>NC_091753.1:9298200-9624872 GCF_043380555.1 Nothobranchius furzeri | reverse complement strand
ACTCATCGTTGACATGTGGCAAGACACTCCTCGGGACGCGTCTTGCCTGGGCCTCTCTCCTGGAGGCGCTCAGTCAGACCGAGTGCTGACATAAGGCAAGACGCTCCTCGGGGCGCGTCTTGCTTGGGCCTCTCTCCTGGAGACGCTCAGTCAGACCCAGTGTTGACACGTGACAAGACGCTCCTCGGGGCGCGTCTTGCTTGGGCTTCTCTCATGGAGGCCCTCAGTCAGACCCATTGTTGATATGTGGCAAGACGCTCCTCGGGGCGCGTCTTGCTTGGGCCTCTCTCCTGGAGGCGCTCAGTCAGACCCAGTGGTGACATGTGGCAAGACGCTCTTCGGGGCGCGTCTTGCTTGAGCCTCTCTCCTGGAGACGCTCAGTCAGACCCAGTGTTGACACGTGACAAGACGCTCCTCGGGGCGCGTCTTGCTTGGGCTTCTCTCATGGAGGCCCTCAGTCAGACCCATTGTTTACATGTGGCAAGACACTCCTCGGGACGCGTCTTGCTTGGGCCTCTCTCCTGGAGGCGCTCAGTCAGACCGAGTGCTGACATAAGGCAAGACGCTCCTCGGGGCGCGTCTTGCTGGGGCCCCTCTCCTGGAGGCGCTCAGTCAGACCCAGTGCTTACATGTGGCAAGACGCTCCTCGGGGCGCGTCTTGCTGGGGCTTCTCTCCTGGAGGCGTTCAGTCAGACCGAGTGCTGACATGTGGCAAGACACTCCTCGGGACGCGTCTTGCTTGGGCTTCTCTCCTGGAGGGCCTCAGTCAGACTCATTGTTGACATGTGGCAAGACGCTCCTCGCGGCGCGTCTTGCTTGGGCCTCTCTCCTGGAGGCGCTCAGTCAGACCCAGTGGTGACATGTGGCAAGACGCTCCTCGGGGCGCGTCTTGCTTGGGCCTCTCTCCTGGAGACGCTCAGTCAGACCCAGTGTTGACACGTGACAAGACGCTCCTCGGGGCGCGTCTTGCTTGGGCTTCTCTCATGGAGGCCCTCAGTCAGACCCATTGTTGATATGTGGCAAGACGCTCCTCGGGGCGCGTCTTGCTTGGGCCTCTCTCCTGGAGTCGCTCAGTCAGACCGAGTGCTGACATGTGGCAAGATGCTCCTCGGGGCGCGTCTTGTTTGGGCTTCTCTCATGGAGGCCCTCAGTCAGACCCATTGTTGATATGTGGCAAGACGCTCCTCGGGGCGAGTCTTGCTTGGGCTTCTCTCATGGAGGCCCTCAGTCAGACCCATTGTTGATATGTGGCAAGACGCTCCTCGGGGCGAGTCTTGCTTGGGCCTCTCTCCTGGAGGTGCTCAGTCAGACCCAGTGTTGACATGGTGCAAGACGCTCCTCGGGGCGCGTCTTGCTTGGGCTTCTCTCTTGGAGGCCCTCAGTCAGACCCATTGTTGACATGTGGCAAGACGCTCCTCGGGGCGCATCTTGCTTGGGCCTCTCTCCTGGAGGCCCTCTGTCAGCCCCAGTGTTGACATGTGTCAAGACGCTCCTCGGGGTGCGTCTTGCTTGGGCCTCTCTCCTGGAGTCACTCAGTCAGACCGAGTGCTGACATGTGGCAAGACGCTCCTCGGGGCGCGTCTTGCTTGGGCTTCTCTCCTGGAGGCCCTCAGTCAGACTCATCGTTGACATGTGGCAAGACACTCCTCGGGACGCGTCTTGCCTGGGCCTCTCTCCTGGAGGCGCTCAGTCAGACCGAGTGCTGACATAAGGCAAGACGCTCCTCGGGGCGCGTCTTGCTTGGGCCTCTCTCCTGGAGACGCTCAGTCAGACCCAGTGTTGACACGTGACAAGACGCTCCTCGGGGCGCGTCTTGCTTGGGCTTCTCTCATGGAGGCCCTCAGTCAGACCCATTGTTGATATGTGGCAAGACGCTCCTCGGGGCGCGTCTTGCTTGGGCCTCTCTCCTGGAGGCGCTCAGTCAGACCGAGTGCTGACATGTGGCAAGACGCTCCTCGGGGCGCGTCTTGCTTGGGCTTCTCTCATGGAGGCCCTCAGTCAGACCCATTGTTGATATGTGGCAAGACGCTCCTCGGGGCAAGTCTTGCTTGGGCCTCTCTCCTGGAGGTGCTCAGTCAGACCCAGTGTTGACATGGTGCAAGACGCTCCTCGGGGCGCGTCTTGCTTGGGCTTCTCTCTTGGAGGCCCTCAGTCAGACCCATTGTTGACATGTGGCAAGACGCTCCTCGGGGCGCATCTTGCTTGGGCCTCTCTCCTGGAGGCCCTCTGTCAGCCCCAGTGTTGACATGTGTCAAGACGCTCCTCGGGGTGCGTCTTGCTTGGGCCTCTCTCCTGGAGTCGCTCAGTCAGACCGAGTGCTGACATGTGGCAAGATGCTCCTTGGGGCGCGTCTTGCTTGGGGTTCTCTCATGGAGGCCCTCAGTCAGACCCATTGTTGATATGTGGCAAGACGCTCCTCGGGGCGAGTCTTGCTTGGGCCTCTCTCCTGGAGGTGCTCAGTCAGACCCAGTGTAACATGGTGCAAGACGCTCCTCGGGCGCGTCTTGCTTGAGCTTCTCTCTTGGAGGCCCTCAGTCAGACCCATTGTTTACATGTGGCAAGATGCTCCTCGGGGCGCATCTTGCTTGGGCCTCTCTCCTGGAGGCCGTCTGTCAGCCCCAGTGTTGCCATGTGTCAAGACGCTCCCCGGGGTGCGTCTTGCTTGGGCCTCTCTCCTGGAGTCGCTCAGTCAGACTGAGTGCTGACATGTGGCAAGACGCTCCTCGGGGCGCGTCTTGCTTGGGCTTCTCTCCTGGAGGCCCTCAGTCAGACCCATTGTTGACATGTGGCAAGACGCTCCACAGGGCGCGTCTTGCTTGGGCCTCTCTCCTGGAGGCGCTCAGTCAGACCGAGTGCTGACATAAGGCAAGACGCTCCTCTGGGCGCATCTTGCTGGGGCCTCTCTCCTCGAGGCGCTCAGTCAGACCCAGTGCTTACATGTGGCAAGACGCTCCTCGGGGCGTGTCTTGCTGGGGCTTCTCTCCTGGAGGCGTGCAGTCAGACCGAGTGCTGACATGTCGCAAGACGCTCCTCGGGGCGCGTCTTGCTTGGGCTTCTCTCCTGGAGGCGTTCAGTCAGACCGAGTGCTGACATGTGGTAAGACGCTCCTCGGGGCGCGTCTTGCTGGGGCTTCTCTCCTGGAGGCGCTCAGTCAGACCCAGTGCTTACATGTGGCAAGACGCTCCTCGGGGCGCGTCTTGCTTGGGCCTCTCTCCTGGAGGCGCTCAGTCAGACCCAGTGCTTACATGTGGCAAGACGCTCCTCGGGGCGCGTCTTGCTGGGGCTTCTCTCCTGGAGGTGTTCAGTCAGACCGAGTGCTGACATGTGGCAAGACGCTCCTCGGGACGCGTCTTGCTTGGGCTTCTCTCCTGGAGTCCCTCAGTCAGACCCATTGTTGACATGTGGCAAGACGCTCCTCGGGGCGCGTCTTGCTTGGGCCTCTCTCCTGGAGGCGCTCAGTCAGACCCAGTGGTGACATGTGGCAAGACGCTCCTCGGGGCGCGTCTTGCTTGGGCCTCTCTCCTGGAGGCGCTCAGTCAGACCCATTGTTGACATGTGGCAAGACGCTCCTCGGGGCGCGTCTTGCTTGGGCTTCTCTCCTGGAGGCCCTCAGTCAGACCCATTGTTGACATGTGGCAAGACACTCCTCGGGGCGCGTCTTGCTTGGGCCTCTCTCCTGGAGGCGCTCAGTCAGACCGAGTGCTGACATAAGGCAAGACGCTCCTCGGGGCGCGTCTTGCTGGGGCCTCTCTCCTGGAGGCGCTCAGTCAGACCCAGTGCTTACATGTGGCAAGACGCTCCTCGGGGCGCGTCTTGCTTGGGCCTCTCTCCTGGAGACGCTCAGTCAGACCCAGTTTTGACACGTGACAAGACGCTCCTCGGGGCGCGTCTTGCTTGGGCTTCTCTCATGGAGGCCCTCAGTCAGACCCATTGTTGATATGTGGCAAGACGCTCCTCGGGGCGCGTCTTGCTGGGGCCTCTCTCCTGGAGGCGCTCAGTCAGACCCAGTTTTGACACGTGACAAGACGCTCCTCGGGGCGCGTCTTGCTTGGGCTTCTCTCATGGAGGCCCTCAGTCAGACCCATTGTTGATATGTGGCAAGACGCTCCTCGGGGCGCGTCTTGCTGGGGCCTCTCTCCTGGAGGCGCTCAGTCAGACCCAGTGCTTACATGTGGCAAGACGCTCCTCGGGGTGTGTCTTGCTGGGGCTTCTCTCCTGGATGCGTTCAGTCAGACCGAGTGCTGACATGTGGTAAGACGCTCCTCGGGGCGCGTCTTGCTGGGGCTTCTCTCCTGGAGGCGCTCAGTCAGACCCAGTGCTTACATGTGGCAAGACGCTCCTAGGGGCGCGTCTTGCTTGGGCCTCTCTCCTGGAGGCGCTCAGTAAGACCCAGTGGTGACATGTGGCAAGACGCTCCTCGGGGCGCGTCTTGCTTGGGCCTCTCTCCTGGAGACGCTCAGTCAGACCCAGTGTTGACACGTGGCAAGACGCTCCTCGGGGCGCGTCTTGCTTGGGGCCTCTCTCCTGGAGGCGCACAGTCAGACAGAGTGCTGACATGTGGCCAGACGCTCCTCGGGGCGCGTCTTTCTGGGGCTTCTCTCCTGGAGGCGCTCAGTCAGACCCAGTGTTGACATGTGACAAGACGCTCCTCGGGGCGCGTCTTGCTGGGGCTTCTCTCCTGGAGGCGTTCAGTCAGACCGAGTGCTGACATGTGGCAAGACGCTCCTCGGGGCGCGTCTTGCTTGGGCTTCTCTCCTGGAGGCCCTCAGTCAGACTCATTGTTGACATGTGGCAAGACGCTCCTTGGGGCGCATCTTGCTTGGGCCTCTCTCCTGGAGGCGCACAGACAGACAGAGTGCTGACATGTGGCAAGACGCTCCTCGGGGCGCGTCTTGCTTGGGCTTCTCTCCTGGAGGCCCTAAGTTCAGACCCATTGTTGACATGTGGCAAGACGCTCCTCGGGGCGCGTCTTGTTTGGGCCTCTCTCCTGGAGGCGCTCAGTCAGACCGAGTGCTGACATGCAGCAAGACGCTCCTCAGGGCGCGTCTTGCTTGGGCTTCTCTCCTGGAGGCCCTCAGTCAGACTCATTGTTGACATGTGGCAAGACGCTCCTCAGGGCGCGTCTTGCTTGGGACTCTCTCCTGGAGGCCCTCTGTCAGACCCAGTGTTGACATGTGGCAAGACGCTCCTCGGGGCGCGTCTTGCTTGGGCCTCTCTCCTGGAGGTGCTCAGTCAGACCCAGTGTTGACATGTGGCAAGACTCTCCTCGGGGTGCGTCTTGCTTGGGCCTCTCTCCTGGAGGTGCTCAGTCAGACCCAGTGTTGACATGTGGCAAGACGCTCCTCGGGGCGCGTCTTGCTTGGGCTTCTCTCCTGGAGGCCCTCAGTCAGACCCATTGTTGACATGTGGCAAGACGCTCCTTGGGGTGCGTCTTGCTTGGGCCTCTCTCCTGGAGGCGCTCAGTCAGACCGAGTGCTGACATGTGGCAAGACGCTCCTCGGGGCGCGTCTTGCTTGGGCTTCTCTCCTGGAGGCCCTCAGTCAGACCCAGTGTTGACATGTGACAAGATGCGCCCCGAGGAGCGTCTTGCTTGGGCCTCTCTCCTGGAGGCCCTCTGTCAGACCCATTGTTGACATGTGGCAAGACGCTCCTCGGGGCGCGTCTTTCTTGGGCCTCTCTCCTGGAGGCGCTCAGTCAGACCGAGTGCTGACATGTGGCAAGACGCTCCTCGGGGCGCGTCTTGCTTGGGCTTCTCTCATGGAGGCCCTCAGTCAGACCCATTGTTGATATGTGGCAAGACGCTCCTCGGGGCGAGTCTTGCTTGGGCCTCTCTCCTGGAGGTGCTCAGTCAGACCCAGTGTTGACATGGTGCAAGACGCTCCTCGGGGCGCGTCTTGCTTGGGCTTCTCTCTTGGAGGCCCTCAGTCAGACCCATTGTTGACATGTGGCAAGACGCTCCCCGGGCCGCGTCTTGCTTGGGCTTCTCTCCTGGAGGCCCTCAGTCAGACCCATTGTTGACATGTGGCAAGACGCTCCTCGGGGCGCGTCTTGCTTGGGCCTCTCTCCTGGAGGCGCTCAGTCAGACCGAGTGCTGACATAAGGCAAGACGCTCCTCGGGGCGCGTCTTGCTGGGGCCTCTCTCCTGGAGGCGCTCAGTCAGACCCAGTGCTTACATGTGGCAAGACGCTCCTCGGGGCGCGTCTTGCTTGGGCCTCTCTCCTGGAGGCGCTCAGTCAGACCCAGTGGTGACATGTGGCAAGACGCTCCTCGGGGCGCGTCTTGCTTGGGCCTCTCTCCTGGAGACGCTCAGTCAGAACCAGTGTTGACACGTGACAAGACGTTCCTCGGGGCGCGTCTTGCTTGGGCTTCTCTCATGGAGGCCCTCAGTCAGACCCATTGTTGATATGTGGCAAGACGCTCCTCGGGGCGAGTCTTGCTTTGTTCTCTCTCCTGGAGGTGCTCAGTCAGACCCAGTGTTGACATGGTGCAAGACGCTCCTCGGGGCGCATCTTGCTTGGGCTTCTCTCTTGGAGGATCTCAGTCAGACCCATTGTTGACATGTGGCAAGACGCTTCTCGGGGCGCGTCTTGCGTGGGCCTCTCTCCTGGAGGCGCTCAGTCAGACCGAGTGCTGACATAAGGCAAGACGCTCCTCGGGGCGCGTCTTGCTGGGGCCTTTCTCCTGGAGGCGCTCAGTCAGACACAGTGCTTACATGTGGCAAGACACTCCTCGGGGCGCGTCTTGCCTCGGCCTCTCTCCTGGAGACGCTCAGTCAGACCCAGTGTTGACACGTGACAAGACGCTCCTCTGGGCGCGTCTTGCTTAGGCTTCTCTCATGGAGGCCCTCAGTCAGACCCATTGTTGATATGTGGCAAGACGCTCCTCGGGGCGCGTCTTGCTTGGGCCTCTCTCCTGGAGGCGCTCAGTCAGACCGAGTGCTGACATGTGGCAAGACGCTCCTCGGGGCGCGTCTTGCTTGGGCTTCTCTCCTGGAGGCCCTCAGTCAGACCCATTGTTTACATGTGGCAAGACGCTCCTCGGGGCGCATCTTGCTTGGGCCTCTCTCCTGGAGGCCCTCTGTCAGCCCCAGTGTTGACATGTGTCAAGACGCTCCTCGGGGTGCATCTTGCTTGGGCCTCTCTCCTGGAGGCGCTCAGTCAGACCCAGTGCTTACATGTGGCAAGACGCTCCTCGGGGCGCGTCTTGCTTGGGCCTCTCTCCTGGAGGCGCTCAGTCAGACCCAGTGGTGACATGTGGCATGACGCTCCTCGGGGCGCGTCTTGCTTGGGCCTCTCTCCTGGAGACGCTCAGTCAGACCCAGTGTTGACACGTGGCAAGACGCTCCTCGGGGCGCGTCTTGCTTGGGCCTCTCTCCTGGAGGCGCTCAGTCAGACCCAGTGGTGACATGTGGCAAGGCGCTCCTCGGGGCACGTCTTGCTTGGGCCTCTCTCCTGGAGGCGCTCAGTCAGACCCATTGTTGACATGTGGCAAGACGCTCCTCGGGGCGCGTCTTGCTTGGGCTTCTCTCCTGGAGGCCCTCAGTCAGACCCATTGTTGACATGTGGCAAGACGCTCCTCGGGGCGCGTCTTGCTTGGGCCTCTCTCCTGGAGGCGCTCAGTCAGACCCAGTGGTGACATGTGGCAAGGCGCTCCTCGGGGCACGTCTTGCTTGGGCCTCTCTCCTGGAGGCGCTCAGTCAGACCCATTGTTGACATGTGGCAAGACGCTCCTCGGGGCGCGTCTTGCTTGGGCTTCTCTCCTGGAGGCCCTCAGTCAGACCCATTGTTGACATGTGGCAAGACGCTCCTCGGGGCGCGTCTTGCTTGGGCCTCTCTCCTGGAGGCGCTCAGTCAGACCGAGTGCTGACATAAGGCAAGACGCTCCTCGGGGCGCGTCTTGCTGGGGCCTCTCTCCAGGAGGTGCTCAGTCAGACCCAGTGCTTACATGTGGCAAGACGCTCCTCGGGGCGCGTCTTGCTTGGGCCTCTCTCCTGGAGACGCTCAGTCAGACCCAGTGTTGACACGTGACAAGACGCTCCTCGGGGCGCGTCTTGCTTGGGCTTCTCTCATGGAGGCCCTCAGTCAGACCGAGTGCTGACATGTGGCAAGACGCTCCTCGGGGCGCGTCTTGCTTGGGCTTCTCTCCTGGAGGCCCTCAGTCAGACCCATTGTTTACATGTGGCAAGACGCTCCTCGGGGCGCATCTTGCTTGGGCCTCTCTCCTGGAGGCGCTCAGTCAGACCGAGTGCTGACATGTGGCAAGACGCTCCTCGGGGCGCGTCTTGCTTGGGCTTCTCTCCTGGAGGCCCTCAGTCAGACCCATTGTTTACATGTGGCAAGACGCTCCTCGGGGCGCATCTTGCTTGGGCCTCTCTCCTGGAGGCCCTCTGTCAGCCCCAGTGTTGACATGTGTCAAGACGCTCCTCGGGGTGCGTCTTGCTTGGGCCTCTCTCCTGGAGGCGCTCAGTCAGACCGAGTGCTTACATGTGGCAAGACGCTCCTCGGGGCGCGTCTTGCTTGGTCTTCTCTCCTGGAGGCCCTCAGTCAGACCCATTGTTGACATGTGGCAAGACACTCCTCGGGACGCGTCTTGCTTGGGCTTCTCTCCTGGAGGCCCTCAGTCAGACTCATTGTTGACATGTGGCAAGAAACTCCTCGGGACGCGTCTTGCTTGGGCCTCTCTCCTGGAGGCGCTCAGTCAGACCGAGTGCTGACATAAGGCAAGACGCTCCTCAGGGCGCGTCTTGCTGGGGCCTCTCTCCTGGAGGCGCTCAGTCAGACCCAGTGCTTACCTGTTGCAAGACGCTCCTCTGGGCGCGTCTTGCTGGGGCTTCTCTCCTGGAGGCGTTCAGTCAGACCGAGTGCTGACATGTGGCAAGACACTCCTCGGGACGCGTCTTGCTTGGGCTTCTCTCCTGGAGGCCCTCAGTCAGACTCATTGTTGACATGTGGCAAGACGCTCCTCGGGGCGCGTCTTGCTTGGGCCTCTCTCCTGGAGGCGCTCAGTCAGACCCAGTGCTTACATGTGGCAAGACGCTCCTCGGGGCGTGTCTTGCTGGGGCTTCTCTCCTGGAGGCGTTCAGTCAGACCGAGTGCTGACATGTGGCAAGACGCTCCTCGGGGCGCGTCTTGCTTGGGCTTCTCTCCTGGAGGCGTTCAGTCAGACCGAGTGCTGACATGTGGTAAGACGCTCCTCGGGGCGCGTCTTCCTGGGGCTTCTCTCCTGGAGGCGCTCAGTCAGACCCAGTGCTTACATGTGGCAAGACGCTCCTCGGGGCGCGTCTTGCTTGGGCCTCTCTCCTGGAGGCGCTCAGTCAGACCCAGTGCTTACATGTGGCAAGACGCTCCTCGGGGCGCGTCTTGCTGGGGCTTCTCTCCTGGAGGCGCTCAGTCAGACCCAGTGCTTACATGTGGCAAGACGCTCCTCGGGGCGCGTCTTGCTGGGGCTTCTCTCCTGGAGACGCTCAGTCAGACCCAGTGTTGACATGTGTCAAGACGCTCCTCGGGGTGCGTCTTGCTTGGGCCTCTCTCCTGGAGGCGCTCAGTCAGACCGAGTGCTGACATGTGGCAAGACGCTCCTCGGGGCGCGTCTTGCTTGGGCTTCTCTCCTGGAGGCCCTCAGTCAGACCCATTGTTGACATGTGGCAAGACACTCCTCGGGACGCGTCTTGCTTGGTCTTCTCTCCTGGAGGCCCTCAGTCAGACCCATTGTTGACATGTGGCAAGACACTCCTCGGGACGCATCTTGCTTGGGCTTCTCTCCTGGAGGCCCTCAGTCAGAATCATTGTTGACATGTGGCAAGACACTCCTCGGGACGCGTCTTTCTTGGGCCTCTCTCCTGGAGGCGATCAGTCAGACCGAGTGCTGACATAAGGCAAGACGCTCCTCGGGGTGCGTCTTGCTGGGGCCTCTCTCCTGGAGGCGCTCAGTCAGACCCAGTGCTTACATGTGGCAAGACGCTCCTCGGGGCGCGTCTTGCTGGGGCTTCTCTCCTGGAGGCGTTCAGTCAGACCGAGTGCTGACATGTGGCAAGACGCTCCTCGGGACGCGTCTTGCTTGGGCTTCTCTCCTGGAGGCCCTCAGTCAGACCCATTGTTGACATGTGGCAAGACGGTCCTCGGGGCGCGTCTTGCTTGGGCCTCTCTCCTGGAGGCGCTCAGTCAGACCCAGTGGTGACATGTGGCAAGACGCTCCTCGGGGCGCGTCTTGCTTGGGCCTCACTCCTGGAGACGCTCAGTCAGACCCAGTGTTGACATGTGTCAAGACGCTCCTCGGGGTGCGTCTTGCTTGGGCTTCTCTCCTGGAGGCCCTCAGTCAGACCCATTGTTGACATGTGGCAAGACACTCCTCGGGACGCGTCTTGCTTGGGCTTCTCTCCTGGAGGCCCTCAGTCAGACTCATTGTTGACATGTGGCAAGACACTCCTCGGGACGCGTCTTGCTTGGGCCTCTCTCCTGGAGGCGCTCAGTCAGACCGAGTGCTGACATAAGGCAAGACGCTCCTCGGGGCGCGTCTTGCTGGGGCCTCTCTCCTGGAGGCGCTCAGTCAGACCCAGTGCTTACATGTGGCAAGACGCTCCTCGGGGCGCGTATTGCTGGGGCTTCTCTCCTGGAGGCGTTCAGTCAGACAGAGTGCTGACATGTGGCAAGACACTCCTCGGGACGCGTCTTGCTTGGGCTTCTCTCCTGGAGGCCCTCAGTCAGACTCATTGTTGACATGTGGCAAGACGCTCCTCGGGGCGCGTCTTGCTTGGGCCTCTTTCCTGGAGGCGCTCAGTCAGACCCAGTGGTGACATGTGGCAAGACGCTCCTCGGGGCGCGTCTTGCTTGGGCCTCTCTCCTGGAGACGCTCAGTCAGACCCAGTGTTGACACGTGACAAGACGCTCCTCGGGGCGTGTCTTGCTTGGGCTTCTCTCATGGAGGCCCTCAGTCAGACCCATTGTTGATATGTGGCAAGACGCTCCTCGGGGCGCGTCTTGCTTGGGCCTCTCTCCTGGAGGCGCTCAGTCAGACCGAGTGCTGACATGTGGCAAGACGCTCCTCGGGGCGCGTCTTGCTTGGGCTTCTCTCATGGAGGCCCTCAGTCAGACCCATTGTTGATATGTGGCAAGACGCTCCTCGGGGCGAGTCTTGCTTGGGCCTCTCTCCTGGAGGTGCTCAGTCAGACCCAGTGTTGACATGGTGCAAGTCGCTCCAATGGGCGCGTCTTGCCTGGGCTTCTCTCTTGGAGGCCCTCAGTCAGCCCCAGTGTTGACATGTGTCAAGACGCTCCTCGGGGTGCGTCTTGCTTGGGCTTCTCTCCTGGAGGCCCTCAGTCAGACCCATCGTTTACATGTGGCAAGACGCTCCTCGGGGCGCATCTTGCTTGTCCTCTCTCCTGGAGTTCCTCTGTCAGCCCCAGTGTTGACATTTGTCAAGACGCTCCTCGGGGTGCGTCTTGCTTGGGCCTCTCTCCTGGAGGCGCTCAGTCAGACCGAGTGCTGACATGTGGCAAGACGCTCCTCGGGGCGCGTCTTGCTTGGGCTTCTCTCCTGGAGGCCCTCAGTCAGACCCATTGTTGACATGTGGCAAGACACTCCTCGGGACGCGTCTTGCTTGGGCTTCTCTCCTGGAGGCCCTCAGTCAGACTCATTGTTGACATGTGGCAAGACACTCCTCGGGACGCGTCTTGCTTGGGCCTCTCTCCTGGAGGCGCTCAGTCAGACCGAGTGCTGACATAAGGTAAGACGCTCCTCGGGGCGCGTCTTGCTTGGGCCTCTCTCCTGGAGACGCTCAGTCAGACCCAGTGTTGACACGTGACAAGACGCTCCTCGGGGCGCGTCTTGCTTGGGCTTCTCTCATGGAGGCCCACAGTCAGACCCATTGTTGATATGTGGCAAGACGCTCCTCGGGGCGCGTCTTGCTTGGGCCTCTCTCCTGGAGGCGCTCAGTCAGACCGAGTGCTGACATGTGGCAAGACGCTCCTCGGGGCGCGTCTTGCGTGGGCTTCTCTCCTGGAGGCCCTCAGTCAGACCCATTGTTTACATGTGGCAAGACGCTCCTCGGGGCGCATCTTGCTTGGGCCTCTCTCCTGGAGTTCCTCTGTCAGCCCCAGTGTTGACATGTGTCAAGACGCTCCTCGGGGTGCGTCTTGCTTGGGCCTCTCTCCTGGAGGGGCTCAGTCAGACCGAGTGCTGACATGTGGCAAGACGCTCCTCGGGGCGCGTCTTGCTTGGGCCTCTCTCCTGGAGGCGCTCAGTCAGACCCAGTGGTGACATGTGGCAAGACGCTCCTCGGGGCACGTCTTGCTTGGGCCTCTCTCCTGGAGACGCTCAGTCAGACCCAGTGTTGACACGTGACAAGACGCTCCTCGGGGCGCGTCTTGCTTGTGCTTCTCTCATGGAGGCCCTCAGTCAGACCCATTGTTGATATGTGGCAAGACGCTCCTCGGGGCGCGTCTTGCTTGGGCCTCTCTCCTGGAGGCGCTCAGTCAGACCGAGTGCTGACATGTGGCAAGACGCTCCTCGGGGCGCGTCTTGCTTGGGCTTCTCTCATGGAGGCCCTCAGTCAGACCCATTGTTGATATGTGGCAAGACGCTCCTCGGGGCGAGTCTTGCTTGGGCCTCTCTCCTGGAGGTGCTCAGTCAGACCCAGTGTTGACATGGTGCAAGACGCTCCTCGGGGCGCGTCTTGCTTGGGCTTCTCTCTTGGAGGCCCTCAGTCAGACCCATTGTTGACATGTGGCAAGACGCTCCTCGGGGCACATCTTGCTTGGGCCTCTCTCCTGGAGGCCCTCTGTCAGCCCCAGTGTTGACATGTGTCAAGACGCTCCTCGGGGTGCGTCTTGCTTGGGCCTCTCTCCTGGAGTCGCTCAGTCAGACCGAGTGCTGACATGTGGCAAGACGCTCCTCGGGGCGCGTCTTGCTTGGGCTTCTCTCCTGGAGGCCCTCAGTCAGACCCATTGTTTACATGTGGCAAGACGCTCCTCGGGGCGCATCTTGCTTGTCCTCTCTCCTGGAGTTCCTCTATCAGCCCCAGTGTTGACATGTGGAAAGACACTCCTCGGGACGCGTCTTGCTTGGGCTTCTCTCCTGGAGGCCCTCAGTCAGACTCATTGTTGACATGTGGCAAGACACTCCTCGGGACGCGTCTTGCTTGGGCCTCTCTCCTGGAGGCGCTCAGTCAGACCGAGTGCTGACATAAGGCAAGACGCTCCTCGGGGCGCGTCTTGCTTGGGCCTCTGTCCTGGAGACGCTCAGTCAGACCCAGTGTTTACACGTGACAAGACGCTCCTCGGGGCGCATCTTGCTTGGGCTTCTCTCATGGAGGCCCACAGTCAGACCCATTGTTGATATGTGGCAAGACGCTCCTCGGGGCGCGTCTTGCTTGGGCCTCTCTCCTGGAGGCGCTCAGTCAGACCGAGTGCTGACATGTGGCAAGACGCTCCTCGGGGCGCGTCTTGCTTGGGCTTCTCTCCTGGAGGCCCTCAGTCAGACCCATTGTTTACATGTGGCAAGACGCTCCTCGGGGCGCATCTTGCTTGGGCCTCTCTCCTGGAGTTCCTCTGTCAGCCCCAGTGTTGACATGTGTCAAGACGCTCCTCGGGGCGCATCTTGCTTGGGCCTCTCTCCTGGAGTTCCTCTGTCAGCCCCAGTGTTGACATGTGTCAAGACGCTCCTCGGGGTGCGTCTTGCTTGGGCCTCTCTCCTGGAGGCGCTCAGTCAGACCGAGTGCTTACATGTGGCAAGACGCTCCTCGGGGCGCGTATTGCTGGGGCTTCTCTCCTGGAGGCGTTCAGTCAGACCGAGTGCTGACATGTGGCAAGACACTCCTCGGGGCGCGTCTTGCTTGGGCCTCTCTCCTGGAGACGCTCAGTCAGACCCAGTGTTGACACGTGACAAGACGCTCCTCGGGGCGCGTCTTGCTTGGGCTTCTCTCATGGAGGCCCTCAGTCAGACCCATTGTTGTTATGTGGCAAGACGCTCCTCGGGGCGCGTCTTGCTTGGGCCTCTCTCCTGGAGGCGCTCAGTCAGACCCATTGTTGATATGTGGCAAGACGCTCCTCGGGGCGAGTCTTGCTTGGGCCTCTCTCCTGGAGGTGCTCAGTCAGACCCAGTGTTGACATGGTGCAAGTCGCTCCGATGGGCGCGTCTTGCCTGGGCTTCTCTCTTGGAGGCCCTCAGTCAGACCCATTTTTGACATGTGGCAAGACGCTCCTCGGGGCACATCTTGCTTGGGCCTCTCTCCTGGAGGCCCTCTGTCAGCCCCAGTGTTGACATGTGTCAAGACGCTCCTCGGGGTGCGTCTTGCTTGGGCCTCTCTCCTGGAGTCGCTCAGTCAGACCGAGTGCTGACATGTGGCAAGACGCTCCTCGGGGCGCGTCTTGCTTGGGCTTCTCTCCTGGAGGCCCTCAGTCAGACCCATTGTTGACATGTGGCAAGACACTCCTCGGGACGCGTCTTGCTTGGGCTTCTCTCCTCTAGGCCCTCAGTCAGACTCATTGTTGACATGTGGCAAGACACTCCTCGGGACGCGTCTTGCTTGGGCCTCTCTCCTGGAGGCGCTCAGTCAGACCGAGTGCTGACATAAGGCAAGACGCTCCTCGGGGCGCGTCTTGCTTGGGCCTCTCTCCTGGAGACGCTCAGTCAGACCCAGTGTTGACACGTGACAAGACGCTCCTCGGGGCGCGTCTTGCTTGGGCTTCTCTCATGGAGGCCCACAGTCAGACCCATTGTTGACACGTGGCAAGACGCTCCTCGGGGCGCGTCTTGCTTGGGCTTCTCTCCTGGAGGCCCTCAGTCAGACCCATTGTTTACATGTGGCAAGACGCTCCTCGGGGCGCATCTTGCTTGGGCCTCTCTCCTGGAGTTCCTCTGTCAGCCCCAGTGTTGACATGTGTCAAGACGCTCCTCGGGGTGCGTCTTGCTTGGGCCTCTCTCCTGGAGGCGCTCAGTCAGACCGAGTGCTGACATGTGGCAAGACGCTCCTCGGGGCGCGTCTTGCTTGGGCCTCTCTCCTGGAGGCGCTCAGTCAGACCCAGTGGTGACATGTGGCTAGACGCTCCTCGGGGCGCGTCTTGCTTGGGCCTCTCTCCTGGAGACGCTCAGTCAGACCCAGTGTTGACACGTGACAAGACGCTCCTCGGGGCGCGTCTTGCTTGGGCTTCTCTCATGGAGGCCCTCAGTCAGACCCATTGTTGATATGTGGCAAGACGCTCCTCGGGGCGCGTCTTGCTTGGGCCTCTCTCCTGGAGGCGCTCAGTCAGACCGAGTGCTGACATGTGGCAAGACGCTCCTCGGGGCGCGTCTTGCTTGGGCTTCTCTCCTGGAGGCCCTCAGTCAGACCCATTGTTTACATGTGGCAAGACGCTCCTCGGGGCGCATCTTGCTTGGGCCTCTCTCCTGGAGTTCCTCTGTCAGCCCCAGTGTTGACATGTGTCAAGACGCTCCTCGGGGCGCATCTTGCTTGGGCCTCTCTCCTGGAGTTCCTCTGTCAGCCCCAGTGTTGACATGTGTCAAGACGCTCCTCGGGGTGCGTCTTGCTTGGGCCTCTCTCCTGGAGGCGCTCAGTCAGACCGAGTGCTTACATGTGGCAAGACGCTCCTCGGGGCGCGTATTGCTGGGGCTTCTCTCCTGGAGGTGTTCAGTCAGACCGAGTGCTGACATGTGGCAAGACACTCCTCGGGGCGCGTCTTGCTTGGGCCTCTCTCCTGGAGACGTTCAGTCAGACCCAGTGTTGACACGTGACAAGACGCTCCTCGGGGCGCGTCTTGCTTGGGCTTCTCTCATGGAGGCCCTCAGTCAGACCCATTGTTGTTATGTGGCAAGACGCTCCTCGGGGCGCGTCTTGCTTGGGCCTCTCTCCTGGAGGCGCTCAGTCAGACCCATTGTTGATATGTGGCAAGACGCTCCTCGGGGCGAGTCTTGCTTGGGCCTCTCTCCTGGAGGTGCTCAGTCAGACCCAGTGTTGACATGGTGCAAGTCGCTCCGATGGGCGCGTCTTGCCTGGGCTTCTCTCTTGGAGGCCCTCAGTCAGACCCATTTTTGACATGTGGCAAGACGCTCCTCGGGGCACATCTTGCTTGGGCCTCTCTCCTGGAGGCCCTCTGTCAGCCCCAGTGTTGACATGTGTCAAGACGCTCCTCGGGGTGCGTCTTGCTTGGGCCTCTCTCCTGGAGTCGCTCAGTCAGACCGAGTGCTGACATGTGGCAAGACGCTCCTCGGGGCGCGTCTTGCTTGGGCTTCTCTCCTGGAGGCCCTCAGTCAGACCCATTGTTGACATGTGGCAAGACACTCCTCGGGACGCGTCTTGCTTGGGCTTCTCTCCTCTAGGCCCTCAGTCAGACTCATTGTTGACATGTGGCAAGACACTCCTCGGGACGCGTCTTGCTTGGGCCTCTCTCCTGGAGGCGCTCAGTCAGACCGAGTGCTGACATAAGGCAAGACGCTCCTCGGGGCGCGTCTTGCTTGGGCCTCTCTCCTGGAGACGCTCAGTCAGACCCAGTGTTGACACGTGACAAGACGCTCCTCGGGGCGCGTCTTGCTTGGTCTTCTCTCATGGAGGCCCACAGTCAGACCCATTGTTGACATGTGGCAAGACGCTCCTCGGGGCGCGTCTTGCTTGGGCTTCTCTCCTGGAGGCCCTCAGTCAGACCCATTGTTTACATGTGGCAAGACGCTCCTCGGGGCGCATCTTGCTTGGGCCTCTCTCCTGGAGTTCCTCTGTCAGCCCCAGTGTTGACATGTGTCAAGACGCTCCTCGGGGTGCGTCTTGCTTGGGCCTCTCTCCTGGAGGCGCTCAGTCAGACCGAGTGCTGACATGTGGCAAGACGCTCCTCGGGGCGCGTCTTGCTTGGGCCTCTCTCCTGGAGGCGCTCAGTCAGACCCAGTGGTGACATGTGGCAAGACGCTCCTCGGGGCGCGTCTTGCTTGGGCCTCTCTCCTGGAGACGCTCAGTCAGACCCAGTGTTGACATAAGGCAAGACGCTCCTCGGGGCGCGTCTTGCTTGGGCCTCTGTCCTGGAGACGCTCAGTCAGACCCAGTGTTTACACGTGACAAGACGCTCCTCGGGGCGCATCTTGCTTGGGCTTCTCTCATGGAGGCCCACAGTCAGACCCATTGTTGATATGTGGCAAGACACTCCTCGGGACGCGTCTTGCTTGGGCCTCTCTCCTGGAGGCGCTCAGTCAGACCGAGTGCTGACATAAGGCAAGACGCTCCTCGGGGCGCGTCTTGCTTGGGCCTCTGTCCTGGAGACGCTCAGTCAGACCCAGTGTTTACACGTGACAAGACGCTCCTCGGGGCGCATCTTGCTTGGGCTTCTCTCATGGAGGCCCACAGTCAGACCCATTGTTGATATGTGGCAAGACGCTCCTCGGGGCGCGTCTTGCTTGGGCCTCTCTCCTGGAGGCGCTCAGTCAGACCGAGTGCTGACATGTGGCAAGACGCTCCTCGGGGCGCGTCTTGCTTGGGCTTCTCTCCTGGAGGCCCTCAGTCAGACCCATTGTTTACATGTGGCAAGACGCTCCTCGGGGCGCATCTTGCTTGGGCCTCTCTCCTGGAGTTCCTCTGTCAGCCCCAGTGTTGACATGTGTCAAGACGCTCCTCGGGGCGCATCTTGCTTGGGCCTCTCTCCTGGAGTTCCTCTGTCAGCCCCAGTGTTGACATGTGTCAAGACGCTCCTCGGGGTGCGTCTTGCTTGGGCCTCTCTCCTGGAGGCGCTCAGTCAGACCGAGTGCTTACATGTGGCAAGACGCTCCTCGGGGCGCGTATTGCTGGGGCTTCTCTCCTGGAGGCGTTCAGTCAGACCGAGTGCTGACATGTGGCAAGACACTCCTCGGGGCGCGTCTTGCTTGGGCCTCTCTCCTGGAGACGCTCAGTCAGACCCAGTGTTGACACGTGACAAGACGCTCCTCGGGGCGCGTCTTGCTTGGGCTTCTCTCATGGAGGCCCTCAGTCAGACCCATTGTTGTTATGTGGCAAGACGCTCCTCGGGGCGCGTCTTGCTTGGGCCTCTCTCCTGGAGGCGCTCAGTCAGACCCATTGTTGATATGTGGCAAGACGCTCCTCGGGGCGAGTCTTGCTTGGGCCTCTCTCCTGGAGGTGCTCAGTCAGACCCAGTGTTGACATGGTGCAAGTCGCTCCGATGGGCGCGTCTTGCCTGGGCTTCTCTCTTGGAGGCCCTCAGTCAGACCCATTTTTGACATGTGGCAAGACGCTCCTCGGGGCACATCTTGCTTGGGCCTCTCTCCTGGAGGCCCTCTGTCAGCCCCAGTGTTGACATGTGTCAAGACGCTCCTCGGGGTGCGTCTTGCTTGGGCCTCTCTCCTGGAGTCGCTCAGTCAGACCGAGTGCTGACATGTGGCAAGACGCTCCTCGGGGCGCGTCTTGCTTGGGCTTCTCTCCTGGAGGCCCTCAGTCAGACCCATTGTTGACATGTGGCAAGACACTCCTCGGGACGCGTCTTGCTTGGGCTTCTCTCCTCTAGGCCCTCAGTCAGACTCATTGTTGACATGTGGCAAGACACTCCTCGGGACGCGTCTTGCTTGGGCCTCTCTCCTGGAGGCGCTCAGTCAGACCGAGTGCTGACATAAGGCAAGACGCTCCTCGGGGCGCGTCTTGCTTGGGCCTCTCTCCTGGAGACGCTCAGTCAGACCCAGTGTTGACACGTGACAAGACGCTCCTCGGGGCGCGTCTTGCTTGGGCTTCTCTCATGGAGGCCCACAGTCAGACCCATTGTTGACATGTGGCAAGACGCTCCTCGGGGCGCGTCTTGCTTGGGCTTCTCTCCTGGAGGCCCTCAGTCAGACCCATTGTTTACATGTGGCAAGACGCTCCTCGGGGCGCATCTTGCTTGGGCCTCTCTCCTGGAGTTCCTCTGTCAGCCCCAGTGTTGACATGTGTCAAGACGCTCCTCGGGGTGCGTCTTGCTTGGGCCTCTCTCCTGGAGGCGCTCAGTCAGACCGAGTGCTGACATGTGGCAAGACGCTCCTCGGGGCGCGTCTTGCTTGGGCCTCTCTCCTGGAGGCGCTCAGTCAGACCCAGTGGTGACATGTGGCTAGACGCTCCTCGGGGCGCGTCTTGCTTGGGCCTCTCTCCTGGAGACGCTCAGTCAGACCCAGTGTTGACACGTGACAAGACGCTCCTCGGGGCGCGTCTTGCTTGGGCTTCTCTCATGGAGGCCCTCAGTCAGACCCATTGTTGATATGTGGCAAGACGCTCCTCGGGGCGCGTCTTGCTTGGGCCTCTCTCCTGGAGGCGCTCAGTCAGACCGAGTGCTGACATGTGGCAAGACGCTCCTCGGGGCGCGTCTTGCTTGGGCTTCTCTCCTGGAGTTCCTCTGTCAGCCCCAGTGTTGACATGTGTCAAGACGCTCCTCGGGGCGCATCTTGCTTGGGCCTCTCTCCTGGAGTTCCTCTGTCAGCCCCAGTGTTGACATGTGTCAAGATGCTCCTCGGGGTGCGTCTTGCTTGGGCCTCTCTCCTGGAGGCGCTCAGTCAGACCGAGTGCTTACATGTGGCAAGACGCTCCTCGGGGCGCGTATTGCTGGGGCTTCTCTCCTGGAGGCGTTCAGTCAGACCGAGTGCTGACATGTGGCAAGACACTCCTCGGGGCGCGTCTTGCTTGGGCCTCTCTCCTGGAGACGCTCAGTCAGACCCAGTGTTGACACGTGACAAGACGCTCCTCGGGGCGCGTCTTGCTTGGGCTTCTCTCATGGAGGCCCTCAGTCAGACCCATTGTTGTTATGTGGCAAGACGCTCCTCGGGGCGCGTCTTGCTTGGGCCTCTCTCCTGGAGGCGCTCAGTCAGACCCATTGTTGATATGTGGCAAGACGCTCCTCGGGGCGAGTCTTGCTTGGGCCTCTCTCCTGGAGGTGCTCAGTCAGACCCAGTGTTGACATGGTGCAAGTCGCTCCGATGGGCGCGTCTTGCCTGGGCTTCTCTCTTGGAGGCCCTCAGTCAGACCCATTTTTGACATGTGGCAAGACGCTCCTCGGGGCACATCTTGCTTGGGCCTCTCTCCTGGAGGCCCTCTGTCAGCCCCAGTGTTGACATGTGTCAAGACGCTCCTCGGGGTGCGTCTTGCTTGGGCCTCTCTCCTGGAGTCGCTCAGTCAGACCGAGTGCTGACATGTGGCAAGACGCTCCTCGGGGCGCGTCTTGCTTGGGCTTCTCTCCTGGAGGCCCTCAGTCAGACCCATTGTTGACATGTGGCAAGACACTCCTCGGGACGCGTCTTGCTTGGGCTTCTCTCCTCTAGGCCCTCAGTCAGACTCATTGTTGACATGTGGCAAGACACTCCTCGGGACGCGTCTTGCTTGGGCCTCTCTCCTGGAGGCGCTCAGTCAGACCGAGTGCTGACATAAGGCAAGACGCTCCTCGGGGCGCGTCTTGCTTGGGCCTCTCTCCTGGAGACGCTCAGTCAGACCCAGTGTTGACACGTGACAAGACGCTCCTCGGGGCGCGTCTTGCTTGGTCTTCTCTCATGGAGGCCCACAGTCAGACCCATTGTTGACATGTGGCAAGACGCTCCTCGGGGCGCGTCTTGCTTGGGCTTCTCTCCTGGAGGCCCTCAGTCAGACCCATTGTTTACATGTGGCAAGACGCTCCTCGGGGCGCATCTTGCTTGGGCCTCTCTCCTGGAGTTCCTCTGTCAGCCCCAGTGTTGACATGTGTCAAGACGCTCCTCGGGGTGCGTCTTGCTTGGGCCTCTCTCCTGGAGGCGCTCAGTCAGACCGAGTGCTGACATGTGGCAAGACGCTCCTCGGGGCGCGTCTTGCTTGGGCCTCTCTCCTGGAGGCGCTCAGTCAGACCCAGTGGTGACATGTGGCAAGACGCTCCTCGGGGCGCGTCTTGCTTGGGCCTCTCTCCTGGAGACGCTCAGTCAGACCCAGTGTTGACACGTGACAAGACGCTCCTCGGGGCGCGTCTTGCTTGGGCTTCTCTCATGGAGGCCCTCAGTCAGACCCATTGTTGATATGTGGCAAGACGCTCCTCGGGGCGCGTCTTGCTTGGGCCTCTCTCCTGGAGGCGCTCAGTCAGACCGAGTGCTGACATGTGGCAAGACGCTCCTCGGGGCGCGTCTTGCTTGGGCTTCTCTCATGGAGGCCCTCAGTCAGACCCATTGTTGATATGTGGCAAGACGCTCCTCGGGGCGAGTCTTGCTTGGGCCTCTCTCCTGGAGGTGCTCAGTCAGACCCAGTGTTGACATGGTGCAAGACGCTCCTCGGGGCGCGTCTTGCTTGGGCTTCTCTCTTGGAGGCCCTCAGTCAGACCCATTGTTGACATGTGGCAAGACGCTCCTCGGGGCACATCTTGCTTGGGCCTCTCTCCTGGAGGCCCTCTGTCAGCCCCAGTGTTGACATGTGTCAAGACGCTCCTCGGGGTGCGTCTTGCTTGGGCCTCTCTCCTGGAGGCGCTCAGTCAGACCGAGTGCTGACATGTGGCAAGACGCTCCTCGGGGCGCGTCTTGCTTGGGCCTCTCTCCTGGAGGCGCTCAGTCAGACCCAGTGGTGACATGTGGCAAGACGCTCCTCGGGGCGCGTCTTGCTTGGGCCTCTCTCCTGGAGACGCTCAGTCAGACCCAGTGTTGACAAGTGACAAGACGCTCCTCGGGGCGCGTCTTGCTTGGGCTTCTCTCATGGAGGCCCTCAGTCAGACCCATTGTTGATATGTGGCAAGACGCTCCTCGGGGCGCGTCTTGCTTGGGCCTCTCTCCTGGAGGCGCTCAGTCAGACCGAGTGCTGACATGTGGCAAGACGCTCCTCGGGGCGCGTCTTGCTTGGGCTTCTCTCATGGAGGCCCTCAGTCAGACCCATTGTTGATATGTGGCAAGACGCTCCTCGGGGCGAGTCTTGCTTGGGCCTCTCTCCTGGAGGTGCTCAGTCAGACCCAGTGTTGACATGGTGCAAGACGCTCCTCGGGGCGCGTCTTGCTTGGGCTTCTCTCTTGGAGGCCCTCAGTCAGACCCATTGTTGACATGTGGCAAGACGCTCCTCGGGGCACATCTTGCTTGGGCCTCTCTCCTGGAGGCCCTCTGTCAGCCCCAGTGTTGACATGTGTCAAGACGCTCCTCGGGGTGCGTCTTGCTTGGGCCTCTCTCCTGGAGTCGCTCAGTCAGACCGAGTGCTGACATGTGGCAAGACGCTCCTCGGGGCGCGTCTTGCTTGGGCTTCTCTCCTGGAGGCCCTCAGTCAGACCAATTGTTTACATGTGGCAAGACGCTCCTCGGGGCGCATCTTGCTTGTCCTCTCTCCTGGAGTTCCTCTGTCAGCCCCAGTGTTGACATGTGGCAAGACGCTCCTCGGGGCGCGTCTTGCTTGGGCTTCTCTCCTGGATGCCCTCAGTCAGACCCATTGTTGACATGTGGCAAGACACTCCTCGGGACGCGTCTTGCTTGGGCTTCTCTCCTGGAGGCCCTCAGTCAGACTCATTGTTGACATGTGGCAAGACACTCCTCGGGACGCGTCTTGCTTGGGCCTCTCTCCTGGAGGCGCTCAGTCAGACCGAGTGCTGACATAAGGCAAGAAGCTCCTCGGGGCGCGTCTTGCTTGGGCCTCTCTCCTGGAGACGCTCAGTCAGACCCAGTGTTGACACGTGACAAGACGCTCCTCGGGGCGCATCTTGCTTGGGCTTCTCTCATGGAGGCCCACAGTCAGACCCATTGTTGATATGTGGCAAGACGCTCCTCGGGGCGCGTCTTGCTTGGGCCTCTCTCCTGGAGGCGCTCAGTCAGACCGAGTGCTGACATGTGGCAAGACGCTCCTCGGGGCGCGTCTTGCTTGGGCTTTTCTCCTGGAGGCCCTCAGTCAGACCCATCGTTTACATGTGGCAAGACGCTCCTCGGGGCGCATCTTGCTTGTCCTCTCTCCTGGAGTTCCTCTGTCAGCCCCAGTGTTGACATTTGTCAAGACGCTCCTCGGGGTGCGTCTTGCTTGGGCCTCTCTCCTGGAGGCGCTCAGTCAGACCGAGTGCTGACATGTGGCAAGACGCTCCTCGGGGCGCGTCTTGCTTGGGCTTCTCTCCTGGAGGCCCTCAGTCAGACCCATTGTTGACATGTGGCAAGACACTCCTCGGGACGCGTCTTGCTTGGGCTTCTCTCCTGGAGGCCCTCAGTCAGACTCATTGTTGACATGTGGCAAGACACTCCTCGGGACGCGTCTTGCTTGGGCCTCTCTCCTGGAGGCGCTCAGTCAGACCGAGTGCTGACATAAGGCAAGACGCTCCTCGGGGCGCGTCTTGCTTGGGCCTCTCTCCTGGAGACGCTCAGTCAGACCCAGTGTTGACACGTGACAAGACGCTCCTCGGGGCGCGTCTTGCTTGGGCTTCTCTCATGGAGGCCCACAGTCAGACCCATTGTTGATATGTGGCAAGACGCTCCTCGGGGCGCGTCTTGCTTGGGCCTCTCTCCTGGAGGCGCTCAGTCAGACCGAGTGCTGACATGTGGCAAGACGCTCCTCGGGGCGCGTCTTGCGTGGGCTTCTCTCCTGGAGGCCCTCAGTCAGACCCATTGTTTACATGTGGCAAGACGCTCCTCGGGGCGCATCTTGCTTGGGCCTCTCTCCTGGAGTTCCTCTGTCAGCCCCAGTGTTGACATGTGTCAAGACGCTCCTCGGGGTGCGTCTTGCTTGGGCCTCTCTCCTGGAGGCGCTCAGTCAGACCGAGTGCTGACATGTGGCAAGACGCTCCTCGGGGCGCGTCTTGCTTGGGCCTCTCTCCTGGAGGCGCTCAGTCAGACCCAGTGGTGACATGTGGCAAGACGCTCCTCGGGGCACGTCTTGCTTGGGCCTCTCTCCTGGAGACGCTCAGTCAGACCCAGTGTTGACACGTGACAAGACGCTCCTCGGGGCGCGTCTTGCTTGTGCTTCTCTCATGGAGGCCCTCAGTCAGACCCATTGTTGATATGTGGCAAGACGCTCCTCTGGGCGCGTCTTGCTTGGGCCTCTCTCCTGGAGGCGCTCAGTCAGACCGAGTGCTGACATGTGGCAAGACGCTCCTCGGGGCGCGTCTTGCTTGGGCTTCTCTCATGGAGGCCCTCAGTCAGACCCATTGTTGATATGTGGCAAGACGCTCCTCGGGGCGAGTCTTGCTTGGGCCTCTCTCCTGGAGGTGCTCAGTCAGACCCAGTGTTGACATGGTGCAAGACGCTCCTCGGGGCGCGTCTTGCTTGGGCTTCTCTCTTGGAGGCCCTCAGTCAGACCCATTGTTGACATGTGGCAAGACGCTCCTCGGGGCACATCTTGCTTGGGCCTCTCTCCTGGAGGCCCTCTGTCAGCCCCAGTGTTGACATGTGTCAAGACGCTCCTCGGGGTGCGTCTTGCTTGGGCCTCTCTCCTGGAGTCGCTCAGTCAGACCGAGTGCTGACATGTGGCAAGACGCTCCTCGGGGCGCGTCTTGCTTGGGCTTCTCTCCTGGAGGCCCTCAGTCAGACCCATTGTTTACATGTGGCAAGACGCTCCTCGGGGCGCATCTTGCTTGTCCTCTCTCCTGGAGTTCCTCTATCAGCCCCAGTGTTGACATGTGGCAAGACACTCTCGGGACGCGTCTTGCTTGGGCTTCTCTCCTGGAGGCCCTCAGTCATACTCATTGTTGACATGTGGCAAGACACTCCTCGGGACGTGTCTTGCTTGGGCCTCTCTCCTGGAGGCGCTCAGTCAGACCGAGTGCTGACATAAGGCAAGACGCTCCTCGGGGCGCGTCTTGCTTGGGCCTCTGTCCTGGAGACGCTCAGTCAGACCCAGTGTTGACACGTGACAAGACGCTCCTCGGGGCGCATCTTGCTTGGGCTTCTCTCATGGAGGCCCACAGTCAGACCCATTGTTGATAAGTGGCAAGACGCTCCTCGGGGCGCGTCTTGCTTGGGCCTCTCTCCTGGAGGCGCTCAGTCAGACCGAGTGCTGACATGTGGCAAGACGCTCCTCGGGGCGCGTCTTGCTTGGGCTTCTCTCCTGGAGGCCCTCAGTCAGACCCATTGTTTACATGTGGCAAGACGCTCCTCGGGGCGCATCTTGCTTGGGCCTCTCTCCTGGAGTTCCTCTGTCAGCCCCAGTGTTGACATGTGTCAAGACGCTCCTCGGGGCGCATCTTGCTTGGGCCTCTCTCCTGGAGTTCCTCTGTCAGCCCCAGTGTTGACATGTGTCAAGACGCTCCTCGGGGTGCGTCTTGCTTGGGCCTCTCTCCTGGAGGCGCTCAGTCAGACCGAGTGCTTACATGTGGCAAGACGCTCCTCGGGGCGCGTATTGCTGGGGCTTCTCTCCTGGAGGCGTTCAGTCAGACCGAGTGCTGACATGTGGCAAGACACTCCTCGGGGCGCGTCTTGCTTGGGCCTCTCTCCTGGAGACGCTCAGTCAGACCCAGTGTTGACACGTGACAAGACGCTCCTCGGGGCGCGTCTTGCTTGGGCTTCTCTCATGGAGGCCCTCAGTCAGACCCATTGTTGTTATGTGGCAAGACGCTCCTCGGGGCGCGTCTTGCTTGGGCCTCTCTCCTGGAGGCGCTCAGTCAGACCCATTGTTGATATGTGGCAAGACGCTCCTCGGGGCGAGGCCTGCTTGGGCCTCTCTCCTGGAGGTGCTCAGTCAGACCCAGTGTTGACATGGTGCAAGTCGCTCCGATGGGCGCGTCTTGCCTGGGCTTCTCTCTTGGAGGCCCTCAGTCAGACCCATTTTTGACATGTGGCAAGACGCTCCTCGGGGCACATCTTGCTTGGGCCTCTCTCCTGGAGGCCCTCTGTCAGCCCCAGTGTTGACATGTGTCAAGACGCTCCTCGGGGTGCGTCTTGCTTGGGCCTCTCTCCTGGAGTCGCTCAGTCAGACCGAGTGCTGACATGTGGCAAGACGCTCCTCGGGGCGCGTCTTGCTTGGGCTTCTCTCCTGGAGGCCCTCAGTCAGACCCATTGTTGACATGTGGCAAGACACTCCTCGGGACGCGTCTTGCTTGGGCTTCTCTCCTCTAGGCCCTCAGTCAGACTCATTGTTGACATGTGGCAAGACACTCCTCGGGACGCGTCTTGCTTGGGCCTCTCTCCTGGAGGCGCTCAGTCAGACCGAGTGCTGACATAAGGCAAGACGCTCCTCGGGGCGCGTCTTGCTTGGGCCTCTCTCCTGGAGACGCTCAGTCAGACCCAGTGTTGACACGTGACAAGACGCTCCTCGGGGCGCGTCTTGCTTGGGCTTCTCTCATGGAGGCCCACAGTCAGACCCATTGTTGACATGTGGCAAGACGCTCCTCGGGGCGCGTCTTGCTTGGGCTTCTCTCCTGGAGGCCCTCAGTCAGACCCATTGTTTACATGTGGCAAGACGCTCCTCGGGGAGCATCTTGCTTGGGCCTCTCTCCTGGAGTTCCTCTGTCAGCCCCAGTGTTGACATGTGTCAAGACGCTCCTCGGGGTGCGTCTTGCTTGGGCCTCTCTCCTGGAGGCGCTCAGTCAGACCGAGTGCTGACATGTGGCAAGACGCTCCTCGGGGCGCGTCTTGCTTGGGCCTCTCTCCTGGAGGCGCTCAGTCAGACCCAGTGGTGACATGTGGCAAGACGCTCCTCGGGGCGCGTCTTGCTTGGGCCTCTCTCCTGGAGACGCTCAGTCAGACCCAGTGTTGACACGTGACAAGACGCTCCTCGGGGCGCGTCTTGCTTGGGCTTCTCTCATGGAGGCCCTCAGTCAGACCCATTGTTGATATGTGGCAAGACGCTCCTCGGGGCGCGTCTTGCTTGGGCCTCTCTCCTGGAGGCCCTCAGTCAGACCCATTGTTGATATGTGGCAAGACGCTCCTCGGGGCGAGTCTTGCTTGGGCCTCTCTCCTGGAGGTGCTCAGTCAGACCCAGTGTTGACATGGTGCAAGACGCTCCTCGGGGCGCGTCTTGCTTGGGCTTCTCTCTTGGAGGCCCTCAGTCAGACCCATTGTTGACATGTGGCAAGACGCTCCTCGGGGCACATCTTGCTTGGGCCTCTCTCCTGGAGGCCCTCTGTCAGCCCCAGTGTTGACATGTGTCAAGACGCTCCTCGGGGTGCGTCTTGCTTGGGCCTCTCTCCTGGAGTCGCTCAGTCAGACCGAGTGCTGACATGTGGCAAGACGCTCCTCGGGGCGCGTCTTGCTTGGGCTTCTCTCCTGGAGGCCCTCAGTCAGACCAATTGTTTACATGTGGCAAGACGCTCCTCGGGGCGCATCTTGCTTGTCCTCTCTCCTGGAGTTCCTCTGTCAGCCCCAGTGTTGACATGTGGCAAGACGCTCCTCGGGGCGCGTCTTGCTTGGGCTTCTCTCCTGGAGGCCCTCAGTCAGACCCATTGTTGACATGTGGCAAGACACTCCTCGGGACGCGTCTTGCTTGGGCTTCTCTCCTGGAGGCCCTCAGTCAGACTCATTGTTGACATGTGGCAAGACACTCCTCGGGACGCGTCTTGCTTGGGCCTCTCTCCTGGAGGCGCTCAGTCAGACCGAGTGCTGACATAAGGCAAGAAGCTCCTCGGGGCGCGTCTTGCTTGGGCCTCTCTCCTGGAGACGCTCAGTCAGACCCAGTGTTGACACGTGACAAGACGCTCCTCGGGGCGCATCTTGCTTGGGCTTCTCTCATGGAGGCCCACAGTCAGACCCATTGTTGATATGTGGCAAGACGCTCCTCGGGGCGCGTCTTGCTTGGGCCTCTCTCCTGGAGGCGCTCAGTCAGACCGAGTGCTGACATGTGGCAAGACGCTCCTCGGGGCGCGTCTTGCTTGGGCTTCTCTCCTGGAGGCCCTCAGTCAGACCATTTGTTTACATGTGGCAAGACGCTCCTCGGGACGCATCTTGCTTGGGCCTCTCTCCTGGAGTTCCTCTGTCAGCTCCAGTGTTGACATGTGTCAAGACGATCCTCGGGGTGCGTCTTGCTTGGGCCTCTCTCCTGGAGGCGCTCAGTCAGACCGAGTGCTGACATGTGGCAAGACGCTCCTCGGGGCGCTTCTTGCTTGGGCTTCTCTCCTGGAGGCCCTCAGTCAGACCCATTGTTGACATGTGGCAAGACACTCCTCGGGACGCGTCTTGCTTGGGCTTCTCTCCTGGAGGCCCTCAGTCAGACTCATTGTTGACATGTGGCAAGACACTCCTCGGGACGCGTCTTGCTTGGGCCTCTCTCCTGGAGGCGCTCAGTCAGACCGAGTGCTGACATAAGGCAAGACGCTCCTCGGGGCGCGTCTTGCTGGGGCCTCTCTCCTGGAGGCGCTCAGTCAGACCCAGTGCTTACATGTGGCAAGACGCTCCTCGGGGCGCGTCTTGCTGGGGCTTCTCTCCTGGAGGCGTTCAGTCAGACCGAGTGCTGACATGTGGCAAGACACTCCTCAGGACGCGTCTTGCTTGGGCTTCTCTCCTGGAGGCCCTCAGTCAGACTCATTGTTGACATGTGGCAAGACGCTCCTCGGGGCGCGTCTTGCTTGGGCCTCTCTCCTGGAGGCGCTCAGTCAGACCCAGTGGTGACATGTGGCAAGATGCTGCTCGGGGCGCGTCTTGCTTGGGCCTCTCTCCTGGAGACGCTCAGTCAGACCCAGTGTTGACACGTGACAAGACGCTCCTCGGGGCGCGTCTTGCTTGGGCTTCTCTCATGGAGGCCCTCAGTCAGACCCATTGTTGATATGTGGCAAGACGCTCCTCGGGGCGCGTCTTGCTTGGGCTTCTCTCATGGAGGCCCTCAGTCAGACCCATTGTTGATATGTGGCAAGACGCTCCTCGGGGCGAGTCTTGCTTGGGCCTCTCTCCTGGAGGTGCTCAGTCAGACCCTGTGTTGACATGTGCAAGACGCTCCTCGGGGCGCGTCTTGCTTGGGCTTCTCTCTTGGAGGCCCTCAGTCAGACCCATTGTTGACATGTGGCAAGATGCTCCTCGGGGCGCATCTTGCTTGGGCCTCTCTCCTGGAGGCCCTCTGTCAGCCCCAGTGTTGACATGTGTCAAGACGATCCTCGGGTTGCGTCTTGCTTGGGCCTCTCTCCTGGAGTCGCTCAGTCAGACTGAGTGCTGACATGTGGCAAGACGCTCCTCGGGGCGCGTCTTGCTTGGGCTTCTCTCCTGGAGGCCCTCAGTCAGACCCATTGTTTACATGTGGCAAGACGCTCCTCGGGGCGCATCTTGCTTGGGCCTCTCTCCTGGAGTTCCTCTGTCAGCCCCAGTGTTGACATGTGTCAAGACGCTCCTCGGGGTGCGTCTTGCTTGGGCCTCTCTCCTGGAGGCGCTCAGTCAGACCGAGTGCTGACATGTGGCAAGACGCTCCTCGGGGCGCGTCTTGCTTGGGCTTCTCTCCTGGAGGCCCTCAGTCGGACCCATTGTTGACATGTGGCAAGACACTCCTCGGTACGCGTCTTGCTTGGGCTTCTCTCCTGGAGGCCCTCAGTCAGACTCATTGTTGACATGTGGCAAGACACTCCTCGGGACGCGTCTTGCTTGGGCCTCTCTCCTGGAGGCGCTCAGTCAGACCGAGTGCTGACATAAGGCAAGACGCTCCTCGGGGCGCGTCTTGCTGGGGCCCCTCTCCTGGAGGCGCTCAGTCAGACCCAGTGCTTACATGTGGCAAGACGCCCCTCGGGGCGCGTCTTGCTGGGGCTTCTCTCCTGGAGGCGTTCAGTCAGACCGAGTGCTGACATGTGGCAAGACACTCCCCGGGACGCGTCTTGCTTGGGCTTCTCTCCTGGAGGCCCTCAGTCAGACTCATTGTTGACATGTGGCAAGACGCTCCTCGGGGCGCGTCTTGCTTGGGCCTCTCTCCTGGAGGCGCTCAGTCAGACCCAGTGGTGACATGTGGCAAGACGCTCCTCGGGGCGCGTCTTGCTTGGGCCTCTCTCCTGGAGACGCTCAGTCAGACCCAGTGTTGACACGTGACAAGACGCTCCTCGGGGCGCGTCTTGCTTGGGCTTCTCTCCTGGAGGCGCTCAGTCAGACCGAGTGCTGACATGTGGGAAGACGCTCCTCGGGGCGCGTCTTGCTTGGGCTTCTCTCATGGAGGCCCTCAGTCAGACCCATTGTTGATATGTGGCAAGACGCTCCTTGGGGCGAGTCTTGCTTGGGCCTCTCTCCTGGAGGTGCTCAGTCAGACCCAGTGTTGACATGGTGCAAGACGCTCCTCGGGGCGCGTCTTGCTTGGGCTTCTCTCATGGAGGCCCTCAGTCAGACCCATTGTTGATATTTGGCAAGACGCTCCTCGGGGCGCGTCTTGCTTGGGCCTCTCTCCTGGAGGCGCTCAGTCAGACCGAGTGCTGATATGTGGCAAGACGCTCCTCGGGGCGCGTCTTGCTTGGGCTTCTCTCATGGAGGCCCTCAGTCAGACCCATTGTTGATATGTGGCAAGACGCTCCTTGGGGCGAGTCTTGCTTGGGCCTCTCTCCTGGAGGTGCTCAGTCAGACCCAGTGTTGACATGGTGCAAGACGCTCCTCGGGGCGCGTCTTGCTTGGGCTTCTCTCTTGGAGGCCCTCAGTCAGACCCATTGTTGACATGTGGCAAGACGCTCCTCGGGGCGCATCTTGCTTGGGCCTCTCTCCTGGAGGCCCTCTGTCAGCCCCAGTGTTGACATGTGTCAAGACGCTCCTCGGGGTGCGTCTTGCTTGGGCCTCTCTCCTGGAGTCGCTCAGTCAGACCGAGTGCTGACATGTGGCAAGATGCTCCTCGGGGCGCATCTTGTTTGGGCTTCTCTCATGGAGGCCCTCAGTCAGACCCATTGTTGATATGTGGCAAGACGCTCCTCGGGGCGAGTCTTGCTTGGGCTTCTCTCATGGAGGCCCTCAGTCAGACCCATTGTTGATATGTGGCAAGACGCTCCTCGGGGCGAGTCTTGCTTGGGCCTCTCTCCTGGAGGTGCTCAGTCAGACCCAGTGTTGACATGGTGCAAGACGCTCCTCGGGGCGCGTCTTGCTTGGGCTTCTCTCTTGGAGGCCCTCAGTCAGACCCATTGTTGACATGTGGCAAGACGCTCCTCGGGGCGCATCTTGCTTGGGCCTCTCTCCTGGAGGCCCTCTGTCAGCCCCAGTGTTGACATGTGTCAAGACGCTCCTCGGGGTGCGTCTTGCTTGGGCCTCTCTCCTGGAGTCGCTCAGTCAGACCGAGTGCTTACATGTGGCAAGACGTACCTCGGGGCGCGTCTTGCTTGGGCTTCTCTCCTGGAGGCCCTCAGTCAGACCCATTGTTTACATGTGGCAAGACGCTCCTCGGGGCGCATCTTGCTTGGGCCTCTCTCCTGGAGTTCCTCTGTCAGCCCCAGTGTTGACATGTGTCAAGACGCTCCTTGGGGTGCGTCTTGCTTGGGCCTCTCTCCTGGAGGCGCTCAGTCAGACCGAGTGCTGACATGTGGCAAGACGCTCCTCGGGGCGCGTCTTGCTTGGGCTTCTCTCCTGGAGGCCCTCAGTCAGACCCATTGTTGACATGTGGAAAGACACTCCTCGGGACGCGTCTTGCTTGGGCTTCTCTCCTGGAGGCCCTCAGTCAGACTCATTGTTGACATGTGGCAAGACACTCCTCGGGACGCGTCTTGCCTGGGCCTCTCTCCTGGAGGCGCTCAGTCAGACCGAGTGCTGACATAAGGCAAGACGCTCCTGGGGCGCGTCTTGCTTGGGCCTCTCTCCTGGAGACGCTCAGTCAGACCCAGTGTTGACACGTGACAAGACGCTCCTCGGGGCGCGTCTTGCTTGGGCTTCTCTCATAGGGGCCCTCAGTCAGACCCATTGTTGATATGTGGCAAGACGCTCCTCGGGGCGCGTCTTGCTTGGGCCTCTCTCCTGGAGGCGCTCAGTCAGACCGAGTGCTGACATGTGGCAAGATGCTCCTTGGGGCGCGTCTTGCTTGGGCTTCTCTCATTGAGGCCCTCAGTCAGACCCATTGTTGATATGTGGCAAGACGCTCCTCGGGGCGAGTCTTGCTTGGGCCTCTCTCCTGGAGGTGCTCAGTCAGACCCAGTGTAACATGGTGCAAGACGATCCTCGGGGCGCGTCTTGCTTGAGCTTCTCTCTTGGAGGCCCTCAGTCAGACCCATTGTTTACATGTGGCAAGACGCTCCTCGGGGCGCATCTTGCTTGGGCCTCTCTCCTGGAGGACCTCTGTCAGCCTCAGTGTTGACATGTGTCAAGACGCTCCCCGGGGTGCGTCTTGCTTGGGCCTCTCTCCTGGAGTCGCTCAGTCAGACCGAGTGCTGACATGTGGCAAGACGCTCCTCGGGGCGCGTCTTGCTTGGGCTTCTCTCCTGGAGGCCCTCAGTCAGACCCATTGTTGACATGTGGCAAGACGCTCCGCGGGGCGCGTCTTGCTTGGGCCTCTCTCCTGGAGGCGCTCAGTCAGACCGAGTGCTGACATAAGGCAAGACGCTCCTCGGGGCGCATCTTGCTGGGGCCTCTCTCCTGGAGGCGCTCAGTCAGACCCAGTGCTTACATGTGGCAAGACGCTCCTCGGGGCGCGTCTTGCTGGGGCTTCTCTCCTGGAGGCGCTCAGTCAGACCCAGTGCTTACATGTGGCAAGACGCTCCTCGGGGAGCGTCTTGCTGGGGCTTCTCTCCTGGAGCTGTTCAGTCAGACCGAGTGCTGACATGTGGCAAGACGCTCCTCGGGACGCGTCTTGCTTGGGCTTCTCTCCTGGAGTCCCTCAGTCAGAGCCATTGTTGACATGTGGCAAGACGCTCCTCGGGGCGCGTCTTGCTTGGGCCTCTCTCCTGGAGGCGCTCAGTCAGACCCAGTGGTGACATGTGGCAAGACGCTCCTCGGGGCGCGTCTTGCTTGGGCCTCTCTCCTGGAGGCGCTCAGTCAGACCCATTGTTGACATGTGGCAAGACGCTCCTCGGGGCGCGTCTTGCTTGGGCTTCTCTCCTGGAGGCCCTCAGTCAGACCCATTGTTGACATGTGGCAAGACACTCCTCGGGGCGCGTCTTGCTTGGGCCTCTCTCCTGGAGGCGCTCAGTCAGACCGAGTGCTGACATAAGGCAAGACGCTCCTCGGGGCGCGTCTTGCTTGGGCTTCTCTCATGGAGGCCCTCAGTCAGACCCATTGTTGATAGGTGGCAAGACGCTCCTCGGGGCGCGTCTTGCTTGGGCCTCTCTCCTGGAGGCGCTCAGTCAGACCGAGTGCTGACATGTGGCAAGACGCTCCTCGGGGCGCGTCTTGCTGGGGCTTCTCTCCTGGAGGCGTTCAGTCAGACCGAGTGCTGACATGTGGCAAGACACTCCTCGGGACGCGTCTTTCTTGGGCTTCTCTCCTGGAGGCCCTCAGTCAGACTCATTGTTGACATGTGGCAAGACGCTCCTTGGGGCGCGTCTTGCTTTGGCCTCTCTCCTGGAGGCGCTCAGTCAGACCCAGTGGTGACATGCGGCAAGACGCTCCTCGGGGCGCGTCTTGCTTGGGCCTCTCTCCTGGAGGCGCTCAGTCAGACCGAGTGCTGACATGTGGCAAGACGCTCCTCGGGGCGCGTCTTGCTTGGGCTTCTCTCATGGAGGCCCTCAGTCAGACCCATTGTTGATATGTGGCAAGACGCTCCTCGGGGCGAGTCTTGCTTGGGCCTCTCTCCTGGAGGTGCTCAGTCAGACCCAGTGTTGACATGGTGCAAGACGCTCCTCGGGGCGCGTCTTGCTTGGGCTTCTCTCTTGGAGGCCCTCAGTCAGACCCATTGTTTACATGTGGCAAGACGCTCCTCGGGGCGCATCTTGCTTGGGCCTCTCTCCTGGAGGCCCTCTGTTAGCCCCAGTGTTGACATGTGTCAAGACGCTCCCCGGGGTGCGTCTTGCTTGGGCCTCTCTCCTGGAGTCGCTCAGTCAGACCGAGTGCTGACATGTGGCAAGACGCTCCTCGGGGCGCATCTTGCTTGGGCTTCTCTCCTGGAGGCCCTCAGTCAGACCCATTGTTGACATGTGGCAAGACGCTCCGTGGGGCGTGTCTTGCTTGGGCCTCTCTCCTGGAGGCGCTCAGTCAGACCGAGTGCTGACGTAAGGCAAGACGCTCCTCGGGGCGCGTCTTGCTGGGGCCTCTCTCCTGGAGGCGCTCAGTCAGACCCAGTGCTTACATGTGGCAAGACGCTCCTCGGGGCGTGTCTTGCTGGGGCTTCTCTCCTGGAGGCGTTCAGTCAGACCGAGTGCTGACATGTGGCAAGACGCTCCTCGGGGCGCGTCTTGCTTGGGCTTCTCTCCTGGAGGCGTTCAGTCAGACCGAGTGCTGACATGTGGTAAGACGCTCCTCGGGGCGCGTCTTGCTGGGGCTTCTCTCCTGGAGGCGCTCAGTCAGACCCAGTGCTTACATGTGGCAAGACGCTCCTCGGGGCGCGTCTTGCTTGGGCTTCTCTCATGGAGGCCCTCAGTCAGACCCATTGTTGATATGTGGCAAGACGCTCCTCGGGGCGAGTCTTGCTTGGGCCTCTCTCCTGGAGGTGCTCAGTCAGACCCTGTGTTGACATGTGCAAGACGCTCCTCGGGGCGCGTCTTGCTTGGGCTTCTCTCTTGGAGGCCCTCAGTCAGACCCATTGTTGACATGTGGCAAGATGCTCCTCGGGGCGCATCTTGCTTGGGCCTCTCTCCTGGAGGCCCTCTGTCAGCCCCAGTGTTGACATGTGTCAAGACGATCCTCGGGTTGCGTCTTGCTTGGGCCTCTCTCCTGGAGTCGCTCAGTCAGACTGAGTGCTGACATGTGGCAAGACGCTCCTCGGGGCGCGTCTTGCTTGGGCTTCTCTCCTGGAGGCCCTCAGTCAGACCCATTGTTTACATGTGGCAAGACGCTCCTCGGGGCGCATCTTGCTTGGGCCTCTCTCCTGGAGTTCCTCTGTCAGCCCCAGTGTTGACATGTGTCAAGACGCTCCTCGGGGTGCGTCTTGCTTGGGCCTCTCTCCTGGAGGCGCTCAGTCAGACCGAGTGCTGACATGTGGCAAGACGCTCCTCGGGGCGCGTCTTGCTTGGGCTTCTCTCCTGGAGGCCCTCAGTCGGACCCATTGTTGACATGTGGCAAGACACTCCTCGGTACGCGTCTTGCTTGGGCTTCTCTCCTGGAGGCCCTCAGTCAGACTCATTGTTGACATGTGGCAAGACACTCCTCGGGACGCGTCTTGCTTGGGCCTCTCTCCTGGAGGCGCTCAGTCAGACCGAGTGCTGACATAAGGCAAGACGCTCCTCGGGGCGCGTCTTGCTGGGGCCCCTCTCCTGGAGGCGCTCAGTCAGACCCAGTGCTTACATGTGGCAAGACGCCCCTCGGGGCGCGTCTTGCTGGGGCTTCTCTCCTGGAGGCGTTCAGTCAGACCGAGTGCTGACATGTGGCAAGACACTCCCCGGGACGCGTCTTGCTTGGGCTTCTCTCCTGGAGGCCCTCAGTCAGACTCATTGTTGACATGTGGCAAGACGCTCCTCGGGGCGCGTCTTGCTTGGGCCTCTCTCCTGGAGGCGCTCAGTCAGACCCAGTGGTGACATGTGGCAAGACGCTCCTCGGGGCGCGTCTTGCTTGGGCCTCTCTCCTGGAGACGCTCAGTCAGACCCAGTGTTGACACGTGACAAGACGCTCCTCGGGGCGCGTCTTGCTTGGGCTTCTCTCCTGGAGGCGCTCAGTCAGACCGAGTGCTGACATGTGGGAAGACGCTCCTCGGGGCGCGTCTTGCTTGGGCTTCTCTCATGGAGGCCCTCAGTCAGACCCATTGTTGATATGTGGCAAGACGCTCCTTGGGGCGAGTCTTGCTTGGGCCTCTCTCCTGGAGGTGCTCAGTCAGACCCAGTGTTGACATGGTGCAAGACGCTCCTCGGGGCGCGTCTTGCTTGGGCTTCTCTCATGGAGGCCCTCAGTCAGACCCATTGTTGATATTTGGCAAGACGCTCCTCGGGGCGCGTCTTGCTTGGGCCTCTCTCCTGGAGGCGCTCAGTCAGACCGAGTGCTGATATGTGGCAAGACGCTCCTCGGGGCGCGTCTTGCTTGGGCTTCTCTCATGGAGGCCCTCAGTCAGACCCATTGTTGATATGTGGCAAGACGCTCCTTGGGGCGAGTCTTGCTTGGGCCTCTCTCCTGGAGGTGCTCAGTCAGACCCAGTGTTGACATGGTGCAAGACGCTCCTCGGGGCGCGTCTTGCTTGGGCTTCTCTCTTGGAGGCCCTCAGTCAGACCCATTGTTGACATGTGGCAAGACGCTCCTCGGGGCGCATCTTGCTTGGGCCTCTCTCCTGGAGGCCCTCTGTCAGCCCCAGTGTTGACATGTGTCAAGACGCTCCTCGGGGTGCGTCTTGCTTGGGCCTCTCTCCTGGAGTCGCTCAGTCAGACCGAGTGCTGACATGTGGCAAGATGCTCCTCGGGGCGCGTCTTGTTTGGGCTTCTCTCATGGAGGCCCTCAGTCAGACCCATTGTTGATATGTGGCAAGACGCTCCTCGGGGCGAGTCTTGCTTGGGCTTCTCTCATGGAGGCCCTCAGTCAGACCCATTGTTGATATGTGGCAAGACGCTCCTCGGGGCGAGTCTTGCTTGGGCCTCTCTCCTGGAGGTGCTCAGTCAGACCCAGTGTTGACATGGTGCAAGACGCTCCTCGGGGCGCGTCTTGCTTGGGCTTCTCTCTTGGAGGCCCTCAGTCAGACCCATTGTTGACATGTGGCAAGACGCTCCTCGGGGCGCATCTTGCTTGGGCCTCTCTCCTGGAGGCCCTCTGTCAGCCCCAGTGTTGACATGTGTCAAGACGCTCCTCGGGGTGCGTCTTGCTTGGGCCTCTCTCCTGGAGTCGCTCAGTCAGACCGAGTGCTTACATGTGGCAAGACGTACCTCGGGGCGCGTCTTGCTTGGGCTTCTCTCCTGGAGGCCCTCAGTCAGACCCATTGTTTACATGTGGCAAGACGCTCCTCGGGGCGCATCTTGCTTGGGCCTCTCTCCTGGAGTTCCTCTGTCAGCCCCAGTGTTGACATGTGTCAAGACGCTCCTTGGGGTGCGTCTTGCTTGGGCCTCTCTCCTGGAGGCGCTCAGTCAGACCGAGTGCTGACATGTGGCAAGACGCTCCTCGGGGCGCGTCTTGCTTGGGCTTCTCTCCTGGAGGCCCTCAGTCAGACCCATTGTTGACATGTGGAAAGACACTCCTCGGGACGCGTCTTGCTTGGGCTTCTCTCCTGGAGGCCCTCAGTCAGACTCATTGTTGACATGTTGCAAGACACTCCTCGGGACGCGTCTTGCCTGGGCCTCTCTCCTGGAGGCGCTCAGTCAGACCGAGTGCTGACATAAGGCAAGACGCTCCTGGGGCGCGTCTTGCTTGGGCCTCTCTCCTGGAGACGCTCAGTCAGACCCAGTGTTGACACGTGACAAGACGCTCCTCGGGGCGCGTCTTGCTTGGGCTTCTCTCATAGGGGCCCTCAGTCAGACCCATTGTTGATATGTGGCAAGACGCTCCTCGGGGCGCGTCTTGCTTGGGCCTCTCTCCTGGAGGCGCTCAGTCAGACCGAGTGCTGACATGTGGCAAGATGCTCCTTGGGGCGCGTCTTGCTTGGGCTTCTCTCATTGAGGCCCTCAGTCAGACCCATTGTTGATATGTGGCAAGACGCTCCTCGGGGCGAGTCTTGCTTGGGCCTCTCTCCTGGAGGTGCTCAGTCAGACCCAGTGTAACATGGTGCAAGACGCTCCTCGGGGCGCGTCTTGCTTGAGCTTCTCTCTTGGAGGCCCTCAGTCAGACCCATTGTTTACATGTGGCAAGACGCTCCTCGGGGCGCATCTTGCTTGGGCCTCTCTCCTGGAGGCCCTCTGTCAGCCTCAGTGTTGACATGTGTCAAGACGCTCCCCGGGGTGCGTCTTGCTTGGGCCTCTCTCCTGGAGTCGCTCAGTCAGACCGAGTGCTGACATGTGGCAAGACGCTCCTCGGGGCGCGTCTTGCTTGGGCTTCTCTCCTGGAGGCCCTCAGTCAGACCCATTGTTGACATGTGGCAAGACGCTCCGCGGGGCGCGTCTTGCTTGGGCCTCTCTCCTGGAGGCGCTCAGTCAGACCGAGTGCTGACATAAGGCAAGACGCTCCTCGGGGCGCATCTTGCTGGGGCCTCTCTCCTGGAGGCGCTCAGTCAGACCCAGTGCTTACATGTGGCAAGACGCTCCTCGGGGCGTGTCTTGCTGGGGCTTCTCTCCTGGAGGCGTTCAGTCAGACCGAGTGCTGACATGTGCTAAGAAGCTCCTCGGGGCGCGTCTTGCTGGGGCTTCTCTCCTGGAGGCGCTCAGTCAGACCCAGTGCTTACATGTGGCAAGACGCTCCTCGGGGCGCGTCTTGCTTGGGCCTCTCTCCTGGAGGCGCTCAGTCAGACCCAGTGCTTACATGTGGCAAGACGCTCCTCGGGGCGCGTCTTGCTGGGGCTTCTCTCCTGGAGGCGCTCAGTCAGACCCAGTGCTTACATGTGGCAAGACGCTCCTCGGGGAGCGTCTTGCTGGGGCTTCTCTCCTGGAGCTGTTCAGTCAGACCGAGTGCTGACATGTGGCAAGACGCTCCTCGGGACGCGTCTTGCTTGGGCTTCTCTCCTGGAGTCCCTCAGTCAGAGCCATTGTTGACATGTGGCAAGACGCTCCTCGGGGCGCGTCTTGCTTGGGCCTCTCTCCTGGAGGCGCTCAGTCAGACCCAGTGGTGACATGTGGCAAGACGCTCCTCGGGGCGCGTCTTGCTTGGGCCTCTCTCCTGGAGGCGCTCAGTCAGACCCATTGTTGACATGTGGCAAGACGCTCCTCGGGGCGCGTCTTGCTTGGGCTTCTCTCCTGGAGGCCCTCAGTCAGACCCATTGTTGACATGTGGCAAGACACTCCTCGGGGCGCGTCTTGCTTGGGCCTCTCTCCTGGAGGCGCTCAGTCAGACCGAGTGCTGACATAAGGCAAGACGCTCCTCGGGGCGCGTCTTGCTTGGGCTTCTCTCATGGAGGCCCTCAGTCAGACCCATTGTTGATAGGTGGCAAGACGCTCCTCGGGGCGCGTCTTGCTTGGGCCTCTCTCCTGGAGGCGCTCAGTCAGACCGAGTGCTGACATGTGGCAAGACGCTCCTCGGGGCGCGTCTTGCTGGGGCTTCTCTCCTGGAGGCGTTCAGTCAGACCGAGTGCTGACATGTGGCAAGACACTCCTCGGGACGCGTCTTTCTTGGGCTTCTCTCCTGGAGGCCCTCAGTCAGACTCATTGTTGACATGTGGCAAGACGCTCCTTGGGGCGCGTCTTGCTTTGGCCTCTCTCCTGGAGGCGCTCAGTCAGACCCAGTGGTGACATGCGGCAAGACGCTCCTCGGGGCGCGTCTTGCTTGGGCCTCTCTCCTGGAGGCGCTCAGTCAGACCGAGTGCTGACATGTGGCAAGACGCTCCTCGGGGCGCGTCTTGCTTGGGCTTCTCTCATGGAGGCCCTCAGTCAGACCCATTGTTGATATGTGGCAAGACGCTCCTCGGGGCGAGTCTTGCTTGGGCCTCTCTCCTGGAGGTGCTCAGTCAGACCCAGTGTTGACATGGTGCAAGACGCTCCTCGGGGCGCGTCTTGCTTGGGCTTCTCTCTTGGAGGCCCTCAGTCAGACCCATTGTTTACATGTGGCAAGACGCTCCTCGGGGCGCATCTTGCTTGGGCCTCTCTCCTGGAGGCCCTCTGTTAGCCCCAGTGTTGACATGTGTCAAGACGCTCCCCGGGGTGCGTCTTGCTTGGGCCTCTCTCCTGGAGTCGCTCAGTCAGACCGAGTGCTGACATGTGGCAAGACGCTCCTCGGGGCGCATCTTGCTTGGGCTTCTCTCCTGGAGGCCCTCAGTCAGACCCATTGTTGACATGTGGCAAGACGCTCCGTGGGGCGTGTCTTGCTTGGGCCTCTCTCCTGGAGGCGCTCAGTCAGACCGAGTGCTGACGTAAGGCAAGACGCTCCTCGGGGCGCGTCTTGCTGGGGCCTCTCTCCTGGAGGCGCTCAGTCAGACCCAGTGCTTACATGTGGCAAGACGCTCCTCGGGGCGTGTCTTGCTGGGGCTTCTCTCCTGGAGGCGTTCAGTCAGACCGAGTGCTGACATGTGGCAAGACGCTCCTCGGGGCGCGTCTTGCTTGGGCTTCTCTCCTGGAGGCGTTCAGTCAGACCGAGTGCTGACATGTGGTAAGACGCTCCTCGGGGCGCGTCTTGCTGGGGCTTCTCTCCTGGAGGCGCTCAGTCAGACCCAGTGCTTACATGTGGCAAGACGCTCCTCGGGGCGCGTCTTGCTTGGGCTTCTCTCCTGGAGGCGCTCAGTCAGACTCAGTGCTGACATGTGGCAAGACGCTCCTTGGGGCGCGTCTTGCTTGGGCCTCTCTCCTGGAGACGCTCAGTCAGACCCAGTGTTGACACGTGGCAAGACGCTCCTCGGGGCGCGTCTTACTTGGGCCTCTCTCCTGGAGAAGTTCAGTCAGACCCAGTGGTGACATGTGGCAAGACGCTCCTCGGGGCGCGTCTTGCATGGGCTTCTCTCATGGAGGCCCTCAGTCAGACCCATTGCTGATATGTGGCAAGACGCTCCTCGGGGCGCGTCTTGCTTGGGCCTCTCTCCTGGAGGCGCTCAGTCAGACCCATTGTTTACATGTGGCAAGACGCTCCTTTGGGCGCATCTTGCTTGGGCTTCTCTCCTGGAGGCCCTCAGTCAGAACCATTGTTGACATGTGGCAAGACGCTCCTCGGGGCGCGTCTTGCTTGGGCCTCTCTCCTGGAGGCGCTCAGTCAGACCGAGTAGTGACATAAGGCAAGACGCTCCTCGGGGGGCGTCTTGCTGGGGCCTCTCTCCTGGAGGCGCTCAGTCAGACCCAGTACTTACATGTGGCAAGACGCTCCTCGGGGCGCGTCTTGCTGGGGCTTCTCTCTTGGAGGCGTTCAGTCAGACCGAGTGCTGACATGTGGCAAGACGCTCCTCGGGACGCGTCTTGCTTGGGCTTCTCTCCTGGAGGCCCTCAGTCAGACTCATTGTTGACATGTGGCAAGACGCTCCTCGGGGCGCGTCTTGCTTGGGCCTCTCTCCTGGAGGCGCTCAGTCAGACCCAGTGGTGACATGTGGCAAGACGCTCCTCAGGGCGCGTCTTGCTTGGGCCTCTCTCCTGGAGGCGCTCAGTCAGACCCAGTGGTGACATGTGACAAGACGCTCCTCGGGGCGCGTCTTGCTTGGGCTTCTCTCATGGAGGCCCTCAGTCAGATCCATTGTTGATATGTGGCAAGACGCTCCTCGGGGCGCATCTTGCTTGGGCCTCTCTCCTGGAGGAGCTCAGTCAGACCGAGTGCTGACATGTGGCAAGACGCTCCTCGGGGCGCGTCTTGCTTGGGCTTCTCTCCTGGAGGCCCTCAGTCAGACTCATTGTTGACATGTGGCAAGGTGCTCCTCGGGGCGCGTCTTGCTTGGGGCCTCTCTCCTGGAGGCGCACAGTCAGACAGAATGCTGACATGTGGCCAGACGCTCCTCGGGGCGCGTCTTGCTGGGGCCTCTCTCCTGGAGGCGCTCTGTCAGACCGAGTGCTGACATGTGGCAAGACGCTCCTCGGGGCGCGTCTTGCTTGGGCTTCTCTCCTGGAGGCCCTCAGTCAGACCCATTGTTTACATGTGGCAAGACGCTCCTCGGGGCGCGTCTTGCTTGGGCTTCTCTCCTGGAGGCCCTCAGTCAGACCCATTGTCGACATGTGGCAAGACGCTCCTCGGGGCGCGTCTTGCTTGGGCCTCTCTCCTGGAGGCGCTCAGTCAGACCGAGTGCTGACATAAGGCAAGACGCTCCTCGGTGCGCGTCTTGCTGGGGCCTCTCTCCTGGAGGCGCTCAGTCAGACCCAGTGCTTACATGTGGCAAGACGCTCCTCGGGGTGTGTCTTGCTGGGGCTTCTCTCCTGGAGGCGGTCAGTCAGACCGAGTGCTGACATGTGGCAAGGAGCTCCTCGGGGCGCGTCTTGCTTGGGCTTCTCTCCTGGAGGCGTTCAGTCAGACCGAGTGCTGACATGTGGTAAGACGCTCCTCGGGTCGCGTCTTGCTGGGGCTTCTCTCCTGGAGGCGCTCAGTCAGACCCAGTGGTGACATGTGACAAGACGCTCCTCGGGGCGCGTCTTGCTTGGGCTTCTCTCATGGAGGCCCTCAGTCAGATCCATTGTTGATATGTGGCAAGACGCTCCTCGGGGCGCGTCTTGCTTGGGCCTCTCTCCTGGAGGAGCTCAGTCAGACCGAGTGCTGACATGTGGCAAGACGCTCCTCGGGGCGCGTCTTGCTGGGGCTTCTCTCCTGGAGGCGTTCAGTCAGACCGAGTGCTGACATGTGGCAAGACGCTCCTCGGGGCGCGTCTTGCTTGGGCTTCTCTCCTGGAGGCCCTCAGTCAGACTCATTGTTGACATGTGGCAAGATGCTCCTCGGGGCGCGTCTTGCTTGGGGCCTCTCTCCTGGAGGCGCACAGTCAGACAGAGTGCTGACATGTGGCCAGACGCTCCTCGGGGCGCGTCTTGCTGGGGCCTCTCTCCTGGAGGCGCTCAGTCACACCGATTGCTGACATGTGGCAAGACGCTCCTCGGGGCGCGTCTTGCTTGGGCTTCTCTCCTGGAGGCCCTCAGTCAGACCCATTGTTTACATGTGGCAAGACGCTCCTCGGGGCGCATCTTGCTTGGGTCTCTCTCCTGGAGGCCCTCTGTCAGCCCCAGTGTTGACATGAGTCAAGACGCTCCTCGGGGCGAGTCTTGCTTGGGCCTCTCTCCTGGAGGTGCTCAGTCAGACCCAGTGTTGACATGGTGCAAGAAGCTCCTCGGGGTGCGTCTTGCTTGGGCTTCTCTCTTGGAGGCCCTCAGTCAGACCCATTGTTGACATGTGGCAAGACGCTCCTCAGGGCGCGTCTTGCTTGGGCTTCTCTCCTGGAGGCCCTCAGTCAGACCCATTGTTGACATGTGGCAAGACGCTCCTCAGGGCGCGTCTTGCTTGGGCCTCTCTCCTGGAGGCGCTCAGTCAGACCGAGTGCTGACATAAGGCAAGACGCTCCTCGGGGCGCGTCTTGCTGGGGCCTCTCTCCTGGAGGCGCTCAGTCAGACCCAGTGCTTACATGTGGCAAGACGCTCCTCGGGGTGTGTCTTGCTGGGGCTTCTCTCCTGGAGGCGTTCAGTCAGACCGAGTGCTGACATGTGGCAAGGAGCTCCTCGGGGCGCGTCTTGCTTGGGCTTCTCTCCTGGAGGCGTTCAGTCAGACCGAGTGCTGACATGTGGTAAGACGCTCCTCGGGGCGCGTCTTGCTGGGGCTTCTCTCCTGGAGGCGCTCAGTCAGACCCAGTGCTTACATGTGGCAAGACGCTCCTCGGGGCGCGTCTTGCTTGGGCCTCTCTCCTGGAGGCGCTCAGTCAGACCCAGTGGTGACATGTGGCAAGACACTCCTCGGGGCGTGTCTTGCTTGGGCCTCTCTCCTGGAGACGCTCAGTCAGACCCAGTGTTGACACGTGGCAAGACGCTCCTCGGGGCGAGTCTTGCTTGGGCCTCTCTCCTGGAGGTGCTCAGTCAGACCCAGTGTTGACATGGTGCAAGACGCTCCTCGGGGCGCATCTTGCTTGGGCTTCTCTTTTGGAGGCCCTCAGTCAGACCCATTGTTGACATGTGGCAAGACGCTCCTCGGGGCGCGTCTTGCTTGGGCTTCTCTCCTGGAGGCCCTCAGTCAGACCCATTGTTGACATGTGGCAAGACGCTCCTCGGGGCACATCTTGCTTGGGCTTCTCTCCTGGAGGCCCTCAGTCAGACCCATTGTTGACATGTGGCAAGACGCTCCTCGGGGCGCGTCTTGCTTGGGCCTCTCTCCTGGAGGCGCTCAGTCAGACCGAGTGCTGACATAAGGCAAGACGCTCCTCGGGGCGCGTCTTGCTGGGGCCTCTCTCCTGGAGGCGCTCAGTCAGACCCAGTGCTTACATGTGGCAAGACGCTCCTCGGGGCGCGTCTTGCTGGGGCTTCTCTCCTGGAGGCGTTCAGTCAGACCGAGTGCTGACATGTGGCAAGACACTCCTCGGGACGCGTCTTGCTTGGGCTTCTCTCCTGGAGGCCCTCAGTCAGACTCATTGTTGACATGTGGTAAGACGCTCCTCGGGGCGCGTCTTGCTTGGGCCTCTCTCCTGGAGGCGCTCAGTCAGACCGAGTGCTGACATAAGTCAAGACGCTCCTCGGGGCGCGTCTTGCTTGGGCCTCTCTCCTGGAGGGGCTCAGTCAGACCCAGTGGTGACATGTGGCAAGACGCTCCTCGGGGCGCGTCTTGCTTGGGCCTCTCTCCTGGAGACGCTCAGTCAAACCCAGTGTTGACACGTGACAAGACGCTCCTCGGGGCGCGTCTTGCTTGGGCTTCTCTCATGGAGGCCCTCAGTCAGACCCATTGTTGATATGTGGCAAGACGCTCCTCGGGGCGAGTCTTGCTTGGGCCTCTCTCCTGGAGGTGCTCAGTCAGACCCAGTGTTGACATGGTGCAAGACGCTCCTCGGGGCGCGTCTTGCTTGGGCTTCTCTCTTGGAGGCCCTCAGTCAGACCCATTGTTGACATGTGGCAAGACGCTCCTCGGGGCGCGTCTTGCTTGGGCTTCTCTCCTGGAGGCCCTCAGTCAGACCCATTGATGACATGTGGCAAGACGCTCCTCGGGGCGCGTCTTGCTTGGGCCTCTCTCCTGGAGGCGCTCAGTCAGACCGAGTGCTGACATAAAGCAAGACGCTCCTCGGGGCGCGTCTTGCTGGGGCCTCTCTCCTGGAGGCGCTCAGTCAGACCCAGTGCTTACATGTGGCAAGACGCTCCTCGGGGCACTTCTTGCTTGGGCCTCTCTCCTGGAGGCGCTCAGTCAGACCCAGTGGTGACATGCGGCAAGACGCTCCTCGGGGCACGTCTTGCTTGGGCCTCTCTCCTGGAGGCGCTCAGTCAGACTGAGTGCTGACATGTGGCAAGACGCTCCTCGGGGCGCGTCTTGCTTGGGCTTCTCTCCTGGAGGCCCTCAGTCAGACCCAATGTTGACATGTGGCAAGACGCTCCTCGGGGCGCATCTTGCTTGGGCCTCTCTCCTGGAGGCCCTCTGTCAGCCCCAGTGTTGACATGTGTCAAGACGCTCCTCGGGAAGCGTCTTGCTTGGGCCTCTCTCCTGGAGTCGCTCAGTCAGACCGAGTGCTGACATGTGGCAAGACGCTCCTCGGGGCGCGCCTTGCTTGGGCTTCTCTCCTGGAGGCCCTCAGTCAGACCGAGTGCTGACATAAGGCAAGACGCTCCTCGGGGCGCGTCTTGCTGGGCCTCTCTCCTGGAGGCGCTCAGTCAGACCCAGTGCTTACATGTGGCAAGACGCTCCTCGGGGCGTGTTTTGCTGGGGCTTCTCTCCTGGAGGCGTTCAGTCAGACCGAGTGCTGACATGTGGCAAGACGCTCCTCGGGGCGTGTCTTGCTTGGGCTTCTCTCCTGAAGGCGTTCAGTCAGACCGAGTGCTGACATGTGGTAAGACGCTCCTCGGGGCGCGTCTTGCTGGGGCTTCTCTCCTGGAGGCGCTCAGTCAGACCCAGTGCTTACATTTGGCAAGACGCTCCTCGGGGCGCGTCTTGCTTGGGCCTCTCTCCTGGAGGCGCTCAGTCAGACCCAGTGCTGACATGTGGCAAGACGCTCCTCGGGAAGCGTCTTGCTTGGGCTTCTCTCCTGGAGGCCCTCAGTCAGACCCATTGTTTACATGTGGCAAGACGCTCCTTTGGGCGCATCTTGCTTGGGCTTCTCTCCTGGAGGCCCTCAGTCAGACCCATTGTTGACATGTGGCAAGACGCTCCTCGGGGCGCGTCTTGTTGGGGCTTCTCTCCTGGAGGCGTTCAGTCAGACCGAGTGCTGACATGTGGCAAGACGCTCCTCGGGACGCGTCTTGCTTGGGCTTCTCTCCTGGAGGCCCTCATTCAGACTCATTGTTGACATGTGGCAAGACGCTCCTCGGGGCGCGTCTTGCTTGGGCCTCTCTCCTGGAGGCGCTCACTCAGACCCAGTGGTGACATGTGGCAAGACGCTCCTCGGGGCGCGTCTTGCTTGGGCCTCTCTCCTGGAGGTGCTCAGTCAGACCCAGTGGTGACATGTGACAAGATGCTCCTCGGGGCGCGTCTTGCTTGGGCTTCTCTCATGGAGGCCCTCAGTCAGATCCATTGTTGACATGTGGCAATACGCTCCTCGGGGCGCGTCTTGCTTGGGCCTCTCTCCTGGAGGCGCACAGTCAGACAGAGTGCTGACTGGTGGCCAGACGCTCCTCGGGGCGCGTCTTGCTGGGGCCTCTCTCCTGGAGGCGCTCAGTCAGACCGAGTGCTGACATGTGGCAAGACGCTCCTCGGGGCGCGTCTTGCTTGGGCTTCTCTCCTGGAGGCCCTCAGTCAGACCCATTGTTTACATGTGGCAAGACGCTCCTCGAGGCGCATCTTGCTTGGGCCTCTCTCCTGGAGGCCCTCTGTCAGCCCCAGTGTTGACATGTGTCAAGACGCTCCTCGGGGCGAGTCTTGCTTGGGCCTCTCTCCTGGAGGTGCTCAGTCAGACCCAGTGTTGACATGGTGCAAGACGCTCCTCGGGGCGCGTCTTGCTTGGGCTTCTCTCTTGGAGGCCCTAAGTCAGACCCATTGTTGACATGTGGCAAGACGCTCCTCGGGGTGCGTCTTGCTTGGGCTTCTCTCCTGGAGGCCCTCAGTCAGACCCATTGTTGACATGTGGCAAGACGCTCCTCGGGGCGCGTCTTGCTTGGGCCTATCTCCTGGAGGCGCTCAGTCAGACCGAGTGCTGACATAAGGCAAGACGCTCCTCGGGGCGCGTCTTGCTGGGGCCTCTCTCCTGGAGGCGCTCAGTCAGACCCAGTGCTTACATGTGGCAAGACGCTCCTCGGGGTGTGTCTTGCTGGGGCTTCTCTCCTGGAGGCGTTCAGTCAGACCGAGTGCTGACATGTGGCAAGGAGCTCCTCGGGGCGCGTCTTGATGGGGCTTCTCTCCTGGAGGCGTTCAGTCAGACCGAGTGCTGACATGTGGCAAGACGCTCCTCGGGGCGCGTCTTGCTTGGGCTTCTCTCCTGGAGGCCCTCAGTCAGACTCATTGTTGACATGTGGCAAGATGCTCCTCGGGGCGCGTCTTGCTTGGGGCCTCTCTCCTGGAGGCGCACAGTCAGACAGAGTGCTGACTGGTGGCCAGACGCTCCTCGGGGCGCGTCTTGCTGGGGCCTCTCTCCTGGAGGCGCTCAGTCAGACCGAGTGCTGACATGTGGCAAGACGCTCCTCGGGGCGCGTCTTGCTTGGGCTTCTCTCATGGAGGCCCTCAGTCATCCCCAGTGTTGACATGTGGCAAGACGCTCCTCGGGGCGCGTCTTGCTTGGGCCTCTCTCCTGGAGGCGCTCAGTCAGACCGAGTGCTGACATGTGGCAAGACGCTCCTCGGGGCGCGTCTTGCTTGGGCCTCTCTCCTGGAGGCGCTCAGTCAGACCGAGTGCTGACATAAGGCAAGACGCTCCTCGGGGCGCGTCTTGCTGGGGCCTCTCTCCTGGAGGCGCTCAGTCAGACCCAGTGCTTACATGTGGCAAGACGCTCCTCGGGGCGCGTCTTGCTGGGGCTTCTCTCCTGGAGGCGTTCAGTCAGACCCAGTGCTTACATGTGGCAAGACACTCCTCGGGACGCGTCTTGCTTGGGCTTCTCTCCTGGAGGCCCTCAGTCAGACTCATTGTTGACATGTGGTAAGACGCTCCTCGGGGCGCGTCTTGCTTGGGCCTCTCTCCTGGAGGCGCTCAGTCAGACCGAGTGCTGACATAAGTCAAGACGCTCCTCGGGGCGCGTCTTGCTTGGGCCTCTCTCCTGGAGGGGCTCAGTCAGACCCAGTGGTGACATGTGGCAAGACGCTCCTCGGGGCGCGTCTTGCTTGGGCCTCTCTCCTGGAGACGCTCAGTCAGACCCAGTGTTGACACGTGACAAGACGCTCCTCGGGGCGCGTCTTGCTTGGGCTTCTCTCATGGAGGCCCTCAGTCAGACCCATTGTTGATATGTGGCAAGACGCGTCTCGGGGTGCATCTTGCTTGGGCCTCTCTCCTGGAGGCGCTCAGTCAGACCGAGTGCTAACATGTGGCAAGACGCTCCTCGGGGCGCGTCTTGCTTGGGCTTCTCTCATGGAGGCCCTCGGTCAGACCCATTGTTGATATGTGGCAAGACGCTCCTCGGGGCGAGTCTTGCTTGGGCCTCTCTCCTGGAGGTGCTCAGTCAGACCCAGTGTTGGCATGGTGCAAGACGCTCCTCGGGGCGCGTCTTGCTTGGGCTTCTCTCTTGGAGGCCCTCAGTCAGACCCATTGTTGACATGTGGCAAGACGCTCCTCGGGGCGCGTCTTGCTTGGGCTTCTCTCCTGGAGGCCCTCAGTCAGACCCATTGATGACATGTGGCAAGACGCTCCTCGGGGCGCGTCTTGCTTGGGCCTCTCTCCTGGAGGCGCTCAGTCAGACCGAGTGCTGACATAAAGCAAGACGCTCCTCGGGGCGCGTCTTGCTGGGGCCTCTCTCCTGGAGGCGCTCAGTCAGACCCAGTGCTTACATGTGGCAAGACGCTCCTCGGGGCACTTCTTGCTTGGGCCTCTCTCCTGGAGGCGCTCAGTCAGACCCAGTGGTGACATGTGGCAAGACGCTCCTCGGGGCGCGTCTTGCTTGGGCTTCTCTCCTGGAGGCCCTCAGTCAGACCCATTGTTGACATGTGGCAAGACGCTCCTCGGGGCGCATCTTGCTTGGGCCTCTCTCCTGGAGGCCCTCTGTCAGCCCCAGTGTTGACATGTGTCAAGACGCTCCTCGGGAAGCGTCTTGCTTGGGCCTCTCTCCTGGAGTCGCTCAGTCAGACCGAGTGCTGACATGTGGCAAGACGCTCCTCGGGGCGCGCCTTGCTTGGGCTTCTCTCCTGGAGGCCCTCAGTCAGACCGAGTGCTGACATAAGGCAAGACGCTCCTCGGGGCGCGTCTTGCTGGGCCTCTCTCCTGGAGGCGCTCAGTCAGACCCAGTGCTTACATGTGGCAAGACGCTCCTCGGGGCGTGTTTTGCTGGGGCTTCTCTCCTGGAGGCGTTCAGTCAGACCGAGTGCTGACATGTGGCAAGACGCTCCTCGGGGCGTGTCTTGCTTGGGCTTCTCTCCTGAAGGCGTTCAGTCAGACCGAGTGCTGACATGTGGTAAGACGCTCCTCGGGGCGCGTCTTGCTGGGGCTTCTCTCCTGGAGGCGCTCAGTCAGACCCAGTGCTTACATGTGGCAAGACGCTCCTCGGGGAGCGTCTTGCTTGGGCCTCTCTCCTGGAGGCGCTCAGTCAGACCCAGTGCTGACATGTGGCAAGACGCTCCTCGGGAAGCGTCTTGCTTGGGCTTCTCTCCTGGAGGCCCTCAGTCAGACCCATTGTTTACATGTGGCAAGACGCTCCTTTGGGCGCATCTTGCTTGGGCTTCTCTCCTGGAGGCCCTCAGTCAGACCCATTGTTGACATGTGGCAAGACGCTCCTCGGGGCGCGTCTTGCTGGGGCTTCTCTCCTGGAGGCGTTCAGTCAGACCCATTGTTTACATGTGGCAAGACGCTCCTTTGGGCGCATCTTGCTTGGGCTTCTCTCCTGGAGGCCCTCAGTCAGACCCATTGTTGACATGTGGCAAGACGCTCCTCGGGGCGCGTCTTGCTGGGGCTTCTCTCCTGGAGGCGTTCAGTCAGACCGAGTGCTGACATGTGGCAAGACGCTCCTCGGGACGCGTCTTGCTTGGGCTTCTCTCCTGGAGGCCCTCATTCAGACTCATTGTTGACATGTGGCAAGACGCTCCTCGGGGCGCGTCTTGCTTGGGCCTCTCTCCTGGAGGCGCTCAGTCAGACCCAGTGGTGACATGTGGCAAGACGCTCCTCGGGGTGCGTCTTGCTTGGGCCTCTCTCCTGGAGGTGCTCAGTCAGACCCAGTGGTGACATGTGACAAGACGCTCCTCGGGGCGCGTCTTGCTTGGGCTTCTCTCATGGAGGCCCTCAGTCAGATCCATTGTTGACATGTGGCAAGACGCTCCTCGGGGCGCGTCTTGCTTGGGCCTCTCTCCTGGAGGCGCACAGTCAGACAGAGTGCTGACTGGTGGCCAGACGCTCCTCGGGGCGCGTCTTGCTGGGGCCTCTCTCCTGGAGGCGCTCAGTCAGACCGAGTGCTGACATGTGGCAAGACGCTCCTCGGGGCGCGTCTTGCTTGGGCTTCTCTCTTGGAGGCCCTCAGTCAGACCCATTGTTGACATGTGGCAAGACGCTCCTCGGGGTGCGTCTTGCTTGGGCTTCTCTCCTGGAGGCCCTCAGTCAGACCCATTGTTGACATGTGGCAAGACGCTCCACGGGGCGCGTCTTGCTTGGGCCTATCTCCTGGAGGCGCTCAGTCAGACCGAGTGCTGACATAAGGCAAGACGGTCCTCGGGGCGCGTCTTGCTGGGGCCTCTCTCCTGGAGGCGCTCAGTCAGACCCAGTGCTTACATGTGGCAAGACGCTCCTCGGGGTGTGTCTTGCTGGGGCTTCTCTCCTGGAGGCGTTCAGTCAGACCGAGTGCTGACATGTGGCAAGGAGCTCCTCGGGGCGCGTCTTGCTTGGGCTTCTCTCCTGGAGGCGTTCAGTCAGACCGAGTGCTGACATGTGGTAAGACGCTCCTCGGGGCGCGTCTTGCTGGGGCTTCTCTCCTGGAGGCGCTCTGTCAGACCCAGTGCTTACATGTGGTAAGACGCTCCTCGGGGCGCGTCTTGCTGGGGCTTCTCTCCTGGAGGCGCTCAGTCAGACCCAGTGCTTACATGTGGCAAGACGCTCCTCGGGGCGCGTCTTGCTTGGGCTTCTCTCATGGAGGCCCTCAGTCAGATCCATTGTTGATATGTGGCAAGACGCTCCTCGGGGCGCGTCTTGCTTGGGCCTCTCTCCTGGAGGAGCTCAGTCAGACCGAGTGCTGACATGTGGCAAGACGCTCCTCGGGGCGCGTCTTGATGGGGCTTCTCTCCTGGAGGTGTTCAGTCAGACCGAGTGCTGACATGTGGCAAGACGCTCCTCGGGGCGCGTCTTGCTTGGGCTTCTCTCCTGGAGGCCCTCAGTCAGACTCATTGTTGACATGTGGCAAGATGCTCCTCGGGGCGCGTCTTGCTTGGGGCCTCTCTCCTGGAGGCGCACAGTCAGACAGAGTGCTGACTGGTGGCCAGACGCTCCTCGGGGCGCGTCTTGCTGGGGCCTCTCTCCTGGAGGCGCTCAGTCAGACCGAGTGCTGACATGTGGCAAGACGCTCCTCGGGGCGCGTCTTGCTTGGGCTTCTCTCATGGAGGCCCTCAGTCATCCCCAGTGTTGACATGTGGCAAGACGCTCCTCGGGGCGCGTCTTGCTTGGGCCTCTCTCCTGGAGGCGCTCAGTCAGACCGAGTGCTGACATGTGGCAAGACGCTCCTCGGGGCGCGTCTTGCTTGGGCCTCTCTCCTGGAGGCACTCAGTCAGACCGAGTGCTGACATAAGGCAAGACGCTCCTCGGGGCGCGTCTTGCTGGGGCCTCTCTCCTGGAGGCGCTCAGTCAGACCCAGTGCTTACATGTGGCAAGACGCTCCTCGGGGCGCGTCTTGCTGGGGCTTCTCTCCTGGAGGCGTTCAGTCAGACCCAGTGCTTACATGTGGCAAGACACTCCTCGGGACGCGTCTTGCTTGGGCTTCTCTCCTGGAGGCCCTCAGTCAGACTCATTGTTGACATGTGGTAAGACGCTCCTCGGGGCGCGTCTTGCTTGGGCCTCTCTCCTGGAGGCGCTCAGTCAGACCGAGTGCTGACATAAGTCAAGACGCTCCTCGGGGCGCGTCTTGCTTGGGCTTCTCTCATGGAGGCCCTCAGTCAGACCCATTGTTGATATGTGGCAAGACGCGTCTCGGGGTGCATCTTGCTTGGGCCTCTCTCCTGGAGGCGCTCAGTCAGACCGAGTGCTAACATGTGGCAAGACGCTCCTCGGGGCGCGTCTTGCTTGGGCTTCTCTCATGGAGGCCCTCGGTCAGACCCATTGTTGATATGTGGCAAGACGCTCCTCGGGGCGAGTCTTGCTTGGGCCTCTCTCCTGGAGGTGCTCAGTCAGACCCAGTGTTGACATGGTGGAAGACGCTCCTCGGGGCGCGTCTTGCTTGGGCTTCTCTCTTGGAGGCCCTCAGTCAGACCCATTGTTGACATGTGGCAAGACGCTCCTCGGGGCGCGTCTTGCTTGGGCTTCTCTCCTGGAGGCCCTCAGTCAGACCCATTGATGACATGTGGCAAGACGCTCCTCGGGGCGCGTCTTGCTTGGGCCTCTCTCCTGGAGGCGCTCAGTCAGACCGAGTGCTGACATAAAGCAAGACGCTCCTCGGGGCGCGTCTTGCTGGGGCCTCTCTCCTGGAGGCGCTCAGTCAGACCCAGTGCTTACATGTGGCAAGACGCTCCTCGGGGCACTTCTTGCTTGGGCCTCTCTCCTGGAGGCGCTCAGTCAGACCCAGTGGTGACATGCGGCAAGACTCTCCTCGGGGCGCGTCTTGCTTGGGCCTCTCTCCTGGAGACGCTCAGTCAGACCCAGTGTTGACACGTGACAAGACGCTCCTCGGGGCGCGTCTTGCTTGGGCTTCTCTCATGGAGGCCCTCAGTCAGACCCATTGTTGATATGTGGCAAGACGCTCCTCGGGGAGCGTCTTTCTTGGGCCTCTCTCCTGGAGGCGCTCAGTCAGACTGAGTGCTGACATGTGGCAAGACGCTCCTCGGGGCGCGTCTTGCTTGGGCTTCTCTCCTGGAGGCCCTCAGTCAGACCCATTGTTGACATGTGGCAAGACGCTCCTCGGGGCGCATCTTGCTTGGGCCTCTCTCCTGGAGGCCCTCTGTCAGCCCCAGTGTTGACATGTGTCAAGACGCTCCTCGGGAAGCGTCTTGCTTGGGCCTCTCTCCTGGAGTCGCTCAGTCAGACCGAGTGCTGACATGTGGCAAGACGCTCCTCGGGGCGCGCCTTGCTTGGGCTTCTCTCCTGGAGGCCCTCAGTCAGACCGAGTGCTGACATAAGGCAAGACGCTCCTCGGGGCGCGTCTTGCTGGGCCTCTCTCCTGGAGGCGTTCAGTCAGACCCAGTGCTTACATGTGGCAAGACGCTCCTCGGGGCGTGTTTTGCTGGGGCTTCTCTCCTGGAGGCGTTCAGTCAGACCGAGTGCTGACATGTGGCAAGACGCTCCTCGGGGCGTGTCTTGCTTGGGCTTCTCTCCTGAAGGCGTTCAGTCAGACCGAGTGCTGACATGTGGTAAGACGCTCCTCGGGGCGCGTCTTGCTGGGGCTTCTCTCCTGGAGGCGCTCAGTCAGACCCAGTGCTTACATGTGGCAAGACGCTCCTCGGGGCGCGTCTTGCTTGGGCCTCTCTCCTGGAGGCGCTCAGTCAGACCCAGTGCTGACATGTGGCAAGACGCTCCTCGGGAAGCGTCTTGCTTGGGCTTCTCTCCTGGAGGCCCTCAGTCAGACCCATTGTTTACATGTGGCAAGACGCTCCTTTGGGCGCATCTTGCTTGGGCTTCTCTCCTGGAGGCCCTCAGTCAGACCCATTGTTGACATGTGGCAAGACGCTCCTCGGGGCGCGTCTTGCTGGGGCTTCTCTCCTGGAGGCGTTCAGTCAGACCGAGTGCTGACATGTGGCAAGACGCTCATCGGGACGCGTCTTGCTTGGGCTTCTCTCCTGGAGGCCCTCATTCAGACTCATTGTTGACATGTGGCAAGACGCTCCTCGGGGCGCGTCTTGCTTGGGCCTCTCTCCTGGAGGCGCTCAGTCAGACCCAGTGGTGACATGTGGCAAGACGCTCCTCGGGGTGCGTCTTGCTTGGGCCTCTCTCCTGGAGGTGCTCAGTCAGACCCAGTGGTGACATGTGACAAGACGCTCCTCGGGGCGCGTCTTGCTTGGGCTTCTCTCATGGAGGCCCTCAGTCAGATCCATTGTTGACATGTGGCAAGACGCTCCTCGGGGCGCGTCTTGCTTGGGCCTCTCTCCTGGAGGCGCACAGTCAGACAGAGTGCTGACTGGTGGCCAGACGCTCCTCGGGGCGCGTCTTGCTGGGGCCTCTCTCCTGGAGGCGCTCAGTCAGACCGAGTGCTGACATGTGGCAAGACGCTCCTCGGGGCGCGTCTTGCTTGGGCTTCTCTCTTGGAGGCCCTCAGTCAGACCCATTGTTGACATGTGGCAAGACGCTCCTCGGGGTGCGTCTTGCTTGGGCTTCTCTCCTGGAGGCCCTCAGTCAGACCCATTGTTGACATGTGGCAAGACGCTCCACGGGGCGCGTCTTGCTTGGGCCTATCTCCTGGAGGCGCTCAGTCAGACCGAGTGCTGACATAAGGCAAGACGCTCCTCGGGGCGCGTCTTGCTGGGGCCTCTCTCCTGGAGGCGCTCAGTCAGACCCAGTGCTTACATGTGGCAAGACGCTCCTCGGGGTGTGTCTTGCTGGGGCTTCTCTCCTGGAGGCGTTCAGTCAGACCGAGTGCTGACATGTGGCAAGGAGCTCCTCGGGGCGCGTCTTGCTTGGGCTTCTCTCCTGGAGGCGTTCAGTCAGACCGAGTGCTGACATGTGGTAAGACGCTCCTCGGGGCGCGTCTTGCTGGGGCTTCTCTCCTGGAGGCGCTCTGTCAGACCCAGTGCTTACATGTGGTAAGACGCTCCTCGGGGCGCGTCTTGCTGGGGCTTCTCTCCTGGAGGCGCTCAGTCAGACCCAGTGCTTACATGTGGCAAGACGCTCCTCGGGGCGCGTCTTGCTTGGGCTTCTCTCATGAAGGCCCTCAGTCAGATCCATTGTTGATATGTGGCAAGACGCTCCTCGGGGCGCGTCTTGCTTGGGCCTCTCTCCTGGAGGAGCTCAGTCAGACCGAGTGCTGACATGTGGCAAGACGCTCCTCGGGGCGCGTCTTGATGGGGCTTCTCTCCTGGAGGCGTTCAGTCAGACCGAGTGCTGACATGTGGCAAGACGCTCCTCGGGGCGCGTCTTGCTTGGGCTTCTCTCCTGGAGGCCCTCAGTCAGACTCATTGTTGACATGTGGCAAGATGCTCCTCGGGGCGCGTCTTGCTTGGGGCCTCTCTCCTGGAGGCGCACAGTCAGACAGAGTGCCGACTGGTGGCCAGACGCTCCTCGGGGCGCGTCTTGCTGGGGCCTCTCTCCTGGAGGCGCTCAGTCAGACCGAGTGCTGACATGTGGCAAGACGCTCCTCGGGGCGCGTCTTACTTGGGCTTCTCTCCTGGAGGCCCTCAGTCAGACCCATTGTTTACATGTGGCAAGACGCTCCTCGGGGCGCATCTTGCTTGGGCCTCTCTCATGGAGGCCCTCTGTCAGCCCCAGTGTTGACATGTGTCAAGACGCTCCTCGGGGCGAGTCTTGCTTGGGCCTCTCTCCTGGAGGTGCTCAGTCAGACCCAGTGTTGACATGGTGCAAGACGCTCCTCGGGGCGCGTCTTGCTTGGGCTTCTCTCCTGGAGGCGTTCAGTCAGACCGAGTGCTGACATGTGGTAAGACGCTCCTCGGGGCGCGTCTTGCTGGGGCTTCTCTCCTGGAGGCGCTCAGTCAGACCCAGTGCTTACATGTGGCAAGACGCTCCTCGGGGCGCGTCTTGCTTGGGCCTCTCTCCTGGAGGTGCTCAGTCAGACCCAGTGTTGACATGGTGCAAGACGCTCCTCGGGGCGCGTCTTGCTTGGGCTTCTCTCTTGGAGGCCCTCAGTCAGACCCATTGTTGACATGTGGCAAGACGCTCCTCGGGGCGCATCTTGCTTGGGCCTCTCTCCTGGAGGCCCTCTGTCAGCCCCAGTGTTGACATGTGTCAAGAAGCTCCTCGGGTTGCGTCTTGCTTGGGCCTCTCTCCTGGAGTCGCTCAGTCAGACCGAGTGCTGACATGTGGCAAGATGCTCCTCGGGGCGCGTCTTGCTTGGGCTTCTCTCATGGAGGCCCTCAGTCAGACCCATTGTTGATATGTGGCAAGACGCTCCTCGGGGCGAGTCTTGCTTGGGCCTCTCTCCTGGAGGTGCTCAGTCAGACCCAGTGTTGACATGGTGCAAGACGCTCCTCGGGGCGCGTCTTGCTTGGGCTTCTCTCTTGGAGGCCCTCAGTCAGACCCATTGTTTACATGTGGCAAGACGCTCCTCGGGGCGCATCTTGCTTGGGCCTCTCTCCTGGAGGCCCTCTGTCAGCCCCAGTGTTGACATGTGTCAAGACGCTCCCGGGGTGCGTCTTGCTTGGGCCTCTCTCCTGGAGTCGCTCAGTCAGACCGAGTGCTGACATGTGGCAAGACGCTCCTAGGGGCGCATCTTGCTTGGGCTTCTCTCCTGGAGGCCCTCAGTCAGACCCATTGTTGACATGTGGCAAGACGCTCCGCGGGGCGTGTCTTGCTTGGGCCTCTCTCCTGGAGGCGCTCAGTCAGAACGAGTGCTGACATAAGGCAAGACGCTCCTCGGGGCGCGTCTTGCTGGGGCCTCTCTCCTGGAGGCGCTCAGTCAGACCCAGTGCTTACATGTGGCAAGACGCTCCTCGGGGCGTGTCTTGCTGGGGCTTCTCTCCTGGAGGCGTTCAGTCAGACCGAGTGCTGACATGTGGCAAGACGCTCCTCGGGGCGCGTCTTGCTTGGGCTTCTCTCCTGGAGGCGTTCAGTCAGACCGAGTGCTGACATGTGGTAAGACGCTCCTCGGGGCGCGTCTTGCTGGGGCTTCTCTCCTGGAGGCGCTCAGTCAGACCCAGTGCTTACATGTGGCAAGACGCTCCTCGGGGCGCGTCTTGCTTGGGCTTCTCTCCTGGAGGCGCTCAGTCAGACTCAGTGCTGACATGTGGCAAGACGCTCCTCGGGGCGCGTCTTGCTTGGGCCTCTCTCCTGGAGACGCTCAGTCAGACCCAGTGTTGACACGTGGCAAGACGCTCCTCGGGGCGCGTCTTACTTGGGCCTCTCTCCTGGAGAAGTTCAGTCAGATCCAGTGGTGACATGTGGCAAGACGCTCCTCGGGGCGCGTCTTGCTTGGGCTTCTCTCATGGAGGCCCTCAGTCAGACCCATTGTTGACATGTAGCAAGACGCTCCGCGGGGCGTGTCTTGCTTGGGCCTCTCTCCTGGAGGCGCTCAGTCAGACCGAGTGCTGACATAAGGCAAGGAGCTCCTCGGGGCGCGTCTTGCTTGGGCTTCTCTCCTGGAGGCGTTCAGTCAGACCGAGTGCTGACATGTGGTAAGACGCTCCTCGGGGCGCATCTTGCTTGGGCTTCTCTCCTGGAGGCCCTCAGTCAGAACCATTGTTGACATGTGGCAAGATTCTCCTCGGGGCGCGTCTTGCTTGGGCCTCTCTCCTGGAGGCGCTCAGTCAGACCGAGTAGTGACATAAGGCAAGACGCTCCTCGGGGCGCGTCTTGCTGGGGCCTCTCTCCTGGAGGCGCTCAGTCAGACCCAGTACTTACATGTGGCAAGACACTCCTCGGGGCGCGTCTTGCTGGGGCTTCTCTCTTGGAGGCGTTCAGTCAGACCGAGTGCTGACATGTGGCAAGACGCTCCTCGGGACGCGTCTTGCTTGGGCTTCTCTCCTGGAGGCCCTCAGTCAGACTCATTGTTGACATGTGGCAAGACGCTCCTCGGGGCGCGTCTTGCTTGGGCCTCTCTCCTGGAGGCGCTCAGTCAGACCCAGTGGTGACATGTGGCAAGACGCTCCTCGGGGCGCGTCTTGCTTGGGCCTCTCTCCTGGAGGCGCTCAGTCAGACCCAGTGGTGACATGTGACAAGACGCTCCTCGGGGCGCGTCTTGCTTGGGCTTCTCTCATGGAGGCCCTCAGTCAGATCCATTGTTTATATGTGGCAAGACGCTCCTCGGGGCGTGTCTTGCTTGGGCCTCTCTCCTGGAGGAGCTCAGTCAGACCGAGTGCTGACATGTGGCAAGACGCTCCTCGGGGCGCGTCTTGCTGGGGCTTCTCTCCTAGAGGCGTTCAGTCAGACCGAGTGCTGACATGTGGCAAGACGCTCCTCGGGGCGCGTCTTGCTTGGGCTTCTCTCCTGGAGGCCCTCAGTCAGACTCATTGTTGACATGTGGCAAGGTGCTCCTCGGGGCGCGTCTTGCTTGGGGCCTCTCTCCTGGAGGCGCACAGTCAGACAGAGTGCTGACATGTGGCCAGACGCTCCTCGGGGCGCGTCTTGCTGGGGCCTCTCTCCTGGAGGCGCTCTGTCAGACCGAGTGCTGACATGTGGCAAGACGCTCCTCGGGGCGCGTCTTGCTTGGGCTTCTCTCCTGGAGGCCCTCAGTCAGACCCATTGTTTACATGTGGCAAGACGCTCCTCGGGGCGCGTCTTGCTTGGGCTTCTCTCCTGGAGGCCCTCAGTCAGACCCAACGTTGACATGTGGCAAGACGCTCCTCGGGGCGCGTCTTGCTTGGGCCTCTCTCCTGGAGGCGCTCAGTCAGACCGAGTGCTGACATAAGGCAAGACGCTCCTCGGTGCGCGTCTTGCTGGGGCCTCTCTCCTGGAGGCGCTCAGTCAGACCCAGTGCTTACATGTGGCAAGACGCTCCTCGGGGTGTGTCTTGCTGGGGCTTCTCTCCTGGAGGCGTTCAGTCAGACCGAGTGCTGACATGTGGCAAGGAGCTCCTCGGGGCGCGTCTTGCTTGGGCTTCTCTCCTGGAGGCGCTCAGTCAGACCCAGTGGTGACATGTGACAAGACGCTCCTCGGGGCGCGTCTTGCTTGGGCTTCTCTCATGGAGGCCCTCAGTCAGATCCATTGTTGATATGTGGCAAGACGCTCCTCGGGGCGCGTCTTGCTTGGGCCTCTCTCCTGGAGGAGCTCAGTCAGACCGAGTGCTGACATGTGGCAAGACGCTCCTCGGGGCGCGTCTTGCTGGGGCTTCTCTCCTGGAGGCGTTCAGTCAGACCGAGTGCTGACATGTGGCAAGACGCTCCTCGGGGCGCGTCTTGCTTGGGCTTCTCTCCTGGAGGCCCTCAGTCAGACTCATTGTTGACATGTGGCAAGATGCTCCTCGGGGCGCGTCTTGCTTGGGGCCTCTCTCCTGGAGGCGCACAGTCAGACAGAGTGCTGACATGTGGCCAGACGCTCCTCGGGGCGCGTCTTGCTGGGGCCTCTCTCCTGGAGGCGCTCAGTCAGACCGATTGCTGACATGTGGCAAGACGCTCCTCGGGGCGCGTCTTGCTTGGGCTTCTCTCCTGGAGGCCCTCAGTCAGACCCATTGTTTACATGTGGCAAGACGCTCCTCGGGGCGCATCTTGCTTGGGCCTCTCTCCTGGAGGCCCTCTGTCAGCCCCAGTGTTGACATGAGTCAAGACGCTCCTCGGGGCGAGTCTTCCTGGGGCTTCTCTCCTGGAGGCGTTCAGTCAGACCGAGTGCTGACATGTGGCAAGGAGCTCCTCGGGGCGCGTCTTGCTTGGGCTTCTCTCCTGGAGGCGTTCAGTCAGACCGAGTGCTGACATGTGGTAGGACGCTCCTCGGGGCGCGTCTTGCTGGGGCTTCTCTCCTGGAGGCGCTCAGTCAGACCCAGTGCTTACATGTGGCAAGACGCTCCTCGGGGCGCGTCTTGCTTGGGCCTCTCTCCTGGAGGCGCTCAGTCAGACCCAGTGGTGACATGTGGCAAGACACTCCTCGGGGTGCGTCTTGCTTGGGCCTCTCTCCTGGAGACGCTCAGTCAGACCCAGTGTTGACACGTGGCAAGACGCTCCTCGGGGCGCGTCTTGCTTGGGGCCTCTCTCCTGGAGGCGCACAGTCAGACAGAGTGCTGACATGTGGCCAGACGCTTCTCGGGGCGCGTCTTGCTGGGGCTTCTCTCCTGGAGGCCCTCAGTCGGACCCATTGTTGACATGTGGCAAGACGCTCCTCGGGGCGCATCTTGCTTGGGCCTCTCTCCTGGAGGCGCTCAGTCGGACCGGGTGCTGACATGTGGCAAGACGCTCCTCGGGGCGCGTGTTGCTTGGGCTTCTCTCCTGGAGGCCCTCAGTCAGACCCAGTGTTGACATGTGGCAAGACGCTCCTCGGGGCGCGTCTTGCTTGGGCCTCTCTCCTGGAGGCGCACAGTCAGACCGAGTAGTCACATGTGGCAAGACGCTCCTCGGGGTGCGTCTTGCTGGGGCTTCTCTCCTGGAGGCGCTCAGTCAGACCCAGTGTTGACATGTGACAAGACGCTCCTCGGGGCGCGTCTTGCTTGGGCTTCTCTCCTGGAGGCCCTCAGTCAGACCCATTGTTGACATGTGGCAAGACGCTCCTCGGGGCGCGTCTTGCTTGGGCCTCTCTCCTGGGGGCCCTCTGTCAGACCCATTGTTGACATGTGGCAAGATGCTCCTCGGGGCGCGTCTTGCTTGGGCCTCTCTCCTGGAGGCGCTCAGTCAGACCGAGTGCTGACATAAGGCAAGATGCTCCTCGGGGCGCGTCTTGCTGTGGCCTCTCTCCTGGAGGCGCTCAATCAGACCCAGTGGTGACACGTGGCAAGACGCTCCTCTGGGCGCATCTTGCTTGGGCCTTTCTCCTGGAGGCACTCAGTCAGACCCAGTGGTGACACGTGGCAAGACGCTCCTCGGGGCGCGTCTTGCTTGGGCCTCTCTCCTGGAGACGCTCAGTCAGACCGAGTAGTGACATGTGGCATGACGCTCCTCGGGGCGCGTCTTGCTTGGGCCTCTCTCCTGGAGGCGCTCAGTCAGACCCAGTGGTGACATGTGACAAGACGCTCCTCGGGGCGCGTCTTGCTGGGGCCTCTCTCCTGGAGGCGCTCAGTCAGACCCAGTGCTTACATGTGGCAAGACGCTCCTCGGGGCGCGTCTTGCTTGGGCCTCTCTCCTGGAGGCGCTCAGTCAGACCGAGTGCTGACATAAGGCAAGATGCTCCTCGGGGCGCGTCTTGCTGGGGCCTCTCTCCTGGAGGCGCTCAGTCAGACCCAGTGCTTACATGTGGCAAGACGCTCCTCGGGGCGCGTCTTGCTTGGGCCCCTCTCCAGGAGGCGCTCAGTCAGACCCAGTGGTGACATGTGACAAGACGCTCCTCGGGGCGCGTCTTGCTTGGGCTTCTCTCCTGGAGGCCCTCAGTCAGACCCATTGTTGATATGTGGCAAGACGCTCCTCGGGGAGCATCTTGCTGGGGCTTCTCTCCTAGAGGCGTTCAGTCAGACCGAGTGCCGACATGTGGCAAGACGCTCCTCGGGACGCGTCTTGCTTGGGCTTCTCTCCTCGAGGCCCTCAGTCAGACTCATTGTTGACATGTGGTAAGACGCTCCTCGGGGCGCGTTTTGCTTGGGCCTCTCTCCTGGAGGCGCTCAGTCAGACCCAGTGGTGACATGTGACAAGACGCTCCTCGGGGCGCGTCTTGCTTGGGCCTCTCTCCTGGAGGCGCTCAGTCAGACCCAGTGGTGACATGTGACAAGACGCTCCTCGGGGCGCATCTTGCTTGGGCTTCTCTCATGGAGGCCCTCAGTCAGACCCATTGTTGATATGTGGCAAGACGCTCCTCGGGGCGCGTCTTGCTTGGGCCTCTCTCCTGGAGGCGCTCTGTCAGACCGAGTGCTTACATGTGGCAAGACGCTCCTCGGGGCGCGTCTTGCTTGGGCTTCTCTCATGGAGGCCCTCAGTCAGACCCATTGTTGATATGTGGCAAGACCCTCCTCGGGGCGAGTCTTGCTTGGGCCTCTCTCCTGGAGGTGCTCAGTCAGACCCAGTGTTGACATGTGGCAAGACGCTCCTCGGGGCGCGTCTTGCTTGGGCTTCTCTCCTGGAGGCCCTCAGTCAGACCCATTGTTGACATGTGGCAAGACGCTCCTCGGGGCGCGTCTTGCTTGGGCTTCTCTCCTGGAGGCCCTCAGTCAGACCCATTGTTGACATGTGGCAAGATGCTCCTCGGGGCGCGTCTTGCTTGGGCCTCTCTCCTGGAGGCGCTCAGTCAGACCGAGTGCTGACATAAGGCAAGACGCTCCTCGGGGCGCGTCTTGCTGGGGCCTCTCTCCTGGAGGCGCTCAGTCAGACCCAGTGCTTACATGTGGCAAGACGCTCCTCGGGGCGCGTCTTGCTGGGGCTTCTCTCCTGGAGGCGTTCAGTCAGACCGAGTGCTGACATGTGGCAAGACACTCCTCGGGACGCGTCTTGCTTGGGCTTCTCTCCTGGAGGCCCTCAGTCAGACTCATTGTTGACATGTGGCAAGACGCTTCTCGGGGTGCGTCTTAATTGGGCCTCTCTCCTGGAGGCGCTCAGTCAGACCGAGTGCTAACATGTGGCAAGACGCTCCTCGGGGCGCGTCTTGCTTGGGCTTTTCTCAAGGAGGCCCTCAGTCAGACTCATTGTTGACATGTGGTAAGACGCTCCTCGGGGCGCGTCTTGCTTGGGCCTCTCTCCTGGAGGCGCTCAGTCAGACCGAGTGCTGACATAAGTCAAGACGCTCCTCGGGGCGCGTCTTGCTTGGGCCTCTCTCCTGGAGGCGCTCAGTCAGACCCAGTGGTGACATGTGGCAAGACGCTCCTCGGGGCGCGTCTTGCTTGGGCCTCTCTCCTGGAGACGCTCAATCAGACCCAGTGTTGACACGTGACAAGACGCTCCTCGGGGCGCGTCTTGCTTGGGCTTCTCTCATGGAGGCCCTCAGTCAGACCCATTGTTGATATGTGGCAAGACGCGTCTCGGGGTGCATCTTGCTTGGGCCTCTCTCCTGGAGGCGCTCAGTCAGACCGAGTGCTAACATGTGGCAAGACGCTCCTCGGGGCGCGTCTTGCTTGGGCTTCTCTCATGGAGGCCCTCGGTCAGACCCATTGTTGATATGTGGCAAGACGCTCCTCGGGGCGAGTCTTGCTTGGGCCTCTCTCCTGGAGGTGCTCAGTCAGACCCAGTGTTGACATGGTGCAAGACGCTCCTCGGGGCGCGTCTTGCTTGGGCTTCTCTCTTGGAGGCCCTCAGTCAGACCCATTGTTGACATGTGGCAAGACGCTCCTCGGGGCGCGTCTTGCTTGGGCTTCTCTCCTGGAGGCCCTCAGTCAGACCCATTGATGACATGTGGCAAGACGCTCCTCGGGGCGCGTCTTGCTGGGCCTCTCTCCTGGAGGCGCTCAGTCAGACCCAGTGCTTACATGTGGCAAGACGCTCCTCGGGGCGTGTTTTGCTGGGGCTTCTCTCCTGGAGGCGTTCAGTCAGACCGAGTGCTGACATGTGGCAAGACGCTCCTCGGGGCGTGTCTTGCTTGGGCTTCTCTCCTGAAGGCGTTCAGTCAGACCGAGTGCTGACATGTGGTAAGACGCTCCTCGGGGCGCGTCTTGCTGGGGCTTCTCTCCTGGAGGCGCTCAGTCAGACCCAGTGCTTACATGTGGCAAGACGCTCCTCGGGGCGCGTCTTGCTTGGGCCTCTCTCCTGGAGGCGCTCAGTCAGACCCAGTGCTGACATGTGGCAAGACACTCCTCGGGGCGCGTCTTGCTTGGGCCATTCTCCTGGAGATGCTCAGTCAGACCCAGTGTTGACACGTCGCAAGACGCTCCTTGGGGCGCGTCTTGCTTGGGCCTCTCTCCTGGAGGCGCTCAGTCAGACCCAGTGGTGACATGTGGCAAGACGCTCCTCGGGGCGCATCTTGCTTGGGCCTCTCTCCTGGAGGCGCTCAGTCAGACCGAGTGCTGACATAAGGCAAGACGCTCCTCGGGGCGCGTCTTGCTGGGGCCTCTCTCCTGGAGGCGCTCAGTCAGACCCAGTGGTGACATGTGGCAAGACGCTCCTCGGGGCGCGTCTTGCTTGGGCCTCTCTCCTGGAGACGCTCAGTCAGAACCAGTGTTGACACGTGACAAGACGTTCCTCGGGGCGCGTCTTGCTTGGGCTTCTCTCATGGAGGCCCTCAGTCAGATCCATTGTTGATACGTGGCAAGACGCTCCTCGGGGCGAGTCTTGCTTGGGCCTCTCTCCTGGAGGTGCTCAGTCAGAACCAGTGCTTACATGTGGCAAGACGCTCCTCGGGGCGCGTCTTGCTTGGGCCTCTCTCCTGGAGGCGCTCAGTCAGACCCAGTGGTGACATGTGGCAAGACGCTCCTCGGGGCGCGTCTTGCTTGGGCCTCTCTCCTGGAGACGCTCAGTCAGAACCAGTGTTGACACGTGACAAGACGTTCCTCGGGGCGCGTCTTGCTTGGGCTTCTCTCATGGAGGCCCTCAGTCAGACCCATTGTTGATATGTGGCAAGACGCTCCTCGGGGCGAGTCTTGCTTGGGCCTCTCTCCTGGAGGTGCTCAGTCAGACCCAGTGTTGACATGGTGCAAGACGCTCCTCGGGGCGCGTCTTGCTTGGGCTTCTCTCTTGGAGGCCCTCAGTCAGACCCATTGTTTACATGTGGCAAGACGCTCCTCGGGGCGCGTCTTGCTTGGGCTTCTCTACTGGAGGCCCTCAGTCAGACCCATTGTTGACATGTGGCAAGACGCTCCTCGGGGCGCGTCTTGCTTGGGCCTCTCTCCTGGAGGCGCTCAGTCAGACCGAGTGCTGACATAAAGCAAGACGCTCCTCGGGGCGCGTCTTGCTGGGGCCTCTCTCCTGGAGGCGCTCAGTCAGACCCAGTGCTTACATGTGGCAAGACGCTCCTCGGGGCGCGTCTTGCTTGGGCCTCTCTCCTGGAGGCGCTCAGTCAGACCCAGTGGTGACATGTGGCAAGACGCTCCTCGGGGCGCGTCTTGCTTGGGCCTCTCTCCTGGAGACGCTCAGTCAGACCCAGTGTTGACACGTGACAAGACGCTCCTCGGGGAGCGTCTTGCTTGGGCCTCTCTCATGGAGGCCCTCAGTCAGACCCATTGTTGATATGTGGCAAGACGCTCCTCGGGGCGCGTCTTGCTTGGGCCTCTCTCCTGGAGGCGCTCAGTCAGACCGAGTGCTGACATGTGGCAAGACGCTCCTCGGGGTGCGTCTTGCTTGGGCTTCTCTCCTGGAGGCCCTCAGTCAGACCCATTGTTGACATGTGGCAAGACGCTCCTCGGGGCGCATCTTGCTGGGGCCTCTCTCCTGGAGGCCCTCTGTCAGCCCCAGTGTTGACATGTGTCAAGACGCTCCTCGGGGTGCGTCTTGCTTGGGCCTCTCTCCTGGAGTCGCTCAGTCAGACCGAGTGCTGACATGTGGCAAGACGCTCCTCGGGGCGCGTCTTGCTTGGGCTTCTCTCCTGGAGGCCCTCAGTCAGACCCATTGTTGACATGTGGCAAGACGCTCCTCAGGGCGCGTCTTGCTTGGGCCTCTCTCCTGGAGGCGCTCAGTCAGACCGAGTGCTGACATAAGGCAAGACGCTCCTCGGGGAGCGTCTTGCTGGGCCTCTCTCCTGGAGGCGCTCAGTCAGACCCAGTGCTTACATGTGGCAAGACGCTCCTCGGGGCGTGTCTTGCTGGGGCTTCTCTCCTGGAGGCGTTCAGTCAGACCGAGTGCTGACATGTGGCAAGACGCTCCTCGGGGCGCGTCTTGCTTGGGCTTCTCTCCTGGAGGCGTTCAGTCAGACCGAGTGCTGACATGTGGTAAGACGCTCCTCGGGGCGCGTCTTGCTGGGGCTTCTCTCCTGGAGGCGCTCAGTCAGACCCAGTGCTTACATGTGGAGAGACGCTCCACGGTGCGCGTCTTGCTTGGGCCTCTCTCCTGGAGGCGCTCAGTCAGACCCAGTGCTGACATGTGGCAAGACGCTCCTCGGGGCGCGTCTTGCTTGGGCCTCTCTCCTGGAGACGCTCAGTCAGACCCAGTGTTGACACGTGGCAAGACGCTCCTCGGAGCGCGTCTTGCTTGGGCCTCTCTCCTGGAGGCGCTCAGTTAGACCCAGTGGTGACATGTGGCAAGACGCTCCTCGGGGCGCGTCTTGCTGGGGCCTCTCTCCTGGAGGCGCTCTGTCAGACCGAGTGCTGACATGTGGCAAGACGCTCCTCGGGGCGCGTCTTGCTTGGGCTTCTCTCCTGGAGGCCCTCAGTCAGACCCATTGTTTACATGTGGCAAGACGCTCCTCGGGGCGCGTCTTGCTTGGGCTTCTCTCCTGGAGGCCCTCAGTCAGACCCAACGTTGACATGTGGCAAGACGCTCCTCGGGGCGCGTCTTGCTTGGGCCTCTCTCCTGGAGGCGCTCAGTCAGACCGAGTGCTGACATAAGGCAAGACGCTCCTCGGTGCGCGTCTTGCTGGGGCCTCTCTCCTGGAGGCGCTCAGTCAGACCCAGTGCTTACATGTGGCAAGACGCTCCTCGGGGTGTGTCTTGCTGGGGCTTCTCTCCTGGAGGCGTTCAGTCAGACCGAGTGCTGACATGTGGCAAGGAGCTCCTCGGGGCGCGTCTTGCTTGGGCTTCTCTCCTGGAGGCGCTCAGTCAGACCCAGTGGTGACATGTGACAAGACGCTCCTCGGGGCGCGTCTTGCTTGGGCTTCTCTCATGGAGGCCCTCAGTCAGATCCATTGTTGATATGTGGCAAGACGCTCCTCGGGGCGCGTCTTGCTTGGGCCTCTCTCCTGGAGGAGCTCAGTCAGACCGAGTGCTGACATGTGGCAAGACGCTCCTCGGGGCGCGTCTTGCTGGGGCTTCTCTCCTGGAGGCGTTCAGTCAGACCGAGTGCTGACATGTGGCAAGACGCTCCTCGGGGCGCGTCTTGCTTGGGCTTCTCTCCTGGAGGCCCTCAGTCAGACTCATTGTTGACATGTGGCAAGATGCTCCTCGGGGCGCGTCTTGCTTGGGGCCTCTCTCCTGGAGGCGCACAGTCAGACAGAGTGCTGACATGTGGCCAGACGCTCCTCGGGGCGCGTCTTGCTGGGGCCTCTCTCCTGGAGGCGCTCAGTCAGACCGATTGCTGACATGTGGCAAGACGCTCCTCGGGGCGCGTCTTGCTTGGGCTTCTCTCCTGGAGGCCCTCAGTCAGACCCATTGTTTACATGTGGCAAGACGCTCCTCGGGGCGCATCTTGCTTGGGCCTCTCTCCTGGAGGCCCTCTGTCAGCCCCAGTGTTGACATGAGTCAAGACGCTCCTCGGGGCGAGTCTTCCTGGGGCTTCTCTCCTGGAGGCGTTCAGTCAGACCGAGTGCTGACATGTGGCAAGGAGCTCCTCGGGGCGCGTCTTGCTTGGGCTTCTCTCCTGGAGGCGTTCAGTCAGACCGAGTGCTGACATGTGGTAGGACGCTCCTCGGGGCGCGTCTTGCTGGGGCTTCTCTCCTGGAGGCGCTCAGTCAGACCCAGTGCTTACATGTGGCAAGACGCTCCTCGGGGCGCGTCTTGCTTGGGCCTCTCTCCTGGAGGCGCTCAGTCAGACCCAGTGGTGACATGTGGCAAGACACTCCTCGGGGTGCGTCTTGCTTGGGCCTCTCTCCTGGAGACGCTCAGTCAGACCCAGTGTTGACACGTGGCAAGACGCTCCTCGGGGCGCGTCTTGCTTGGGGCCTCTCTCCTGGAGGCGCACAGTCAGACAGAGTGCTGACATGTGGCCAGACGCTTCTCGGGGCGCGTCTTGCTGGGGCTTCTCTCCTGGAGGCCCTCAGTCGGACCCATTGTTGACATGTGGCAAGACGCTCCTCGGGGCGCATCTTGCTTGGGCCTCTCTCCTGGAGGCGCTCAGTCGGACCGGGTGCTGACATGTGGCAAGACGCTCCTCGGGGCGCGTGTTGCTTGGGCTTCTCTCCTGGAGGCCCTCAGTCAGACCCAGTGTTGACATGTGGCAAGACGCTCCTCGGGGCGCGTCTTGCTTGGGCCTCTCTCCTGGAGGCGCACAGTCAGACCGAGTAGTCACATGTGGCAAGACGCTCCTCGGGGTGCGTCTTGCTGGGGCTTCTCTCCTGGAGGCGCTCAGTCAGACCCAGTGTTGACATGTGACAAGACGCTCCTCGGGGCGCGTCTTGCTTGGGCTTCTCTCCTGGAGGCCCTCAGTCAGACCCATTGTTGACATGTGGCAAGACGCTCCTCGGGGCGCGTCTTGCTTGGGCCTCTCTCCTGGGGGCCCTCTGTCAGACCCATTGTTGACATGTGGCAAGATGCTCCTCGGGGCGCGTCTTGCTTGGGCCTCTCTCCTGGAGGCGCTCAGTCAGACCGAGTGCTGACATAAGGCAAGATGCTCCTCGGGGCGCGTCTTGCTGTGGCCTCTCTCCTGGAGGCGCTCAATCAGACCCAGTGGTGACACGTGGCAAGACGCTCCTCTGGGCGCATCTTGCTTGGGCCTTTCTCCTGGAGGCACTCAGTCAGACCCAGTGGTGACACGTGGCAAGACGCTCCTCGGGGCGCGTCTTGCTTGGGCCTCTCTCCTGGAGACGCTCAGTCAGACCGAGTAGTGACATGTGGCATGACGCTCCTCGGGGCGCGTCTTGCTTGGGCCTCTCTCCTGGAGGCGCTCAGTCAGACCCAGTGGTGACATGTGACAAGACGCTCCTCGGGGCGCGTCTTGCTGGGGCCTCTCTCCTGGAGGCGCTCAGTCAGACCCAGTGCTTACATGTGGCAAGACGCTCCTCGGGGCGCGTCTTGCTTGGGCCTCTCTCCTGGAGGCGCTCAGTCAGACCGAGTGCTGACATAAGGCAAGATGCTCCTCGGGGCGCGTCTTGCTGGGGCCTCTCTCCTGGAGGCGCTCAGTCAGACCCAGTGCTTACATGTGGCAAGACGCTCCTCGGGGCGCGTCTTGCTTGGGCCCCTCTCCAGGAGGCGCTCAGTCAGACCCAGTGGTGACATGTGACAAGACGCTCCTCGGGGCGCGTCTTGCTTGGGCTTCTCTCCTGGAGGCCCTCAGTCAGACCCATTGTTGATATGTGGCAAGACGCTCCTCGGGGAGCATCTTGCTGGGGCTTCTCTCCTAGAGGCGTTCAGTCAGACCGAGTGCCGACATGTGGCAAGACGCTCCTCGGGACGCGTCTTGCTTGGGCTTCTCTCCTCGAGGCCCTCAGTCAGACTCATTGTTGACATGTGGTAAGACGCTCCTCGGGGCGCGTTTTGCTTGGGCCTCTCTCCTGGAGGCGCTCAGTCAGACCCAGTGGTGACATGTGACAAGACGCTCCTCGGGGCGCGTCTTGCTTGGGCCTCTCTCCTGGAGGCGCTCAGTCAGACCCAGTGGTGACATGTGACAAGACGCTCCTCGGGGCGCATCTTGCTTGGGCTTCTCTCATGGAGGCCCTCAGTCAGACCCATTGTTGATATGTGGCAAGACGCTCCTCGGGGCGCGTCTTGCTTGGGCCTCTCTCCTGGAGGCGCTCTGTCAGACCGAGTGCTTACATGTGGCAAGACGCTCCTCGGGGCGCGTCTTGCTTGGGCTTCTCTCATGGAGGCCCTCAGTCAGACCCATTGTTGATATGTGGCAAGACCCTCCTCGGGGCGAGTCTTGCTTGGGCCTCTCTCCTGGAGGTGCTCAGTCAGACCCAGTGTTGACATGTGGCAAGACGCTCCTCGGGGCGCGTCTTGCTTGGGCTTCTCTCCTGGAGGCCCTCAGTCAGACCCATTGTTGACATGTGGCAAGACGCTCCTCGGGGCGCGTCTTGCTTGGGCTTCTCTCCTGGAGGCCCTCAGTCAGACCCATTGTTGACATGTGGCAAGATGCTCCTCGGGGCGCGTCTTGCTTGGGCCTCTCTCCTGGAGGCGCTCAGTCAGACCGAGTGCTGACATAAGGCAAGACGCTCCTCGGGGCGCGTCTTGCTGGGGCCTCTCTCCTGGAGGCGCTCAGTCAGACCCAGTGCTTACATGTGGCAAGACGCTCCTCGGGGCGCGTCTTGCTGGGGCTTCTCTCCTGGAGGCGTTCAGTCAGACCGAGTGCTGACATGTGGCAAGACACTCCTCGGGACGCGTCTTGCTTGGGCTTCTCTCCTGGAGGCCCTCAGTCAGACTCATTGTTGACATGTGGTAAGACGCTTCTCGGGGTGCGTCTTAATTGGGCCTCTCTCCTGGAGGCGCTCAGTCAGACCGAGTGCTAACATGTGGCAAGACGCTCCTCGGGGCGCGTCTTGCTTGGGCTTTTCTCAAGGAGGCCCTCAGTCAGACTCATTGTTGACATGTGGTAAGACGCTCCTCGGGGCGCGTCTTGCTTGGGCCTCTCTCCTGGAGGCGCTCAGTCAGACCGAGTGCTGACATAAGTCAAGACGCTCCTCGGGGCGCGTCTTGCTTGGGCCTCTCTCCTGGAGGCGCTCAGTCAGACCCAGTGGTGACATGTGGCAAGACGCTCCTCGGGGCGCGTCTTGCTTGGGCCTCTCTCCTGGAGACGCTCAATCAGACCCAGTGTTGACACGTGACAAGACGCTCCTCGGGGCGCGTCTTGCTTGGGCTTCTCTCATGGAGGCCCTCAGTCAGACCCATTGTTGATATGTGGCAAGACGCGTCTCGGGGTGCATCTTGCTTGGGCCTCTCTCCTGGAGGCGCTCAGTCAGACCGAGTGCTAACATGTGGCAAGACGCTCCTCGGGGCGCGTCTTGCTTGGGCTTCTCTCATGGAGGCCCTCGGTCAGACCCATTGTTGATATGTGGCAAGACGCTCCTCGGGGCGAGTCTTGCTTGGGCCTCTCTCCTGGAGGTGCTCAGTCAGACCCAGTGTTGACATGGTGCAAGACGCTCCTCGGGGCGCGTCTTGCTTGGGCTTCTCTCTTGGAGGCCCTCAGTCAGACCCATTGTTGACATGTGGCAAGACGCTCCTCGGGGCGCGTCTTGCTTGGGCTTCTCTCCTGGAGGCCCTCAGTCAGACCCATTGATGACATGTGGCAAGACGCTCCTCGGGGCGCGTCTTGCTGGGCCTCTCTCCTGGAGGCGCTCAGTCAGACCCAGTGCTTACATGTGGCAAGACGCTCCTCGGGGCGTGTTTTGCTGGGGCTTCTCTCCTGGAGGCGTTCAGTCAGACCGAGTGCTGACATGTGGCAAGACGCTCCTCGGGGCGTGTCTTGCTTGGGCTTCTCTCCTGAAGGCGTTCAGTCAGACCGAGTGCTGACATGTGGTAAGACGCTCCTCGGGGCGCGTCTTGCTGGGGCTTCTCTCCTGGAGGCGCTCAGTCAGACCCAGTGCTTACATGTGGCAAGACGCTCCTCGGGGCGCGTCTTGCTTGGGCCTCTCTCCTGGAGGCGCTCAGTCAGACCCAGTGCTGACATGTGGCAAGACACTCCTCGGGGCGCGTCTTGCTTGGGCCATTCTCCTGGAGATGCTCAGTCAGACCCAGTGTTGACACGTCGCAAGACGCTCCTTGGGGCGCGTCTTGCTTGGGCCTCTCTCCTGGAGGCGCTCAGTCAGACCCAGTGGTGACATGTGGCAAGACGCTCCTCGGGGCGCATCTTGCTTGGGCCTCTCTCCTGGAGGCGCTCAGTCAGACCGAGTGCTGACATAAGGCAAGACGCTCCTCGGGGCGCGTCTTGCTGGGGCCTCTCTCCTGGAGGCGCTCAGTCAGACCCAGTGGTGACATGTGGCAAGACGCTCCTCGGGGCGCGTCTTGCTTGGGCCTCTCTCCTGGAGACGCTCAGTCAGAACCAGTGTTGACACGTGACAAGACGTTCCTCGGGGCGCGTCTTGCTTGGGCTTCTCTCATGGAGGCCCTCAGTCAGATCCATTGTTGATACGTGGCAAGACGCTCCTCGGGGCGAGTCTTGCTTGGGCCTCTCTCCTGGAGGTGCTCAGTCAGAACCAGTGCTTACATGTGGCAAGACGCTCCTCGGGGCGCGTCTTGCTTGGGCCTCTCTCCTGGAGGCGCTCAGTCAGACCCAGTGGTGACATGTGGCAAGACGCTCCTCGGGGCGCGTCTTGCTTGGGCCTCTCTCCTGGAGACGCTCAGTCAGAACCAGTGTTGACACGTGACAAGACGTTCCTCGGGGCGCGTCTTGCTTGGGCTTCTCTCATGGAGGCCCTCAGTCAGACCCATTGTTGATATGTGGCAAGACGCTCCTCGGGGCGAGTCTTGCTTGGGCCTCTCTCCTGGAGGTGCTCAGTCAGACCCAGTGTTGACATGGTGCAAGACGCTCCTCGGGGCGCGTCTTGCTTGGGCTTCTCTCTTGGAGGCCCTCAGTCAGACCCATTGTTTACATGTGGCAAGACGCTCCTCGGGGCGCGTCTTGCTTGGGCTTCTCTACTGGAGGCCCTCAGTCAGACCCATTGTTGACATGTGGCAAGACGCTCCTCGGGGCGCGTCTTGCTTGGGCCTCTCTCCTGGAGGCGCTCAGTCAGACCGAGTGCTGACATAAAGCAAGACGCTCCTCGGGGCGCGTCTTGCTGGGGCCTCTCTCCTGGAGGCGCTCAGTCAGACCCAGTGCTTACATGTGGCAAGACGCTCCTCGGGGCGCGTCTTGCTTGGGCCTCTCTCCTGGAGGCGCTCAGTCAGACCCAGTGGTGACATGTGGCAAGACGCTCCTCGGGGCGCGTCTTGCTTGGGCCTCTCTCCTGGAGACGCTCAGTCAGACCCAGTGTTGACACGTGACAAGACGCTCCTCGGGGAGCGTCTTGCTTGGGCCTCTCTCATGGAGGCCCTCAGTCAGACCCATTGTTGATATGTGGCAAGACGCTCCTCGGGGCGCGTCTTGCTTGGGCCTCTCTCCTGGAGGCGCTCAGTCAGACCGAGTGCTGACATGTGGCAAGACGCTCCTCGGGGTGCGTCTTGCTTGGGCTTCTCTCCTGGAGGCCCTCAGTCAGACCCATTGTTGACATGTGGCAAGACGCTCCTCGGGGCGCATCTTGCTGGGGCCTCTCTCCTGGAGGCCCTCTGTCAGCCCCAGTGTTGACATGTGTCAAGACGCTCCTCGGGGTGCGTCTTGCTTGGGCCTCTCTCCTGGAGTCGCTCAGTCAGACCGAGTGCTGACATGTGGCAAGACGCTCCTCGGGGCGCGTCTTGCTTGGGCTTCTCTCCTGGAGGCCCTCAGTCAGACCCATTGTTGACATGTGGCAAGACGCTCCTCAGGGCGCGTCTTGCTTGGGCCTCTCTCCTGGAGGCGCTCAGTCAGACCGAGTGCTGACATAAGGCAAGACGCTCCTCGGGGAGCGTCTTGCTGGGCCTCTCTCCTGGAGGCGCTCAGTCAGACCCAGTGCTTACATGTGGCAAGACGCTCCTCGGGGCGTGTCTTGCTGGGGCTTCTCTCCTGGAGGCGTTCAGTCAGACCGAGTGCTGACATGTGGCAAGACGCTCCTCGGGGCGCGTCTTGCTTGGGCTTCTCTCCTGGAGGCGTTCAGTCAGACCGAGTGCTGACATGTGGTAAGACGCTCCTCGGGGCGCGTCTTGCTGGGGCTTCTCTCCTGGAGGCGCTCAGTCAGACCCAGTGCTTACATGTGGAGAGACGCTCCACGGTGCGCGTCTTGCTTGGGCCTCTCTCCTGGAGGCGCTCAGTCAGACCCAGTGCTGACATGTGGCAAGACGCTCCTCGGGGCGCGTCTTGCTTGGGCCTCTCTCCTGGAGACGCTCAGTCAGACCCAGTGTTGACACGTGGCAAGACGCTCCTCGGAGCGCGTCTTGCTTGGGCCTCTCTCCTGGAGGCGCTCAGTTAGACCCAGTGGTGACATGTGGCAAGACGCTCCTCGGGGCGCGTCTTGCTTGGGCTTCTCTCATGGAGGCGCTCAGTCAGACCCAGTGCTTACATGTGGCAAGACGCTCCTCGGGGCGTGTCTTGCTGGGGCTTCTCTCCTGGAGGCGTTCAGTCAGACCGAGTGCTGACATGTGGCAATACGCTCCTCGGGGCGCGTCTTGCTTGGGCTTCTCTCCTGGAGGCGTTCAGTCAGACCGAGTGCTGACATGTGGTAAGACGCTCCTCGGGGCGCGTCTTGCTGGGGCTTCTCTCCTGGAGGCGCTCAGTCAGACCCAGTGCTTACATGTGGCAAGACGCTCCACGGGGCGCGTCTTGCTTGGGCCTCTCTCCTGGAGGCGTTCAGTCAGACCCAGTGCTGACATGTGGCAAGACGCTCCTCGGGGCGCGTCTTGCTTGGGCCTCTCGCCTGGAGACGCTCAGTCAGACCCAGTGTTGACACGTGGCAAGACGCTCCTCGGAGCGCGTCTTGCTTGGGCCTCTCTCCTGGAGGCGCTCAGTCAGACCCAGTGGTGACATGTGGCAAGACGCTCCTCGGGGCGCGTCTTGCTTGGGCTTCTCTCATGGAGGCCCTCAGTCAGACCCATTGCTGATATGTGGCAAGACGCTCCTCGGGGCGCATCTTGCTTGGGCTTCTCTCCTGGAGGCCCTCAGTCAGACCCATTGTTGACATGTGGCAAGACGCTCCTCGGGGCGCGTCTTGCTTGGGCCTATCTCCTGGAGGCGCTCAGTCAGACCGAGTGCTGACATAAGGCAAGATGCTCCTCGGGGCGCGTCTTGCTTGGACCTCCCTCCTGGAGGCGCTCAGTCAGACCGAGTAGTGACATTTGGCAAGAGGCTCCTCGGGGCGCGGTATGCTTGGGCCTCTCTCCTGGAGGCCCTCTGTCAGACCCAGTGTTGACATGTGTCAAGACGCTCCTCGGGGCGCGTCTTGCTTGGGCTTCTCTCCTGGAGGCCCTCTGTCAGACCCAGTGTTGACATGTGTCAAGACGCTCCTCGGGGGGCGTCTTGCTTTGGCCTCTCTCCTGGAGGCGCTCAGTCAGACCGAGTGCTGACATGTGGCAAGAAGCTCCTCGGGGCGCGTCTTGCTTGGGCTTCTCTCCCGGAGGCCCTCAGTAAGAACCATTGTTGACATGTGGCAAGACGCTCCTCGGGGCGCGTCTTGCTTGGGCCTCTCTCCAGAAGGCCCTCAATCAGACCCAGTGTTGACACGTGGCAAGACGCTCATCGAGGCGCGTCTTGCTTGGGCCTCTCTCCTGGAGGCGCTCAGTCAGACTGAGTAGTGACATGTGGCCTGACGCTCCTCGGGGCGCGTGTTGCTTGGGCATCTCTCCTGGAGGCCCTCTGTCAGACCAAGTGGTGACATGTGGCAAGATACTCCTCGGGGCGCGTCTTGCTTGGGCCTCTCTCATGGAGGCCTAATGTCAGACCCAGTGTTGACATGTGTCAAGACGCTCCTCCGGGCGCATCTTGCTTTGGCCTCTCTCCTGGAGGCGCTCAGTCAGACTGAGAAGTGACATGTGGCCTGACGCTCCTCGGGGCGCGTCTTGCTTGGGCTTCTCTCCTGGAGGCCCTCAGTCAGACCCATTGTTGACATGTGGCAAGACGCTCCTCGGGGCGCGTCTTGCTTGGGCCTCTCTCCTGGAGGCGCTCAGTCAGACCGAGTGCTGACATGTGGCAAGACGCTCCTCGGGCCTCGTGTCTTTGGGCTTCTCTCCTGGAGGCCCTCAGTCAGACCCATTGTTGACATGTGGCAAGACGCTCCTCGGGGCGCGTCTTGCTTGGGCCTCTCTCCTGGAGGTGCTCAGTCAGACCGAGTGCTGACATGTGGCAAGACGCTCCTCGGGGCGCGTCTTGCTTGGGCTTCTCTCCTGGAGGCGCTCAGAAAGACCCAGTGTTGACATGTGACAAGACGCTCCTCGGGGCGCGTCTTGCTTGGGCCTCTCTCCTGGAAGCGCTCAGTCAGAACCAGAGGTGACATGTGGCAAGACGCTCCTCCGGGCGCATCTTGCTTGGGCCTCTCTCCTGGAGGGCCTCAGTCAGACCCATTGTTGACATGTGGCAAGACGCTCCTCGGGGCGCGTCTTGCTTGGGCCTCTCTCCTGGAGGCGCTCAGTCAGACCGAGTGCTGACATAAGGCAAGACGCTCCTCGGGGCGCGTCTTGCTGGGGCCTCTCTCCTGGAGGCGCTCAGTCAGACCCAGTGCTGACATGTGGCAAGATGCTCCTCGGGGCGCGTCTTGCTTGGGCCTCTCTCCTGGAGGCGCTCAGTCAGACTGAGTAGTGACATGTGGCCTGACGCTCCTCGGGGCGCATCTTGCTTGGGCCTCTCTCCTGGAGGCGCTCAGTCAGACCCAGTGGTGACATTTGGCAAGACACTCCTCGGGGCGCGTCTTGCTTGGGCCTCTCTCCTGGAGGCCCTCTGTCAGACCCAGTGTTGACATGTGTCAAGACGCTCCTCGGGGCGCGTCTTGCTTGGGCTTCTCTCCTGGAGGCCCTCAGTCAGACCCATTGTTGACATGTGGCAAGACGCTCCTCGGGGTGCGTCTTTCTTGGGCTTCTCTCCTGGAGGCGCTCAGACAGACCCAGTGTTGACATGTGACAAGACGCTCCTCGGGGCGCGTCTTGCTTGGGCCTCTCTCCTGGAGGCGCTCAGTCAGAACCAGAGGTGACATGTGGCAAGAAGCTCCTCGGGGCGCGTCTTGCTTGGGCCTCTCTCCTGGAGGCCCTCTGTCAGACCCAGTGTTGACATGTGGCAAGACGCTCCTCCGGGCGCATCTTGCTTGGGCCTCTCTCCTGGAGGCCCTCAGTCAGACCCATTGTTGACATGTGGCAAGACGCTCCTCGGGGCGCGTCTTGCTTGGGCCTCTCTCCTGGAGGCGCTCAGTCAGACCGAGTGCTGACATAAGGCAAGACGCTCCTCGGGGCGCGTCTTGCTGGGGCCTCTCTCCTGGAGGCGCTCAGTCAGACCCAGTGCTGCCATGTGGCAAGACGCTCCTCGGGGCGCGTCTTGCTTGGGCCTCTCTCCTGGAAGCGCTCATTCAGACCCAGTGGTGACATGTGGCAAGACGCTCCTCGGGGCGCGTATTGCTTGGGCCTCTCTCCTGAATGCCCTCTGTCAGACCGAGTGTTGACATGTGGCAAGACTCTCCTGGGGGCGCGTCTAACTTGGGCTTCTCTCATGGAGGCCCTCAGTCCGACCCAGTGTTGACATGTGTCAAGACGCTCCTGGGGGCGTGTCTTGCTTGGGCCTCTCTCCTGGAGGCGCTCAGTCAGACCCAGTGTTGACATGTGGCAAGACGCTCCTCTGGGCGCTTCTTGCTTGGGCTTCTCTCCTGGAGGCCCTCAGTCAGACCCATTGTTGACATGTGGCAAGACGCTCCTCGGGGCACGTCTTGCTTGGGCCTCTCTCCTGGAGGCGCTCAGTCAGACCGAGTAGTGACATGTGGCAAGACGCTCCTCGGGGCGCGTCTTGCTTGGACCTCCCTCCTGGAGGCACTCAGTCAGACCGAGTAGTGACATTTGGCAAGACGCTCCTCGGGGCGCGTCTTGCTTGGACCTCTCTCCTGGAGGCGCTCAGTCAGACCGAGTGCTGACATAAGGCAAGACGCTCCTCGGGGCGCGTCTTGCTGGGGCCTCTCTCCTGGAGGCGCTCAGTCAGACCGAGTGCTGACATAAGGCAAGACGCTCCTCGGGGCGCGTCTTGCTGGGGCCTCTCTCCTGGAGGTGCTCAATCAGACCCAGTGGTGACACGTGGCAAGACGCTCCTCTGGGCGCGTCTTGCTTGGGCCTCTCTCCTGGAGGAGCTCAGTCAGACCCAGTGGTGACACGTGGCAAGACGCTCCTCGGGGCGCATCTTGCTTGGGCCTCTCTCCTGGAGGCGCTAAGTCAGACCCAGTGTTGACACGTGGCAAGACGCTCCTCGGGGCGCGTCTTGCTTGGGCCTCTCTCCTGGAGGCGCTCAGTCAGACACAGTGTTGACATGTGGCAAGACACTCCTCGGGGCGCGTCTTGCTTGGGCTTCTCTCATGGAGGCCCTCAGTAAGACCCATTGTTGACATGTGGAAAGAAGCTCCTCGGGGCGCGTCTTGCTTTGGCTTCTCTCCTGGAGGCCCTCAGTCAGACCCATTGTTCACATGTGGCAAGACGCTCCTCGGGGCGCGTATTGCTTGGGCCTCTCTCCTGGATGCCCTTTGTCAGACCCAGTGTTGACATGTGGCAAGACTCTCCTCGGGGCGCGTCTTGCTTGGGCTTCTCTCATGGAGGCCCTCAGTCAGACCCAGTGTTGACATGTGGCAAGACGCTCCTAAGGGCACGTCTTGCTTGGGCCTCTCTCCTGGAGGCGCTCAGTCAGACCGAGTAGTGACATGTGGCAAGATGCTCCTCGGGGCGCTTCTTGCTGGGGCTTCTCTCCTGGAGGCACTCAGTCAGACCCAGTGTTGACATGTGGTAAGACGCTCCTCGGGGCGCGTGTTGCTTGGACCTCTCTCCTGGAGGCGCTCAGTCAGACCGAGTAGTGACATGTGGCAAGACGCTCCTCGGGGCGCGTCTTGCTTGGGCCTCTCTCCTGGAGGCGCTCAATTAGACCCAGTGTTGACATGTGGCAAGACGCTCCTCGGGGCGCGTCTTGCTTGGGCTTCTCTCCTGGAGGCCCTCAGTCAGACCCATTGTTGACATGTGGCAAGACGCTCCTCGGGGCGCATCTTGCTTTGGCCTCTCTCCTGGAGGCGCTCAGTCAGACTGAGAAGTGACATGTGGCCTGACGCTCCTCGGGGCGCGTCTTGCTTGGGCTTCTCTCCTGGAGGCCCTCAGTCAGACCCATTGTTGACATGTGGCAAGACGCTCCTCGGGGCGCGTCTTGCTTGGGCCTCTCTCCTGGAGGCGCTCAGTCAGACCGAGTGCTGACATGTGGCAAGACGCTCCTCGGGCCTCGTGTCTTTGGGCTTCTCTCCTGGAGGCCCTCAGTCAGACCCATTGTTGACATGTGGCAAGACGCTCCTCGGGGCGCGTCTTGCTTGGGCCTCTCTCCTGGAGGTGCTCAGTCAGACCGAGTGCTGACATGTGGCAAGACGCTCCTCGGGGCGCGTCTTGCTTGGGCTTCTCTCCTGGAGGCGCTCAGAAAGACCCAGTGTTGACATGTGACAAGACGCTCCTCGGGGCGCGTCTTGCTTGGGCCTCTCTCCTGGAAGCGCTCAGTCAGAACCAGAGGTGACATGTGGCAAGACGCTCCTCCGGGCGCATCTTGCTTGGGCCTCTCTCCTGGAGGGCCTCAGTCAGACCCATTGTTGACATGTGGCAAGACGCTCCTCGGGGCGCGTCTTGCTTGGGCCTCTCTCCTGGAGGCGCTCAGTCAGACCGAGTGCTGACATAAGGCAAGACGCTCCTCGGGGCGCGTCTTGCTGGGGCCTCTCTCCTGGAGGCGCTCAGTCAGACCCAGTGCTGACATGTGGCAAGATGCTCCTCGGGGCGCGTCTTGCTTGGGCCTCTCTCCTGGAGGCGCTCAGTCAGACTGAGTAGTGACATGTGGCCTGACGCTCCTCGGGGCGCATCTTGCTTGGGCCTCTCTCCTGGAGGCGCTCAGTCAGACCCAGTGGTGACATTTGGCAAGACACTCCTCGGGGCGCGTCTTGCTTGGGCCTCTCTCCTGGAGGCCCTCTGTCAGACCCAGTGTTGACATGTGTCAAGACGCTCCTCGGGGCGCGTCTTGCTTGGGCTTCTCTCCTGGAGGCCCTCAGTCAGACCCATTGTTGACATGTGGCAAGACGCTCCTCGGGGTGCGTCTTTCTTGGGCTTCTCTCCTGGAGGCGCTCAGACAGACCCAGTGTTGACATGTGACAAGACGCTCCTCGGGGCGCGTCTTGCTTGGGCCTCTCTCCTGGAGGCGCTCAGTCAGAACCAGAGGTGACATGTGGCAAGAAGCTCCTCGGGGCGCGTCTTGCTTGGGCCTCTCTCCTGGAGGCCCTCTGTCAGACCCAGTGTTGACATGTGGCAAGACGCTCCTCCGGGCGCATCTTGCTTGGGCCTCTCTCCTGGAGGCCCTCAGTCAGACCCATTGTTGACATGTGGCAAGACGCTCCTCGGGGCGCGTCTTGCTTGGGCCTCTCTCCTGGAGGCGCTCAGTCAGACCGAGTGCTGACATAAGGCAAGACGCTCCTCGGGGCGCGTCTTGCTGGGGCCTCTCTCCTGGAGGCGCTCAGTCAGACCCAGTGCTGCCATGTGGCAAGACGCTCCTCGGGGCGCGTCTTGCTTGGGCCTCTCTCCTGGAAGCGCTCATTCAGACCCAGTGGTGACATGTGGCAAGACGCTCCTCGGGGCGCGTATTGCTTGGGCCTCTCTCCTGAATGCCCTCTGTCAGACCGAGTGTTGACATGTGGCAAGACTCTCCTGGGGGCGCGTCTAACTTGGGCTTCTCTCATGGAGGCCCTCAGTCCGACCCAGTGTTGACATGTGTCAAGACGCTCCTGGGGGCGTGTCTTGCTTGGGCCTCTCTCCTGGAGGCGCTCAGTCAGACCCAGTGTTGACATGTGGCAAGACGCTCCTCTGGGCGCTTCTTGCTTGGGCTTCTCTCCTGGAGGCCCTCAGTCAGACCCATTGTTGACATGTGGCAAGACGCTCCTCGGGGCACGTCTTGCTTGGGCCTCTCTCCTGGAGGCGCTCAGTCAGACCGAGTAGTGACATGTGGCAAGACGCTCCTCGGGGCGCGTCTTGCTTGGACCTCCCTCCTGGAGGCACTCAGTCAGACCGAGTAGTGACATTTGGCAAGACGCTCCTCGGGGCGCGTCTTGCTTGGACCTCTCTCCTGGAGGCGCTCAGTCAGACCGAGTGCTGACATAAGGCAAGACGCTCCTCGGGGCGCGTCTTGCTGGGGCCTCTCTCCTGGAGGCGCTCAGTCAGACCGAGTGCTGACATAAGGCAAGACGCTCCTCGGGGCGCGTCTTGCTGGGGCCTCTCTCCTGGAGGTGCTCAATCAGACCCAGTGGTGACACGTGGCAAGACGCTCCTCTGGGCGCGTCTTGCTTGGGCCTCTCTCCTGGAGGAGCTCAGTCAGACCCAGTGGTGACACGTGGCAAGACGCTCCTCGGGGCGCATCTTGCTTGGGCCTCTCTCCTGGAGGCGCTAAGTCAGACCCAGTGTTGACACGTGGCAAGACGCTCCTCGGGGCGCGTCTTGCTTGGGCCTCTCTCCTGGAGGCGCTCAGTCAGACACAGTGTTGACATGTGGCAAGACACTCCTCGGGGCGCTTCTTGCTTGGGCTTCTCTCATGGAGGCCCTCAGTAAGACCCATTGTTGACATGTGGAAAGAAGCTCCTCGGGGCGCGTCTTGCTTTGGCTTCTCTCCTGGAGGCCCTCAGTCAGACCCATTGTTCACATGTGGCAAGACGCTCCTCGGGGCGCGTATTGCTTGGGCCTCTCTCCTGGATGCCCTTTGTCAGACCCAGTGTTGACATGTGGCAAGACTCTCCTCGGGGCGCGTCTTGCTTGGGCTTCTCTCATGGAGGCCCTCAGTCAGACCCAGTGTTGACATGTGGCAAGACGCTCCTAAGGGCACGTCTTGCTTGGGCCTCTCTCCTGGAGGCGCTCAGTCAGACCGAGTAGTGACATGTGGCAAGACGCTCCTCGGGGCGCTTCTTGCTGGGGCTTCTCTCCTGGAGGCACTCAGTCAGACCCAGTGTTGACATGTGGCAAGACGCTCCTCGGGGCGCGTGTTGCTTGGACCTCTCTCCTGGAGGCGCTCAGTCAGACCGAGTAGTGACATGTGGCAAGACGCTCCGCGGGGCGCGTCTTGCTTGGGCCTCTCTCCTGGAGGCGCTCAATTAGACCCAGTGTTGACATGTGGCAAGACGCTCCTCGGGGCGCGTCTTGCTTGGGCTTCTCTCCTGGAGGCCCTCAGTCAGACCCATTGTTGACATGTGGCAAGACGCTCCTCGGGGCGCTTCTTGCTTGGGCCTCTCTCCTGGAGGCACTCAGTCAGACCGAGTGCTGACATGTGGCAAGACGCTCCTCGGGGCGCGTCTTGCTGGGGCCTCTCTCCTGGAGGCGCTCAGTCAGACCCAGGGTTGACATGTGTCAAGACGCTCCTCGGGCGTTTCTTGCTTGCGCCTCTCTCCTGGAGGCGCTCAGTCAGACCCAGAGGTGACATGTGGCAAGACGCTCCTCGGGCCTCTCTCCTGGAGGCGCTCAGTCAGACCCAGTGTTGACATGTGGCAAGACGCCCCTCGGGGCGCGTCTTGCTTGGGCCTCTCTCCTGGAGGTGCTCAGTCAGACCCAGTGTTGACATGTGGCAAGACGCTCCTCGGGGCGCGTCTTGCTGGGGCTTCTCTCATGGAGGCACTCAGTCAGACCCAGTGTTGACATGTGGCAAGATGCTCCTCGGGGCACGTCTTGCTTGGGCCTCTCTCCTGGAGGCGCTCAGTCAGACCCAGAGGAGACATGTGTCAAGACGCTCCTCGGGGCGCGTCTTGCTTGGGCCTCTCTCCTGGAGGCGCTCAGTCAGACCCAGTGGTGACATGTGGCAAGACACTCCTCGAGGCGCGTCTTGCTTGGGCCTCTCTCCTGGAGGCCCTCTGTCAGACCCAGTGTTGGCATGTGGCAAGACGCTCCTCAGGGCGCGTCTTGGTTGGGTCTCTCTCCTGGAGGCGCTCAGTCAGACCCAGTGGTGACATGTGGCAAGACGCTCCTCGGGGCGCGTATTGCTTGGGCTTCTCTCCTGGATGCCCTCTGTCAGAGTGTTGACATGTGGCAAGACTCTCCTCGGGGCGCGTCTTGCTTGGGCTTCTCTCATGGAGGCCCTCAGTCAGACCCAGTGTTGACATGTGTCAAGACGCTCCTCGGGGCGTGTCTTGCTTGGGCCTCTCTCCTGGAGGCGCTCAGTCAGACCCAGTGTTGACATGTGGCAAGACGCTCCTCGGGGCGCGTCTTGCTTGGGCTTCTCTCCTGGAGGCCCTCAGTCAGACCCATTGTTGACATGTGGCAAGACGTTCCTCGGGGCACGTCTTGCTTGGACCTCTCTCCCTGAGGCGCTCAGTCAGACCGAGTAGTGACATGTGGCAAGACGCTCCTCGGGGCGCGTCTTGCTTGGACCTCTCTCCCTGAGGCGCTCAGTCAGACCGAGTAGTGACCTGTGGCAAGACGCTCCTCGGGGCGCGTCTTGCTTGGACCTCTCTCCCTGAGGCGCTCAGTCAGACCCAGTGTTGACATTTGGCAAGGCACTCCTGGGGGCGCGTCTTGCTTGGGCCTCTCTCATGGAGGCCCTCTGTCAGACCCAGTGTTGACATGTGTCAAGACGCTCCTCGGGGTGCGTCTTGCTTTGGCCTCTCTCCTGGAGGCGCTCAGTCAGACCGAGTGCTGACATGTGGCAAGAAGCTCCTCGGGGCGCGTCTTGCTTGGGCTTCTCTCCCGGAGGCCCTCAGTAAGAACCATTGTTGACATGTGGCAAGACGCTCCTCGGGGCGCGTCTTGCTTGGGCCTCTCTCAGGAAGGCCCTCAATCAGACCCAGTGTTGACACGTGGTAAGACGCTCCTCGGGGCGCGTGTTGCTTGGGCCTCTCTCCTGGAGGCGCTCAGTCAGACCGAGTGCTGACATGTGGCAAGACGCTCCTCGGGGCGCGTCTTGCTTGGGCTTCTCTCCTGGAGGCCCTCAGTCAGACCCATTGTTTACATGTGGCAAGACGCTCCTCGGGGCGCATCTTGCTTGGGCCTCTCTCCTGGAGTTCCTCTGTCAGCCCCAGTGTTGACATGTGTCAAGACGCTCCTCGGGGTGCGTCTTGCTTGGGCCTCTCTCCTGGAGGCGCTCAGTAAGACCGAGTGCTGACATGTGGCAAGACGCTCCTCGGGGCGCGTCTTGCTTGGGCTTCTCTCCTGGAGGTCCTCAGTCAGACCCATTGTTGACATGTGGCAAGACGCTCCTCGGGGCGCATCTTGCACGGGCCTCTCTCCTGGAGGCCCTCTGTCAGCCCCAGTGTTGACATGTGTCAAGACGCTCCTCGGGGTGCGTCTTGCTTGGGCCTCTCTCCTGGAGTCGCTCAGTCAGACCGAGTGCTGACATGTGGCAAGATGCTCCTCGGGGCGCGTCTTGCTTGGGCTTTTCTCATGGAGGCCCTCAGTCAGACCCATTGTTGATATGTGGCAAGACGCTCCTCGGGGCGAGTCTTGCTTGGGCCTCTCTCCTGGAGGTGCTCAGTCAGACCCAGTGTAACATGGTGCAAGACGCTCCTCGGGGCGCGTCTTGATTGAGCTTCTCTCTTGGAGGCCCTCAGTCAGACCCATTGTTTACATGTGGCAAGACGCTCCTCCGGGCGCATCTTGCTTGGGCCTCTCTCCTGGAGGCCCTCTGTCAGCCCCAGTGTTGACATGTGTCAAGACGCTCCCCGGGGTGCGTCTTGCTTGGGCCTCTCTCCTGGAGTCGCTCAGTCAGACCGAGAGCTGACATGTGGCAAGACGCTCCTCGGGGCGCGTCTTGCTTGGGCTTCTCTCCTGGAGGCCCTCAGTCAGACCCATTGTTGACATGTGGCAAGACGCTCCTCGGGGCGCATCTTGCTTGGGCCTCTCTCCTGGAGGCCCTCTGTCAGCCCCAGTGTTGACATGTGTCAAGACGCTCCCCGGGGTGCGTCTTGCTTGGGCCTCTCTCCTGGAGTCGCTCAGTCAGACCGAGAGCTGACATGTGGCAAGACGCTCCTCGGGGCGCGTCTTGCTTGGGCTTCTCTCCTGGAGGCCCTCAGTCAGACCGAGTGCTGACATAAGGCAAGACGCTCCTCGGGGCGCATCTTGCTGGGGCCTCTCTCCCGGAGGCGCTCAGTCAGACCCAGTGCTTACATGTGGCAAGACGCTCCTCGGGGCGCGTCTTGCTTGGGCTTCTCTCCTGGAGGCGTTCAGTCAGACCGAGTGCTGACATGTGGCAAGACGCTCCTCGGGGTGCGTCTTGCTGGGGCTTCTCTCCTGGAGGCGGTCAGTCAGACCCAGTGCTTACATGTGGCAAGACGCTCCTCGGGGCGCGTCTTGCTTGGGCCTCTCTCCTGGAGGCGCTCAGTCAGACCCAGTGCTTACATGTGGCAAGACGCTCCTCGGGGCGCGTCTTGCTGGGGCTTCTCTCCTGGAGGCGCTCAGTCAGACCCAGTGCTTACATGTGGCAAGACGCTCCTCGGGGCGCGTCTTGCTGGGGCTTCTCTCCTGGAGGCGTTCAGTCAGACCGAGTGCTGACATGTGGCAAGACGCTCCTCGGGACGCGTCTTGCTTGGGCTTCTCTCCTGGAGGCCCTCAGTCAGACCCATTGTTGACATGTGGCAAGACGCTCCTCGGGGCGCGTCTTGCTTGGGCCTCTCTCCTGGAGGCGCTCAGTCAGACCCAGTGGTGACATGTGGCAAGACGCTCCTCGGGGCGCGTCTTGCTTGGGCCTCTCTCATGGAGGCGCTCAGTCAGACCCATTGTTGACATGTGGCAAGACGCTCCTCGGGGCGCGTCTTGCTTGGGCTTCTCTCCTGGAGGCCCTCAGTCAGACCCATTGTTGACATGTGGCAAGACACTCCTCGGGGCGCGTCTTGCTTGGGCCTCTCTCCTGGAGGCGCTCAGTCAGACCGAGTGCTGACATAAGGCAAGACGCTCCTCGGGACGCGTCTTGCTGGGGCCTCTCTCCTGGAGGCGCTCAGTCAGACCCAGTGCTTACATGTGGCAAGACGCTCCTCGGGGCGCGTCTTGCTTGGGCCTCTCTCCTGGAGAAGCTCAGTCAGACCCAGTGTTGACACGTGACAAGACGCTCCTCGGGGCGCGTCTTGCTTGGGCTTCTCTCATGGAGGCCCTCAGTCAGACCCATTGTTGATATGTGGCAAGACGCTCCTCGGGGCGCGTCTTGCTTGGGCCTCTCTCCTGGAGGCGCTCAGTCAGACCGAGTGCTGACATGTGGCAAGACGCTCCTCGGGGCGCATCTTGCTTGGGCCTCTCTCCTGGAGTTCCTCTGTCAGCCCCAGTGTTGACATGTGTCAAGACGCTCCTCGGGGTGCGTCTTGCTTGGGCCTCTCTCCTGGAGGCGCTCAGTCAGACCGAGTGCTGACATGTGGCAAGACGCTCCTCGGGGCGCGTCTAGCTTGGGCTTCTCTCCTGGAGGCCCTCAGTCAGACCCATTGTTGACATGTGGCAAGACGCTCCGCGGGGCGCGTCTTGCTTGGGCCTCTCTCCTGGAGGCGTTCAGTCAGACCGAGTGCTGACATGTGGTAAGACGCTCCTCGGGGCGCGTCTTGCTGGGGCTTCTCTCCTGGAGGCGCTCAGTCAGACCCAGTGCTTACATGTGGAAACAGCTCCTCGGGGCGCGTCTTGCTTGGGCCTCTCTCCTGGAGGCGCTCAGTCAGACCCAGTGCTTACATGTGGCAAGACGCTCCTCGGGGCGCGTCTTGCTGGGGCTTCTCTCCTGGAGGCGCTCAGTCAGACCCAGTGCTTACATGTGGCAAGATGCTCCTCGGGGCGCTTCTTGCTGGGGCCTCTCTCCTGGAGGCGTTCAGTCAGACCGAGTGCTGACATGTGGCAAGACGCTCCTCGGGACGCGTCTTGCTTGGGCTTCTCTCCTGGAGGCCCTCAGTCAGACCCATTGTTGACATGTGGCAAGACGCTCCTCGGGGCGCGTCTTGCTTGGGCCTCTCTCCTGGAGGCGCTCAGTCAGACCTAGTGGTGACATGTGGCAAGACGCTCCTCGGGGCGCGTCTTGCTTGGGCCTCTCTCCTGGAGGCGCTCAGTCAGAACCATTGTTGACATGTGGCAAGACGCTCCTCGGGGCGCGTCTTGCTTGGGCTTCTCTCCTGGAGGCCCTCAGTCAGACCCATTGTTGACATGTGGCAAGACACTCCTCGGGCCGCGTCTTGCTTGGGCCTCTCTCCTGGAGGCTCTCAGTCAGACCGAGTGCTGACATAAGGCAAGACGCTCCTCGGGGCGCGTCTTGCTGGGGCCTCTCTCCTGGAGGCGCTCAGTCAGACCCAGTGCTTACATGTGGCAAGACGCTCCTCGGGGCGCGTCTTGCTTGGGCCTCTCTCCTGGAGACGCTCAGTCAGACCCAGTGTTGACACGTGACAAGACGCTCCTCGGGGCGCGTCTTGCTTGGGCTTCTCTCATGGAGGCCCTCAGTCAGACCCATTGTTGATATGTGGCAAGACGCTCCTCGGGGCGCGTCTTGCTTGGGCCTCTCTCCTGGAGGCGCTCAGTCAGACCGAGTGCTGACATGTGGCAAGACGCTCCTCGGGGCGCGTCTTGCTTGGGCTTCTCTCCTGGAGGCCCTCAGTCAGACCCATTGTTTACATGTGGCAAGACGCTCCTCGGGGCGCATCTTGCTTGGGCCTCTCTCCTGGAGTTCCTCTGTCAGCCCCAGTGTTGACATGTGTCAAGACGCTCCTCGGGGTGCGTCTTGCTTGGGCCTCTCTCCTGGAGGCGCTCAGTCAGACCGAGTGCTGACATGTGGCAAGACACTCCTCGGGACGCGTCTTGCTTGGGCTTCTCTCCTGGAGGCCCTCAGTCACACTCATTGTTGACATGTGGCAAGACACTCCTCGGGACGCGTCTTGCTTGGGCCTCTCTCCTGGAGGCGCTCAGTCAGACCGAGTGCTGACATAAGGCAAGACGCTCCTCGGGGCGCGTCTTGCTGGGGCCTCTCTCCTGGAGGCGCTCAGTCAGACCCAGTGCTTATATGTGGCAAGACGCTCCTCGGGGCGCGTCTTGCTGGGGCTTCTCTCCTGGAGGCGTTCAGTCAGACCGAGTGCTGACATGTGGCAAGACACTCCTCGGGACGCGTCTTTCTTGGGCTTCTCTCCTGGAGGCCCTCAGTCAGACTCATTGTTGACATGTGGCAAGACGCTCCTCGGGGCGCGTCTTGCTTGGGCCTCTCTCCTGGAGGCGCTCAGTCAGACCCAGTGGTGACATGTGGCAAGACGCTCCTCGGGGCGCGTCTTGCTTGGGCCTCTCTCCTGGAGACGCTCAGTCAGACCCAGTGTTGACACGTGACAAGACGCTCCTCGGGGCGCGTCTTGCTTGGGCCTCTCTCCTGGAGGCGCTCAGTCAGACCGAGTGCTGACATGTGGCAAGACGCTCCTCGGGGCGCGTCTTGCTTGGGCTTCTCTCATGGAGGCCCTCAGTCAGACCCATTGTTGATATGTGGCAAGACGCTCCTCGGGGCGAGTCTTGCTTGGGCGTCTCTCCTGGAGGTGCTCAGTCAGACCCAGTGTTGACATGGTGCAAGACGCTCCTCGGGGCGCGTCTTGCTTGGGCTTCTCTCTTGGAGGCCCTCAGTCAGACCCATTGTTGACATGTGGCAAGACGCTCCTCGGGGCGCATCTTGCTTGGGCCTCTCTCCTGGAGGCCCTCTGTCAGCCCCAGTGTTGACATGTGTCAAGACGCTCCTCGGGGTGCGTCTTGCTTGGGCCTCTCTCCTGGAGTCGCTCAGTCAGACCGAGTGCTGACATGTGGCAAGATGCTCCTCGGGGCGCGTCTTGCTTGGGCTTCTCTCATGGAGGCCCTCAGTCAGACCCATTGTTGATATGTGGCAAGACGCTCCTCGGGGCGAGTCTTGCTTGGGCCTCTCTCCTGGAGGTGCTCAGTCAGACCCAGTGTTGACATGGTGCAAGACGCTCCTCGGGGCGCGTCTTGCTTGGGCTTCTCTCTTGGAGGCCCTCAGTCAGACCCATTGTTTACATGTGGCAAGACGCTCCTCGGGGCGCATCTTGCTTGGGCCTCTCTCCTGGAGGCCCTCTGTCAGCCCCAGTGTTGACATGTGTCAAGACGCTCCCCGGGGTGCGTCTTGCTTGGGCCTCTCTCCTGGAGTCGCTCAGTCAGACTGAGTGCTGACATGTGGCAAGACGCTCCTCGGGGCGCGTCTTGCTTGGGCTTCTCTCCTGGAGGCCCTCAGTCAGACCCATTGTTGACATGTGGCAAGACGCTCCGCGGGGCGCGTCTTGCTTGGGCCTCTCTCCTGGAGGCGCTCAGTCAGTCCGAGTGCTGACATAAGGCAAGACGCTCCTCGGGGTGCGTCTTGCTTGGGCCTCTCTCCTGGAGGCGCTCAGTCAGACCCAGTGCTTACATGTGGCAAGACGCTCCTCGGGGCGTGTCTTGTTGGGGCTTCTCTCCTGGAGGCGTTCAGTCAGACCGAGTGCTGACATGTGGCAAGACGCTCCTCGGGGCGCGTCTTGCTTGGGCTTCTCTCCTGGAGGCGTTCAGTCAGACCGAGTGCTGACATGTGGTAAGACGCTCCTCGGGGCGCGTCTTGCTGGGGCTTCTCTCCTGGAGGCGCTCAGTCAGACCCAGTGCTTACATGTGGCAAGACGCTCCTCGGGGCGCGTCTTGCTTGGAACTCTCTCCTGGAGGCGCTCAGTCAGACTCAGTGCTGACATGTGGCAAGACGCTCCTCGGGGCGCGTCTTGCTTGGGCCTCTCTCCTGGAGACGCTCAGTCAGACCCAGTGTTGACACGTGGCAAGACGCTCCTCGGGGCGCGTCTTACTTGGGCCTCTCTCCTGGAGGCGCTCAGTCAGACCCAGTGGTGACATGTGGCAAGACGCTCCTCCGGGCGCGTCTTGCTTGGGCTTCTCTCATGGAGGCCCTCAGTCAGACCCATTGCTTACATGTGGCAAGACGCTCCTCGGGGCGCGTCTTGCTTGGGCTTCTCTCCTGGAGGCCCTCAGTCAGACCCATTGTTTATATGTGGCAAGACGCTCCTTTGGGCGCATCTTGCTTGGGCTTCTCTCCTGGAGGCCCTCAGTCAGACCCATTGTTGACATGTGGCAAGACGCTCCTCGGGGCGCGTCTTGCTTGGGCCTCTCTCCTGGAGGCGCTCAGTCAGACCGAGTGCTGACATAAGGCAAGACGCTCCTCGGGGCGCGTCTTGCTGGGGCCTCTCTCCTGGAGGCGCTTAGTCAGACCCAGTTTTTACATGTGGCAAGACGCTCCTCGGGGCGCGTCTTGCTGGGGCTTCTCTCCTGGAGGCGTTCAGTCAGACCGAGTGCTGACATGTGGCAAGACGCTCCTCGGGACGCGTCTTGCTTGGGCTTCTCTCCTGGAGGCCCTCAGTCAGACTCATTGTTGACATGTGGCAAGACGCTCCTCGGGGCGCATCTTGCTTGGGCCTCTCTCCTGGAGGCGCTCAGTCAGACCCAGTGGTGACATGTGGCAAGACGCTCCTCGGGGCGCGTCTTGCATGGGCCTCTCTCCTGGAGGCGCTCTGTCAGCCCCAGTGTTGACATGTGTCAAGACGCTCCCCGGGGTGCGTCTTGCTTGGGCCTCTCTCCTGGAGTCGCTCAGTCAGACTGAGTGCTGACATGTGGCAAGACGCTCCTCGGGGCGCGTCTTGCTTGGGCTTCTCTCCTGGAGGCCCTCAGTCAGACCCATTGTTGACATGTGGCAAGACGCTCCGCGGGGCGCGTCTTGCTTGGGCCTCTCTCCTGGAGGCGCTCAGTCAGTCCGAGTGCTGACATAAGGCAAGACGCTCCTCGGGGCACGTCTTGCTGGGGCCTCTCTCCTGGAGGCGCTCAGTCAGACCCAGTGCTTACATGTGGCAAGACGCTCCTCGGGGCGCGTCTTGCTTGGGCTTCTCTCCTGGAGGCGTTCAGTCAGACCGAGTGCTGACATGTGGTAAGACGCTCCTCGGGGCGCATCTTGCTGGGGCTTCTCTCCTGGAGGCGCTCAGTCAGACCCAGTGCTTACATGTGGCAAGACGCTCCTCGGGGCGCGTCTTGCTTGGAACTCTCTCCTGGAGGCGCTCAGTCAGACTCAGTGCTGACATGTGGCAAGACGCTCCTCGGGGCGCGTCTTGCTTGGGCCTCTCTCCTGGAGACGCTCAGTCAGACCCAGTGTTGACACGTGGCAAGACGCTCCTCGGGGCGCGTCTTACTTGGGCCTCTCTCCTGGAGGCGCTCAGTCAGACCCAGTGGTGACATGTGGCAAGACGCTCCTCCGGGCGCGTCTTGCTTGGGCTTCTCTCATGGAGGCCCTCAGTCAGACCCATTGCTGATATGTGGCAAGACGCTCCTCGGGGCGCGTCTTGCTTGGGCCTCTCTCCTGGAGGCGCTCAGTCAGACCGAGTGCTGACATGTGGCAAGACGCTCCTCGGGGCGCGTCTTGCTTGGGCTTCTCTCCTGGAGGCCCTCAGTCAGACCCATTGTTTACATGTGGCAAGACGCTCCTTTGGGCGCATCTTGCTTGGGCTTCTCTCCTGGAGGCCCTCAGTCAGACCCATTGTTGACATGTGGCAAGACGCTCCTCGGGGCGCGTCTTGCTTGGGCCTCTCTCCTGGAGGCGCTCAGTCAGACCGAGTGCTGACATAAGGCAAGACGCTCCTCGGGGCGCGTCTTGCTGGGGCCTCTCTCCTGGAGGCGCTTAGTCAGACCCAGTTTTTACATGTGGCAAGACGCTCCTCGGGGCGCGTCTTGCTGGGGCTTCTCTCCTGGAGGCGTTCAGTCAGACCGAGTGCTGACATGTGGCAAGACGCTCCTCGGGACGCGTCTTGCTTGGGCTTCTCTCCTGGAGGCCCTCAGTCAGACTCATTGTTGACATGTGGCAAGACGCTCCTCGGGGCGCGTCTTGCTTGGGCCTCTCTCCTGGAGGCGCTCAGTCAGACCCAGTGGTGACATGTGGCAAGACGCTCCTCGGGGCGTGTCTTGCATGGGCCTCTCTCCTGGAGGCGCTCAGTCAGACCCAGTGGTGACATGTGACAAGACGCTCCTCGGGGCGCGTCTTGCTTGGGCTTCTCTCATGGAGGCCCTCAGTCAGATCCATTGTTGATATGTGGCAAGACGCTCCTCGGGGCGCGTCTTGCTTGGGCCTCTCTCCTGGAGGAGCTCAGTCAGACCGAGTGCTGACATGTGGCAAGACGCTCCTCGGGGCGCGTCTTGCTGGGGCTTCTCTCCTAGAGGCGTTCAGTCAGACCGGGTGCTGACATGTGGCAAGACGCTCCTCGGGGCGCGTCTTGCTTGGGCTTCTCTCCTGGAGGCCCTCAGTCAGACCCATTGTTTACATGTGGCAAGACGCTCCTCGGGGCGCGTCTTGCTTGGGCTTCTCTCCTGGAGGCCCTCAGTCAGACCCATTGTTGACATGTGGCAAGACGCTCCTCGGGGCGCGTCTTGCTTGGGCCTCTCTCCTGGAGGCGCTCAGTCAGACCGAGTGCTGACATAAGGCAAGACGCTCCTCGGTGCGCGTCTTGCTGGGGCCTCTCTCCTGGAGGCGCTCAGTCAGACCCAGTGCTTACATGTGGCAAGACGCTCCTCGGGGTGTGTCTTGCTGGGGCTTCTCTCCTGGAGGCGTTCAGTCAGACCGAGTGCTGACATGTGGCAAGGAGCTCCTCGGGGCGCGTCTTGCTTGGGCTTCTCTCCTGGAGGCATTCAGTCAGACCGAGTGCTGACATGTGGTAAGACGCTCCTCTGGGCGCGTCTTGCTTGGGCTTCTCTCCTGGAGGCGCTCAGTCAGACCCAGTGGTGACATGTGACAAGACGCTCCTCGGGGCGCGTCTTGCTTGGGCTTCTCTCATGGGGGCCTTCAGTCAGATCCATTGTTGATATGTGGCAAGACGCTCCTCGGGGCGCGTCTTGCTTGGGCCTCTCTCCTGGAGGAGCTCAGTCAGACCGAGTGCTGACATGTGGCAAGAAGCTCCTCGGGGCGCGTCTTGCTTGGGCTTCTCTCCCGGAGGCCCTCAGTAAGAACCATTGTTGACATGTGGCAAGACGCTCCTCGGGGCGCGTCTTGCTTGGGCCTCTCTCAGGAAGGCCCTCAATCAGACCCAGTGTTGACACGTGGTAAGACGCTCCTCGGGGCGCGTGTTGCTTGGGCCTCTCTCCTGGAGGCGCTCAGTCAGACCGAGTGCTGACATGTGGCAAGACGCTCCTCGGGGCGCGTCTTGCTTGGGCTTCTCTCCTGGAGGCCCTCAGTCAGACCCATTGTTTACATGTGGCAAGACGCTCCTCGGGGCGCATCTTGCTTGGGCCTCTCTCCTGGAGTTCCTCTGTCAGCCCCAGTGTTGACATGTGTCAAGACGCTCCTCGGGGTGCGTCTTGCTTGGGCCTCTCTCCTGGAGGCGCTCAGTCAGACCGAGTGCTGACATGTGGCAAGACGCTCCTCGGGGCGCGTCTTGCTTGGGCCTCTCTCCTGGAGGCGCTCAGTCAGACCCATTGTTGACATGTGGCAAGACGCTCCTCGGGGCGCGTCTTGCTTGGGCTTCTCTCCCGGAGGCCCTCAGTAAGAACCATTGTTGACATGTGGCAAGACGCTCCTCGGGGCGCGTCTTGCTTGGGCTTCTCTCCTGGAGGCCCTCAGTCAGACCCATTGTTGACATGTGGCAAGACGCTCCTCGGGGCGCGTCTTGCTTGGGCCTCTCTCCTGGAGGCGCTCAGTCAGACCGAGTGCTGACATAAGGCAAGACGCTCCTCGGTGCGCGTCTTACTGGGGCCTCTCTCCTGGAGGCGCTCAGTCAGACCCAGTGCTTACATGTGGCAAGACGCTCCTCGGGGTGTGTCTTGCTGGGGCTTCTCTCCTGGAGGCGTTCAGTCAGACCGAGTGCTGACATGTGGCAAGGAGCTCCTCGGGGCGCGTCTTGCTTGGGCTTCTCTCCTGGAGGCATTCAGTCAGACCGAGTGCTGACATGTGGTAAGACGCTCCTCTGGGCGCGTCTTGCTTGGGCTTCTCTCCTGGAGGCGCTCAGTCAGACCCAGTGGTGACATGTGACAAGACGCTCCTCGGGGCGCGTCTTGCTTGGGCTTCTCTCATGGAGGCCTTCAGTCAGATCCATTGTTGATATGTGGCAAGACGCTCCTCGGGGCGCGTCTTGCTTGGGCCTCTCTCCTGGAGGAGCTCAGTCAGACCGAGTGCTGACATGTGGCAAGAAGCTCCTCGGGGCGCGTCTTGCTTGGGCTTCTCTCCCGGAGGCCCTCAGTAAGAACCATTGTTGACATGTGGCAAGACGCTCCTCGGGGCGCGTCTTGCTTGGGCCTCTCTCAGGAAGGCCCTCAATCAGACCCAGTGTTGACACGTGGTAAGACGCTCCTCGGGGCGCGTCTTGCTTGGGCCTCTCTCCTGGAGGCGCTCAGTCAGACCCAGTGCTTACATGTGGCAAGACGCTCCTCGGGGCGCGTCTTGCTGGGGCTTCTCTCCTGGAGGCGCTCAGTCAGACCCAGTGCTTACATGTTGCAAGACGCTCCTCGGGGCGCGTCTTGCTGGGGCTTCTCTCCTGGAGGCGTTCAGTCAGACCGAGTGCTGACATGTGGCAAGACGCTCCTCGGGACGCGTCTTGCTTGGGCTTCTCTCTTGGAGGCCCTCAGTCAGACCCATTGTTGACATGTGGCAAGACGCTCCTCGGGGCGCGTCTTGCTTGGGCCTCTCTCCTGGAGGCGCTCAGTCAGACCCAGTGGTGACATGTGGCAAGACGCTCCTCGGGGCGCGTCTTGCTTGGGCCTCTCTCCTGGAGGCGCTCAGTCAGACCCATTGTTGACATGTGGCAAGACGCTCCTCGGGGCGCGTCTTGCTTGGGCTTCTCTCCTGGAGGCCCTCAGTCAGACCCATTGTTGACATGTGGCAAGACACTCCTCGGGGCGCGTCTTGCTTGGGCCTCTCTCCTGGAGGCGCTCAGTCAGACCGAGTGCTGACATAAGGCAAGACGCTCCTCGGGGCGCGTCTTGCTGGGGCCTCTCTCCTGGAGGCGCTCAGTCAGACCCAGTGCTTACATGTGGCAAGACGCTCCTCGGGGCGCGTCTTGCTTGGGCCTCTCTCCTGGAGAAGCTCAGTCAGACCCAGTGTTGACACGTGACAAGACGCTCCTCGGGGCGCGTCTTGCTTGGGCTTCTCTCATGGAGGCCCTCAGTCAGACCCATTGTTGATATGTGGCAAGACGCTCCTCGGGGCGCGTCTTGCTTGGGCCTCTCTCCTGGAGGCGCTCAGTCAGACCGAGTGCTGACATGTGGCAAGACGCTCCTCGGGGCGCGTCTTGCTTGGGCTTCTCTCCTGGAGGCCCTCAGTCGGACCCATTGTTTACATGTGGCAAGACGCTCCTCGGGGCGCATCTTGCTTGGGCCTCTCTCCTGGAGTTCCTCTGTCAGCCCCAGTGTTGACATGTGTCAAGACGCTCCTCGGGGTGCGTCTTGCTTGGGCCTCTCTCCTGGAGGCGCTCAGTCAGACCGAGTGCTGACATGTGGCAAGACGCTCCTCGGGGCGCGTCTTGCTTGGGCTTCTCTCCTGGAGGCCCTCAGTCAGACCCATTGTTGACATGTGGCAAGACACTCCTCGGGACGCGTCTTGCTTGGGCCTCTCTCCTGGAGGCGCTCAGTCAGACCCAGTGCTTACATGTGGCAAGACGCTCCTCGGGGCGCGTCTTGCTGGGGCTTCTCTCCTGGAGGCGTTCAGTCAGACCGAGTGCTGACATGTGGCAAGACACTCCTCGGGACGCGTCTTTCTTGGGCTTCTCTCCTGGAGGCCCTCAGTCAGACTCATTGTTGACATGTGGCAAGACGCTCCTCGGGGCGCGTCTTGCTTGGGCCTCTCTCCTGGAGGCGCTCAGTCAGACCCAGTGGTGACATGTGGCAAGACGCTCCTCGGGGCGCGTCTTGCTTGGGCCTCTCTCCTGGAGACGCTCAGTCAGACCCAGTGTTGACACGTGACAAGACGCTCCTCGGGGCGCGTCTTGCTTGGGCTTCTCTCATGGAGGCCCTCAGTCAGACCCATTGTTGATATGTGGCAAGACGCTCCTCGGGGCGAGTCTTGCTTGGGCCTCTCTCCTGGAGGTGCTCAGTCAGACCCAGTGTTGACATGGTGCAAGACGCTCCTCGGGGCGCGTCTTGCTTGGGCTTCTCTCTTGGAGGCCCTCAGTCAGACCCATTGTTGACATGTGGCAAGACGCTCCTCGTGGCGCATCTTGCTTGGGCCTCTCTCCTGGAGGCCCTCTGTCAGCCCCAGTGTTGACATGTGTCAAGACGCTCCTCGGGGTGCGTCTTGCTTGGGCCTCTCTCCTGGAGGCGCTCAGTCAGACCGAGTGCTGACATAAGGCAAGACGCTCCTCGGGGCGCATCTTGCTGGGGCCTCTCTCCTGGAGGCGCTCAGTCAGACCCAGTGCTTACATGTGGCAAGACGCTCCTCGGGGCGTGTCTTGCTGGGGCTTCTCTCCTGGAGGCGTGCAGTCAGACCGAGTGCTGACATGTGGCAAGACGCTCCTCGGGGCGCGTCTTGCTTGGGCTTCTCTCCTGGAGGCGTTCAGTCAGACCGAGTGCTGACATGTGGTAAGACGCTCCTCGGGGCGCGTCTTGCTGGGGCTTCTCGCCTGGAGGCGCTCAGTCAGACCCAGTGCTTACATGTGGCAAGACGCTCCTCGGGGCGCGTCTTGCTTGGGCCTCTCTCCTGGAGGCGCTCAGTCAGACCCAGTGCTTACATGTGGCAAGACGCTCCTCGGGGCGCGTCTTGCTGGGGCTTCTCTCCTGGAGGCGCTCAGTCAGACCCAGTGCTTACATGTGGCAAGATGCTCCTCGGGGCGCGTCTTGCTGGGGCTTCTCTCCTGGAGGCGCTCAGTCAGACCGAGTGCTGACATGTGGCAAGACGCTCCTCGGGACGCGTCTTGCTTGGGCTTCTCTCCTGGAGACCCTCAGTCAGACCCATTGTTGACATGTGGCAAGACGCTCCTCAGGGCGCGTCTTGCTTGGGCCTCTCTCCTGGAGGCGCTCAGTCAGACCCAGTGGTGACATGTGGCAAGACGCTCCTCGGGGCGCGTCTTGCTTGGGCCTCTCTCCTGGAGGCGCTCAGTCAGAACCATTGTTGACATGTGGCAAGACGCTCCTCGGGGCGCGTCTTGCTTGGGCTTCTCTCCTGGAGGCCCTCAGTCAGACCCATTGTTGACATGTGGCAAGACACTCCTCGGGGCGCGTCTTGCTTGGGCCTCTCTCCTGGAGGCTCTCAGTCAGACCGAGTGCTGACATAAGGCAAGACGCTCCTCGGGGCGCGTCTTGCTGGGGCCTCTCTCCTGGAGGCGCTCAGTCAGACCCAGTGCTTACATGTGGCAAGACGCTCCTCGGGGCGCGTCTTGCTTGGGCCTCTCTCCTGGAGACGCTCAGTCAGACCCAGTGTTGACACGTGACAAGACGCTCCTCGGGGCGCGTCTTGCTTGGGCTTCTCTCATGGAGGCCCTCAGTCAGACCCATTGTTGATATGTGGCAAGACGCTCCTCGGGGCGCGTCTTGCTTGAGCCTCTCTCCTGGAGGCGCTCAGTCAGACCGAGTGCTGACATGTGGCAAGACGCTCCTCGGGGCGCGTCTTGCTTGGGCTTCTCTCCTGGAGGCCCTCAGTCAGACCCATTGTTTACATGTGGCAAGACGCTCCTCGGGGCGCATCTTGCTTGGGCCTCTCTCCTGGAGTTCCTCTGTCAGCCCCAGTGTTGACATGTGTCAAGACGCTCCTCGGGGTGCGTCTTGCTTGGGCCTCTCTCCTGGAGGCGCTCAGTCAGACCGAGTGCTGACATGTGGCAAGACACTCCTCGGGACGCGTCTTGCTTGGGCTTCTCTCCTGGAGGCCCTCAGTCACACTCATTGTTGACATGTGGCAAGACGCTCCTCGGGGCGCGTCTTGCTTGGGCCTCTCTCCTGGAGGCGCTCAGTCAGACCCAGTGGTGACATGTGGCAAGACGCTCCTCGGGGCGCGTCTTGCTTGGGCCTCTCTCCTTGAGACGCTCAGTCAGACCCAGTGTTGACACGTGACAAGACGCTCCTCGGGGCGCGTCTTGCTTGGGCCTCTCTCCTGGAGGCGCTCAGTCAGACCGAGTGCTGACATGTGGCAAGACGCTCCTCGGGGCGCGTCTTGCTTGGGCTTCTCTCATGGAGGCCCTCAGTCAGACCCATTGTTGATATGTGGCAAGACGTTCCTCGGGGCGAGTCTTGCTTGGGCCTCTCTCCTGGAGGTGCTCAGTCAGACCCAGTGTTGACATGGTGCAAGACGCTCCTCGGGGCGCGTCTTGCTTGGGCTTCTCTCTTGGAGGCCCTCAGTCAGACCCATTGTTGACAAGTGGCAAGACGCTCCTCGGGGCGCATCTTGCTTGGGCCTCTCTCCTGGAGGCCCTCTGTCAGCCCCAGTGTTGACATGTGTCAAGACGCTCCTCGGGGTGCGTCTTGCTTGGGCCTCTCTCCTGGAGTCGCTCAGTCAGACCGAGTGCTGACATGTGGCAAGATGCTCCTCGGGGCGCGTCTTGCTTGGGCTTCTCTCATGGAGGCCCTCAGTCAGACCCATTGTTGATATGTGGCAAGACGCTCCTCGGGGCGAGTCTTGCTTGGGCCTCTCTCCTGGAGGTGCTCAGTCAGACCCAGTGTTGACATGGTGCAAGACGCTCCTCGGGGCGCGTCTTGCTTGGGCTTCTCTCTTGGAGGCCCTCAGTCAGACCCATTGTTTACATGTGGCAAGACGCTCCTCGGGGCGCATCTTGCTTGGGCCTCTCTCCTGGAGGCCCTCTGTCAGCCCCAGTGTTGACATGTGTCAAGACGCTCCCCGGGGTGCGTCTTGCTTGGGCCTCTCTCCTGGAGTCGCTCAGTCAGACTGAGTGCTGACATGTGGCAAGACGCTCCTCGGGGCGCGTCTTGCTTGGGCTTCTCTCCTGGAGGCCCTCAGTCAGACCCATTGTTGACATGTGGCAAGACGCTCCGCGGGGCGCGTCTTGCTTGGGCCTCTCTCCTGGAGGCGCTCAGTCAGTCCGAGTGCTGACATAAGGCAAGACGCTCCTCGGGGCGCGTCTTGCTGGGGCCTCTCTCCTGGAGGCGCTCAGTCAGACCCAGTGCTTACATGTGGCAAGACGCTCCTCGGGGCGTGTCTTGCTGGGGCTTCTCTCCTGGAGGCGTTCAGTCAGACCGAGTGCTGACATGTGGCAAGACGCTCCTCGGGGCGCGTCTTGCTTGGGCTTCTCTCCTGGAGGCGTTCAGTCAGACCGAGTGCTGACATGTGGTAAGACGCTCCTCGGGGCGCGTCTTGCTGGGGCTTCTCTCCTGGAGGCGCTCAGTCAGACCCAGTGCTTACATGTGGCAAGACGCTCCTCGGGGCGCGTCTTACTTGGGCCTCTCTCCTGGAGGCGCTCAGTCAGACCCAGTGGTGACATGTGGCAAGACGCTCCTCCGGGCGCGTCTTGCTTGGGCTTCTCTCATGGAGGCCCTCAGTCAGACCCATTGCTGATATGTGGCAAGACGCTCCTCGGGGCGCGTCTTGCTTGGGCCTCTCTCCTGGAGGCGCTCAGTCAGACCGAGTGCTGACATGTGGCAAGACGCTCCTCGGGGCGCGTCTTGCTTGGGCTTCTCTCCTGGAGGCCCTCAGTCAGACCCATTGTTTACATGTGGCAAGACGCTCCTTTGGGCGCATCTTGCTTGGGCTTCTCTCCTGGAGGCCCTCAGTCAGACCCATTGTTGACATGTGGCAAGACGCTCCTCGGGGCGCGTCTTGCTTGGGCCTCTCTCCTGGAGGCGCTCAGTCAGACCGAGTGCTGACATAAGGCAAGACGCTCCTCGGGGCGCGTCTTGCTGGGGCCTCTCTCCTGGAGGCGCTTAGTCAGACCCAGTTTTTACATGTGGCAAGACGCTCCTCGGGGCGCGTCTTGCTGGGGCTTCTCTCCTGGAGGCGTTCAGTCAGACCGAGTGCTGACATGTGGCAAGACGCTCCTCGGGACGCGTCTTGCTTGGGCTTCTCTCCTGGAGGCCCTCAGTCAGACTCATTGTTGACATGTGGCAAGACGCTCCTCGGGGCGCATCTTGCTTGGGCCTCTCTCCTGGAGGCGCTCAGTCAGACCCAGTGGTGACATGTGGCAAGACGCTCCTCGGGGCGCGTCTTGCATGGGCCTCTCTCCTGGAGGCGCTCTGTCAGCCCCAGTGTTGACATGTGTCAAGACGCTCCCTGGGGTGCGTCTTGCTTGGGCCTCTCTCCTGGAGTCGCTCAGTCAGACTGAGTGGTGACATGTGGCAAGACGCTCCTCGGGGCGCGTCTTGCTTGGGCCTCTCTCCTTGAGACGCTCAGTCAGACCCAGTGTTGACACGTGACAAGACGCTCCTCGGGGCGCGTCTTGCTTGGGCCTCTCTCCTGGAGGCGCTCAGTCAGACCGAGTGCTGACATGTGGCAAGACGCTCCTCGGGGCGCGTCTTGCTTGGGCTTCTCTCATGGAGGCCCTCAGTCAGACCCATTGTTGATATGTGGCAAGACGTTCCTCGGGGCGAGTCTTGCTTGGGCCTCTCTCCTGGAGGTGCTCAGTCAGACCCAGTGTTGACATGGTGCAAGACGCTCCTCGGGGCGCGTCTTGCTTGGGCTTCTCTCTTGGAGGCCCTCAGTCAGACCCATTGTTGACATGTGGCAAGACGCTCCTCGGGGCGCATCTTGCTTGGGCCTCTCTCCTGGAGGCCCTCTGTCAGCCCCAGTGTTGACATGTGTCAAGACGCTCCTCGGGGTGCGTCTTGCTTGGGCCTCTCTCCTGGAGTCGCTCAGTCAGACCGAGTGCTGACATGTGGCAAGATGCTCCTCGGGGCGCGTCTTGCTTGGGCTTCTCTCATGGAGGCCCTCAGTCAGACCCATTGTTGATATGTGGCAAGACGCTCCTCGGGGCGAGTCTTGCTTGGGCCTCTCTCCTGGAGGTGCTCAGTCAGACCCAGTGTTGACATGGTGCAAGACGCTCCTCGGGGCGCTTCTTGCTTGGGCTTCTCTCTTGGAGGCCCTCAGTCAGACCCATTGTTTACATGTGGCAAGACGCTCCTCGGGGCGCATCTTGCTTGGGCCTCTCTCCTGGAGGCCCTCTGTCAGCCCCAGTGTTGACATGTGTCAAGACGCTCCCCGGGGTGCGTCTTGCTTGGGCCTCTCTCCTGGAGTCGCTCAGTCAGACTGAGTGCTGACATGTGGCAAGACGCTCCTCGGGGCGCGTCTTGCTTGGGCTTCTCTCCTGGAGGCCCTCAGTCAGACCCATTGTTGACATGTGGCAAGACGCTCCGCGGGGCGCGTCTTGCTTGGGCCTCTCTCCTGGAGGCGCTCAGTCAGTCCGAGTGCTGACATAAGGCAAGACGCTCCTCGGGGCGCGTCTTGCTGGGGCCTCTCTCCTGGAGGCGCTCAGTCAGACCCAGTGCTTACATGTGGCAAGACGCTCCTCGGGGCGTGTCTTGCTGGGGCTTCTCTCCTGGAGGCGTTCAGTCAGACCGAGTGCTGACATGTGGCAAGACGCTCCTCGGGGCGCGTCTTGCTTGGGCTTCTCTCCTGGAGGCGTTCAGTCAGACCGAGTGCTGACATGTGGTAAGACGGTCCTCGGGGCGCGTCTTGCTGGGGCTTCTCTCCTGGAGGCGCTCAGTCAGACCCAGTGCTTACATGTGGCAAGACGCTCCTCGGGGCGCGTCTTGCTTGGAACTCTCTCCTGGAGGCGCTCAGTCAGACTCAGTGCTGACATGTGGCAAGACGCTCCTCGGGGCGCGTCTTGCTTGGGCCTCTCTCCTGGAGACGCTCAGTCAGACACAGTGTTGACACGTGGCAAGACGCTCCTCGGGGCGCGTCTTACTTGGGCCTCTCTCCTGGAGGCGCTCAGTCAGACCCAGTGGTGACATGTGGCAAGACGCTCCTCCGGGCGCGTCTTGCTTGGGCTTCTCTCATGGAGGCCCTCAGTCAGACCCATTGCTGATATGTGGCAAGACGCTCCTCGGGGCGCGTCTTGCTTGGGCCTCTCTCCTGGAGGCGCTCAGTCAGACCGAGTGCTGACATGTGGCAAGACGCTCCTCGGGGCGCGTCTTGCTTGGGCTTCTCTCCTGGAGGCCCTCAGTCAGACCCATTGTTTACATGTGGCAAGACGCTCCTTTGGGCGCATCTTGCTTGGGCTTCTCTCCTGGAGGCCCTCAGTCAGACCCATTGTTGACATGTGGCAAGACGCTCCTCGGGGCGCGTCTTGCTTGGGCCTCTCTCCTGGAGGCGCTCAGTCAGACCGAGTGCTGACATAAGGCAAGACGCTCCTCGGGGCGCATCTTGCTGGGGCCTCTCTCCTGGAGGCGCTTAGTCAGACCCAGTTTTTACATGTGGCAAGACGCTCCTCGGGGCGCGTCTTGCTGGGGCTTCTCTCCTGGAGGCGTTCAGTCAGACCGAGTGCTGACATGTGGCAAGACGCTCCTCGGGACGCGTCTTGCTTGGGCTTCTCTCCTGGAGGCCCTCAGTCAGACTCATTGTTGACATGTGGCAAGACGCTCCTCGGGGCGCACCTTGCTTGGGCCTCTCTCCTGGAGGCGCTCAGTCAGACCCAGTGGTGACATGTGGCAAGACGCTCCTCGGGGCGCGTCTTGCATGGGCCTCTCTCCTGGAGGCGCTCTGTCAGCCCCAGTGTTGACATGTGTCAAGACGCTCCCCGGGGTGCGTCTTGCTTGGGCCTCTCTCCTGGAGTCGCTCAGTCAGACTGAGTGCTGACATGTGGCAAGACGCTCCTCGGGGCGCGTCTTGCTTGGGCTTCTCTCCTGGAGGCCCTCAGTCAGACCCATTGTTGACATGTGGCAAGACGCTCCGCGGGGCGCGTCTTGCTTGGGCCTCTCTCCTGGAGGCGCTCAGTCAGTCCGAGTGCTGACATAAGGCAAGACGCTCCTCGGGGCGCGTCTTGCTGGGGCCTCTCTCCTGGAGGCGCTCAGTCAGACCCAGTGCTTACATGTGGCAAGACGCTCCTCGGGGCGTGTCTTGCTGGGGCTTCTCTCCTGGAGGCGTTCAGTCAGACCGATTGCTGACATGTGGCAAGACGCTCCTCGGGGCGCGTCTTGCTTGGGCTTCTCTCCTGGAGGCGTTCAGTCAGACCGAGTGCTGACATGTGGTAAGACGCTCCTCGGGGCGCGTCTTGCTGGGGCTTCTCTCCTGGAGGCGCTCAGTCAGACCCAGTGCTTACATGTGGCAAGACGCGCCTCGGGGCGCGTCTTGCTTGGAACTCTCTCCTGGAGGCGCTCAGTCAGACTCAGTGCTGACATGTGGCAAGACGCTCCTCGGGGCGCGTCTTGCTTGGGCCTCTCTCCTGGAGACGCTCAGTCAGACCCAGTGTTGACACGTGGCAAGACGCTCCTCGGGGCGCGTCTTACTTGGGCCTCTCTCCTGGAGGCGCTCAGTCAGACCCAGTGGTGACATGTGGCAAGACGCTCCTCCGGGCGCGTCTTGCTTGGGCTTCTCTCATGGAGGCCCTCAGTCAGACCCATTGCTGATATGTGGCAAGACGCTCCTCGGGGCGCGTCTTGCTTGGGCCTCTCTCCTGGAGGCGCTCAGTCAGACCGAGTGCTGACATGTGGCAAGACGCTCCTCGGGGCGCGTCTTGCTTGGGCTTCTCTCCTGGAGGCCCTCAGTCAGACCCATTGTTTACATGTGGCAAGACGCTCCTTTGGGCGCATCTTGCTTGGGCTTCTCTCCTGGAGGCCCTCAGTCAGACCCATTGTTGCCATGTGGCAAGACGCTCCTCGGGGCGCGTCTTGCTTGGGCCTTTCTCCTGGAGGCGCTCAGTCAGACCGAGTGCTGACATAAGGCAAGACGCTCCTCGGGACGCGTCTTGCTGGGGCCTCTCTCCTGGAGGCGCTTAGTCAGACCCAGTTTTTACATGTGGCAAGACGCTCCTCGGGGCGCGTCTTGCTGGGGCTTCTCTCCTGGAGGCGTTCAGTCAGACCGAGTGCTGACATGTGGCAAGACGCTCCTCGGGACGCGTCTTGCTTGGGCTTCTCTCCTGGAGGCCCTCAGTCAGACTCATTGTTGACATGTGGCAAGACGCTCCTCGGGGCGCGTCTTGCTTGGGCCTCTCTCCTGGAGGCGCTCAGTCAGACCCAGTGGTGACATGTGGCAAGACGCTCCTCGGGGCGCGTCTTGCATGGGCCTCTCTCCTGGAGGCGCTCAGTCAGACCCAGTGGTGACATGTGAAAAGACGCTCCTCGGGGCGCGTCTCTCTTGGGCTTCTCTCATGGAGGCCCTCAGTCAGATCCATTGTTGATATGTGGCAAGACGCTCCTCGGGGCGCGTCTTGCTTGGGCCTCTCTCCTGGAGGAGCTCTGTCAGACCGAGTGCTGACATGTGGCAAGACGCTCCTCGGGGCGCGTCTTGCTGGGGCTTCTCTCCTAGAGGCGTTCAGTCAGACCGGGTGCTGACATGTGGCAAGACGCTCCTCGGGGCGCGTCTTGCTTGGGCTTCTCTCCTGGAGGCCCTCAGTCAGACCCATTGTTTACATGTGGCAAGACGCTCCTCGGGGCGCGTCTTGCTTGGGCTTCTCTCCTGGAGGCCCTCAGTCAGACCCATTGTTGACATGTGGCAAGACGCTCCTCGGGGCGCGTCTTGCTTGGGCCTCTCTACTGGAGGCGCTCAGTCAGTCCGAGTGCTGACATAAGGTGAGACGCTCCTCGGTGCGCGTCTTGCTGGGGCCTCTCTCCTTGAGGCGCTCAGTCAGACCCAGTGCTTACATGTGGCAAGACGCTCCTCGGGGTGTGTCTTGCTGGGGCTTCTCTCCTGGAGGCGTTCAGTCAGACCGAGTGCTGACATGTGGCAAGGAGCTCCTCGGGGCGCGTCTTGCTTGGGCTTCTCTCCTGGAGGCATTCAGTCAGACCGAGTGCTGACATGTGGTAAGACGCTCCTCTGGGCGCGTCTTGCTTGGGCTTCTCTCCTGGAGGCGCTCAGTCAGACCCAGTGGTGACATGTGACAAGACGCTCCTCGGGGCGCGTCTTGCTTGGGCTTCTCTCATGGAGGCCCTCAGTCAGATCCATTGTTGATATGTGGCAAGACGCTCCTCGGGGCGCGTCTTGCTTGGGCCTCTCTCCTGGAGGAGCTCAGTGAGACCGAGTGCTGACATGTGGCAAGACGCTCCTCGGGGCGCGTCTTGCTGGGGCTTCTCTCCTGGAGGCGTTCAGTCAGACCGAGTGCTGACATAAGGCAAGACGCTCCTCGGGGAGCGTCTTGCTTGGGCTTCTCTCCTGGAGGCTCTCAGTCAGACTCATTGTTGACATGTGGCAAGATGCTCCTCGGGGCGCGTCTTGCTTGGGGCCTCTCTCCTGGAGGCGCACAGTCAGACAGAGTGCTGACATGTGGCCAGACGCTCCTCGGGGCGCGTCTTGCTTGGGCCTCTCTCCTGGAGGCGCTCAGTCATACCGAGTGCTGACATAAGGCAAGACGCTCCTCGGGGCGCGTCTTGCTGGGGCCTCTCTCCTGGAGGCGCTCAGTCAGACCCAGTGCTTACATGTGGCAAGACGCTCCTCGGGGTGTGTCTTGCTGGGGCTTCTCTCCTGGAGGCGTTCATTCAGACCGAGTGCTGACATGTGGCAAGGAGCTCCTCGGGGCGCGTCTTGCTTGGGCTTCTCTCCTGGACGCGTTCAGTCAGACCGAGTGCTGACATGTGGTAAGACGCTCCTCGGGGCGCGTCTTGCTGGGGCTTCTCTCCTGGAGGCGCTCAGTCAGACCCAGTGCTTACATGTGGCAAGACGCTCCTCGGGGCGCGTCTTGCTTGGGCCTCTCTCCTGGAGGCGCTCAGTCAGACCCAGTGGTGACATGTGGCAAGACGATCCTCGGGGCGCGTCTTGCTTGGGCCTCTCTCCTGGAGACGCTCAGTCAGACCCAGTGTTGACACGTGGCAAGACGCTCCTCGGGGCGCGTCTTGCTTGGGGCCTCTCTCCTGGAGGCGCACAGTCAGACAGAGTGCTGACATGTGGCCAGACGCTCCTCGGGGCGCGTCTTGCTGGGGCTTCTCTCCTGGAGGCCCTCAGTCGGACCCATTGTTGACATGTGGCAAGACGCTCCTCGGGGCGCATCTTGCTTGGGCCTCTCTCCTGGAGGCGCTCAGTCGGACCGGGTGCTGACATGTGGCAAGACGCTCCTCGGGGCGCGTGTTGCTTGGGCTTCTCTCCTGGAGGCCCTCAGTCAGACCCAGTGTTGACATGTGGCAAGACGCTCCTCGGGGCGCGTCTTGCTGGGAATTCTCTCCTGGAGGTGCTCAGTCAGACCCAGTGTTGACATGTGACAAGACGCTCCTCGGGGCGCGTCTTGCTTGGGCTTCTCTCCTGGAGGCGCTCAGTCAGACCCATTGTTGACACGTGGCAAGACGCTCCTCGGGGCGCGTCTTGCTTGGGCCTCTCTCCTGGGGGCCCTCTGTCAGACCCATTGTTGACATGTGGCAAGATGCTCCTCGGGGCGCGTCTTGCTTGGGCCCCTCTCCTGGAGGCGCTCAGTCAGACCGAGTGCTGACATAAGGCAAGATGCTCCTCGGGGCGCGTCTTGCTGTGGCCTCTCTCCTGGAGGCGCTCAATCAGACCCAGTGGTGACACGTGGCAAGACGCTCCTCTGGGCGCGTCTTGCTTGGGCCTTTCTCCTGGAGGCACTCAGTCAGAACCAGTGGTGACACGTGGCAAGACGCTCCTCGGGGCGCGTCTTGCTTGGGCCTCTCTCCTGGAGACGCTCAGTCAGACCGAGTAGTGACATGTGGCATGACGCTCCTCGGGGCGCGTCTTGCTTGGGCCTCTCTCCTGGAGGCGCTCAGTCAGACCCAGTGGTGACATGTGGCAAGACACTCTTCGGGGAGCGTCTTGCTTGGGCCTCTCTCCTGGAGGCCCTCTGTCAGCCCCAGTGTTGACATGTGTCAAGACGCTCCTCGGGGCGCGTCTTGCTTGGGCCTCTCTCCTGGAGGCGCTCAGTCAGACCGAGTGCTGACATGTGGCAAGACGCTCCTCGGGGCGCGTCTTGCTTGGGCCTCTCTCCTGGAGGCGTTCAGTCAGACCGAGTGCTGACATGTGGCAAGACGCTCCTCGGGGCGCGTCTTGCTGGGGCCTCTCTCCTGGAGGCGCTCAGTCAGACCCAGTGCTTACATGTGGCAAGACGCTCCTCGGGGCACGTCTTGCTTGGGCCTCTCTCCTGGAGGCGCTCAGTCAGACTGAGTGCTGACATGTGGCAAGACGCTCCTCGGGGCGCGTCTTGCTTGGGCTTCTCTCCTGGAGGCCCTCAGTCAGACCCATTGTTGACATGTGGCAAGACGCTCCTCGGGGCGCATCTTGCTTGGGCCTCTCTCCTGGAGGCCCTCTGTCAGCCCCAGTGTTGACATGTGTCAAGACGCTCCTCGGGGTGCATCTTGCTTGGGCCTCTCTCCTGGAGTCGCTCAGTCAGACCGAGTGCTGACATGTGGCAAGACGCTCCTCGGGGCGCGTCTTGCTTGGGCTTCTCTCCTGGAGGCGCTCAGTCAGACCCAGTGCTTACATGTGGCAAGACGCTCCTCGGGGTGTGTCTTGCTTGGGCTTCTCTCCTGGAGGCGTTCAGTCAGACCGAGTGCTGACATGTGGCAAGGAGCTCCTCGGGGCGCGTCTTGCTTGGGCTTCTCTCCTGGAGGCGTTCAGTCAGACCGAGTGCTGACATGTGGTAAGACGCTCCTCGGGGCGCGTCTTGCTGGGGCTTCTCTCCTGGAGGCGCTCAGTCAGACCCAGTGCTTACATGTGGTAAGACGCTCCTCGGGGCGCGTCTTGCTGGGGCTTCTCTCCTGGAGGCGCTCAGTCAGACCCAGTGCTTACATGTGGCAAGACGCTCCTCGGGGCGCGTCTTGCTTGGGCCTCTCTCCTGGAGGCGCTCAGTCAGACCCAGTGCTGACATGTGGCAAGACGCTCCTCGGGGCGCGTCTTGCTTGGGCCTCTCTCCTGGAGACGCTCAGTCAGACCCAGTGTTGACACGTGGCAAGACGCTCCTCGGGGCGCGTCTTGCTTGGGCCTCTCTCCTGGAGGCGCTCAGTCAGACCCAGTGGTGACATGTGGCAAGACGCTCCTCGGGGCGCGTCTTGCTTGGGCTTCTCTCATGGAGGCCCTCAGTCAGACCCATTGCTGATATGTGGCAAGACGCTCCTCGGGGCGCGTCTTGCTTGGGCCTCTCTCCTGGAGGAGCTCAGTCAGACTGAGTGCTGACATGTGGCAAGACGCTCCTCGGGGCGCGTCTTGCTTGGGCTTCTCTCCTGGAGGCCCTCAGTCAGACCCATTGTTTACATGTGGCAAGACGCTCCTTTGGGCGCATCTTGCTTGGGCTTCTCTCCTGGAGGCCCTCAGTCAGACCCATTGTTGACATGTGGCAAGACGCTCCTCGGGGCGCGTCTTGCTGGGGCTTCTCTCCTGGAGGCGTTCAGTCAGACCGAGTGCTGACATGTGGCAAGACGCTCCTCGGGACGCGTCTTGCTTGGGCTTCTCTCCTGGAGGCCCTCAGTCAGACTCATTGTTGACATGTGGCAAGACGCTCCTCGGGGCGCTTCTTGCTTGGGCCTCTCTCCTGGAGGCGCTCAGTCAGACCCAGTGGTGACATGTGGCAAGACGCTCCTCGGGGCGCGTCTTGCTTGGGCCTCTCTCCTGGAGGCGCTCAGTCAGACCCAGTGGTGACATGTGACAAGACGCTCCTCGGGGCGCGTCTTGCTTGGGCTTCTCTCATGGAGGCCCTCAGTCAGATCCATTGTTGATATGTGGCAAGACACTCCTCGGGGCGCGTCTTGCTTGGGCCTCTCTCCTGGAGGAGCTCAGTCAGACCGAGTGCTGACATGTGGCAAGACGCTCCTCGGGGCGCGTCTTGCTTGGGCTTCTCTCCTGGAGGCCCTCAGTCAGACTCATTGTTGACATGTGGCAAGATGCTCCGCGGGGCGCGTCTTGCTTGGGCCTCTCTCCTGGAGGCGCTCAGTCAGACCGAGTGCTGACATGTGGCAAGACGTCACACAAATTGACCAAGAATGATGTGAAATTGTGCTTCGTGCAACATAATTCTGGGTGCCACTTACAAACCATAAGTGCTAATGACTCCATTCCTTTTTGTGGTTGTAGGGGCTGTTGATTGGAGTACATTAAAAAAAACTGATCTCTCTAGGACATTCAGAAGCCAAGTTATAAGCCCACAAATGTGTAACTGGACTACTTCTTTAAATTGACACCAGATCCAGTGACCTTTGGGACATGGTTTGACCCCCTTAGAAAAGTGCTATCATCATGAAACGTTCAGATCACTTACAACTCAATAGATTCTACCTTCCTGTAACGTTTCAGCCTGATTGGACCTTGTTTTCACACAAATGGACCCAGAATGATGTGAAATTGTGCTTCGTACAACATAATTCTGGGTGCCATTTAAAAACCATAAGTGCTAATGGCTCCATTCCTTTTTGTGGTTGTAGGGGCTGTTGATTGGAGTACACTAAAACAAACCTGATCTCTCTAGGACATTCAGAAGCCAAGTTATAAGCCCACACACCAAGATGTAACTGGACTACTTCTTTAAAGTGACACTTGGCCCGGTGACCTTTGGGACATGGTTTGAGCCCCTATAGGAATGTGCGATCATCTTGAAACGTTCAGATAACTTACAACTCAATAGATTCTAGCTTCCAGTAACGTTTCAGCCTGATTGGACCTTGTTTTCACACAAATGAACCCAGAATGATGTGAAATTGTGCTTCGTGCAAAATAATTCTGGGTGCCATTTACAAACCATAAGTGCTAATGACTCCATTCCTTTTTGTGGTTGTAGGGGCTGTTGATTGGAGTACACTAAAACAAACCTAACCTCTCTAGGACATTCAGAAGCCAAGTTATAAGCCCACAAAGGTGTAACTGGACTACTTCTTTAAAGTGACACTTGGCCCGGTGACCTTTGGGACATGGTTTGACCCCCTATAGGAATGTGCGATCATCTTGAAACGTTCAGATCACTTACAACTCAATAGATTCTACCTTCTTGTAGCGTTTCAGCCGGATTGGACCTTGTTTTCACACAAATTGACCCAGAATGATGTGAAATTGTGCTTCGTGCAACATAATTCTGGGTGCCACTTACAAACCATAAGTGCTAATGACTCCATTCCTTTTTGTGGTTGTAGGGGCTGTTGATTGGAGTACACTAAAACAAACCTGATCTCTCTAGGACATTCAGAAGCCAAGTTATAAGCCCACAAATGTGTAACTGGACTACTTCTTTAAATTGACACCAGATCCAGTGACCTTTGGGACATGGTTTGACCCCCTTAGGAAAGTGCTATCATCATGAAACGTTCAGATCACTTACAACTCAATAGATTCTACCTTCCTGTAACGTTTCAGCCTGATTGGACCTTGTTTTCACACAAATGGACCCAGAATGATGTGAAATTGTGCTTCGTGCAACATAATTCTGGGTGCCATTTAAAAACCATAAGTGCTAATGACTCCATTCCTTTTTGTGGTTGTAGGGGCTGTTGATTGGAGTACACTAAAACAAACCTGATCTCTCTAGGACATTCAGAAGCCAAGTTATAAGCCCACAAATGTGTAACTGGACTACTTCTTTAAATTGACACCAGATCCGGTGACCTTTGGGACATGGTTTGACCCCCTTAGGAAAGTGCTATCATCATGAAACGTTCAGATCACTTACAACTCAATAGATTCTACCTTCCTGTAACGTTTCAGCCTGATTGGACCTTGTTTTCACACAAATGAACCCAGAATGATGTGAAATTGTGCTTCGTGCAACATAATTCTCGGTGCCATTTACAAACCATAAGTGCTAATGACTCCATTCCTTTTTGTGGTTTTAGGGGCTGTTGATTGGACTACACTAAAACAAACCTGATCTCTCTAGGACATTCAGAAGCCAAGTTATAAGCCCAAAAGGTGTAACTGGACTACTACTTTAAAGTGACACCAGGCCCGGTGACCTTTGGGACATGGTTTTACCCCTATAGGAACGTGCGATCATCTTGAAATGTTCAGATCACTTACAACTCAATAGATTCTACCTTCTTGTAGCGTTTCAGCCTGATTGGACCTTGTTTTCACACAAATGGACCCAGAATGATGTGAAATTGTGCTTCGTGCAACATAATTCTGGGTGCCATTTACAAACCATAAGTGCTAATGACTCCATTCCTTTTTGTGGTTGTAGGGGATGTTGATTGGAGTACACTAAACAAACCTGATCTCTCTAGGACATTCAGAAGCCAAGTTATAAGCCCACAAATGTGTAACTGGACTACTTCTTTAAATTGACACCAGATCCGGTGACTTTTGGGACATGGTTTGACCCCCTTAGGAAAGTGCTATCATCATGAAACGTTCAGATCACTTGCAACTCAATAGATTCTACCTTCCTGTAACGTTTCAGCCTGATTGGACCTTGTTTTCACACAAATGAACCCAGAATGATGTGAAATTGTGCTTCGTGCAACATAATTCTGGGTGCCATTTAAAAACCATAAGTGCTAATGACTCCATTCCTTTTTGTGGTTGTAGGGGCTGTTGATTGGAGTACACTAAAACAAACCTGATCGCTCTAGGACATTCAGAAGCCAAGTTATTAGCCCACAAATGTGTAACTGGACTACTTCTTTAAATTGACACCAGATCCGGTGACCTTTGGGACATGGTTTGACCCCCTTAGGAAAGTGCTATCATCATGAAACGTTCAGATCACTTACAACGCAATAGATTCTACCTTCCTGTAACGTTTCAGCCTGATTGGACCTTGTTTTCACACAAATGAACCCAGAATGATGTGAAATTGTGCTTCGTGCAACATAATTCTGGGTGCCATTTAAAAACCATAAGTGCTAATGTCTCCATTCCTTTTTGTGGTTCTAGGGGCTGTTGATTGGAGTACACTAAAACAAACCTGATCTCTCTAGGACATTCAGAAGCCAAGTTATAAGCCCACACACCAAGATGTAACTGGACTACTTCTTTAAAGTGACACTTGGCCCGGTGACCTTTGGGACATGGTTTGAGCCCCTATAGGAATGTGCGATCATCTTGAAACGTTCAGATAACTTACAACTCAATAGATTCTACCCTCTTGTAGCGTTTCAGCCGGATTGGACCTTGTTTTCACACAAATTGACCCAGAATCATGTGAAATTGTGCTTAGTGCAGCATAATTCTGGGTGCCATTTAAGAACCATAAGTGCTAATGACTCCATTCCTTTTTGTGGTTGTAGGGGCTGTTGATTGGAGTACACTAAAATAAACCTGATCTCTCTAGGACATTCAGAAGCCAAGTTATAAGCCCACAAATGTGTAAATGGACTACTTCTTTAAATTGACACCAGATCCGGTGACCTTTGGGACATGGTTTGACCCCCTTAGGAAAGCGCTATCATCATGAAACGTTCAGATCACTTACAACTCAATAGATTCTAGCTTCCAGTAACGTTTCAGCCTGATTGGACCTTGTTTTCACACAAATGAACCCAGAATGATGTGAAATTGTGCTTCGTGCAAAATAATTCTGGGTGCCATTTACAAACCATAAGTGCTAATGACTCCATTCCTTTTTGTGGTTGTAGGGGCTGTTGATTGGAGTACACTAAAACAAACCTAACCTCTCTAGGACATTCAGAAGCCAAGTTATAAGCCCACAAAGGTGTAACTGGACTACTTCTTTAAAGTGACACTTGGCCCGGTGACCTTTGGGACATGGTTTGACCCCCTATAGGAATGTGCGATCATCTTGAAACGTTCAGATCACTTACAACTCAATAGATTCTACCTTCTTGTAGCGTTTCAGCCGGATTGGACCTTGTTTTCACACAAATTGACCCAGAATGATGTGAAATTGTGCTTCGTGCAACATAAATCTGGGTGCCACTTACAAACCATAAGTGCTAATGACTCCATTCCTTTTTGTGGTTGTAGGGGCTGTTGAATGGAGTACATTAAAACAAACCTGATCTCTCTAGGACATTCAGAAGCCAAGTTATAAGCCCACAAATGTGTAACTGGACTACTTCTTTAAATTGACACCAGATCCACTGACCTTTGGGACATGGTTTGACCCCCTTAGGAAAGTGCTATCATCATGAAACGTTCATATCACTTACAACTCAATAGATTCTACCTTCCTGTAACGTTTCAGCCTGATTGGACCTTGTTTTCACACAAATGGACCCAGAATGATGTGAAATTGTGCTTCGTGCAACATAATTCTGGGTGCCATTTAAAAACCATAAGTGCTAATGACTCCATTCCTTTTTGTGGTTGTAGGGGCTGTTGATTGGAGTACACTAAAACAAACCTGATCTCTCTAGGACATTCAGAAGCCAAGTTATAAGCCCACAAATGTGTAACTGGACTACTACTTTAAATTGACACCAGATCCGGTGACCTTTGGGACATGGTTTGACCCCCTTAGGAAAGTGCTATCATCATGAAACGTTCAGATCACTTACAACTCAATAGATTCTACCTTCCTGTAACGTTTCAGCCTGATTGGACCTTGTTTTCACACAAATGAACCCAGAATGATGTGAAATTGTGCTTCGTGCAACATAATTCTCGGTGCCATTTACAAACCATAAGTGCTAATGACTCCATTCCTTTTTGTGGTTTTAGGGGCTGTTGATTGGACTACACTAAAACAAACCTGATCTCTCTAGGACATTCAGAAGCCAAGTTATAAGCCCAAAAGGTGTAACTGGACTACTACTTTAAAGTGACACCAGGCCCGGTGACCTTTGGGACATGGTTTTACCCCCTATAGGAACGTGCGATCATCTTGAAATGTTCAGATCACTTACAACTCAATAGATTCTACCTTCTTGTAGCGTTTCAGCCTGATTGGACCTTGTTTTCACACAAATGGACCCAGAATGATGTGAAATTGTGCTTCGTGCAACATAATTCTGGGTGCCATTTACAAACCATAAGTGCTAATGACTCCATTCCTTTTTGTGGTTGTAGGGGCTGTTGATTGGAGTACACTAAACAAACCTGATCTCTCTAGGACATTCAGAAGCCAAGTTATAAGCCCACAAATGTGTAACTGGACTACTTCTTTAAATTGACACCAGATCCGGTGACTTTTGGGACATGGTTTGACCCCCTTAGGAAAGTGCTATCATCATGAAACGTTCAGATCACTTGCAACTCAATAGATTCTACCTTCCTGTAACGTTTCAGCCTGATTGGACCTTGTTTTCACACAAATGAACCCAGAATGATGTGAAATTGTGCTTCGTGCAACATAATTCTGGGTGCCATTTAAAAACCATAAGTGCTAATGACTCCATTCCTTTTTGTGGTTGTAGGGGCTGTTGATTGGAGTACACTAAAACAAACCTAAACGCTCTAGGACATTCAGAAGCCAAGTTATAAGCCCACAAATGTGTAACTGGACTACTTATTTAAATTGACACCAGATCCGGTGACCTTTGGGACATGGTTTGACCCCCTTAGGAAAGTGCTATCATCATGAAACGTTCAGATCACTTACAACGCAATAGATTCTACCTTCCTGTAACGTTTCAGCCTGATTGGACCTTGTTTTCACACAAATGAACCCAGAATGATGTGAAATTGTGCTTCGTGCAACATAATTCTGGGTGCCATTTAAAAACCATAAGTGCTAATTTCTCCATTCCTTTTTGTGGTTCTAGGGGCTGTTGATTGGAGTACACTAAAACAAACCTGATCTCTCTAGGACATTCAGAAGCCAAGTTATAAGCCCACACACACAGATGTAACTGGACTACTTCTTTAAAGTGACACTTGGCCCGGTGACCTTTGGGACATGGTTTTACCCCCTATAGGAACGTGCGATCATCTTGAAATGTTCAGATCACTTACAACTCAATAGATTCTACCTTCTTGTAGCGTTTCAGCCTGATTGGATCTTGTTTTCACACAAATGGACCCAGAATGATGTGAAATTGTGCTTCGTGCAACATAATTCTGGGTGCCATTTACAAACCATAAGTGCTAATGACTCCATTCCTTTTTGTGGTTGTAGGGGCTGTTGATTGGAGTACACTAAACAAACCTGATCTCTCTAGGACATTCAGAAGCCAAGTTATAAGCCCACAAATGTGTAACTGGACTACTTCTTTAAATTGACACCAGATCCGGTGACTTTTGGGACATGGTTTGACCCCCTCAGGAAAGTGCTATCATCATGAAACGTTCAGATCACTTGCAACTCAATAGATTCTACCTTCCTGTAACGTTTCAGCCTGATTGGACCTTGTTTTCACACAAATGAACCCAGAATGATGTGAAATTGTGCTTCGTGCAACATAATTCTGGGTGCCATTTAAAAACCATAAGTGCTAATGACTCCATTCCTTTTTGTGGTTGTAGGGGCTGTTGATTGGAGTACACTAAAACAAACCTGATCGCTCTAGGACATTCAGAAGCCAAGTTATAAGCCCACAGTAGTCCGGGGCGATGGTGGCACAGGAGTTAAGTGCTCGCCCCGTAATCGGAAGGTTGCAGGTTCGAGTCCCACTCAGTCTGTCGCTGTCGTTGTGTCCTTGGGCAAGACACTTAACCCACGTTGCCTGCTGGTGGTGGTCGGAGGGACTGTTGGCGCCAGTGCTCGGCAGCCTCGCCTCTGTCAGTGCGCCCCAGGGCAGCTGTGGCTACATTGTAGCTCATCCCCACCAGTGTGTGAATGTGTGTGTGAATGGGTGAGTGACTAATTGTGTTGTAAAGCGCCTTGGGGGGTTCCAGGACTCTAGAAGGCGCTATATCAAATACAGGCCATTTTTACCACAAATGTGTAACTGGACTACTTCTTTAAATTGACACCAGATCCGGTGACCTTTGGGACATGGTTTGACCCCCTTAGGAAAGTGCTATCATCATGAAACGTTCAGATCACTTACAACGCAATAGATTCTACCTTCCTGTAACGTTTCAGCCTGATTGGACCTTGTTTTCACACAAATGAACCCAGAATGATGTGAAATTGTGCTTCGTGCAACATAATTCTGGGTGCCATTTAAAAACCATAAGTGCTAATTTCTCCATTCCTTTTTGTGGTTCTAGGGGCTGTTGATTGGAGTACACTAAAACAAACCTGATCTCTCAAGGACATTCAGAAGCCAAGTTATAAGCCCACACACAAAGATGTAACTGGACTACTTCTTTAAAGTGACACTTGGCCCGGTGACCTTTGGGACATGGTTTGACCCCCTATAGGAATGTGCGATCATCTTGAAACGTTCAGATCACTTACAACTCAATAGATTCTACCTTCTTGTAGCGTTTCAGCCGGATTGGACCTTGTTTTCACACAAAATTGACCCAGAATCATGTGAAATTGTGCTTAGTGCAGCATAATTCTGGGTGCCATTTAAGAACCATAAGTGCTAATGACTCCATTCCTTTTTGTGGTTGTAGGGGCTGTTGATTGGAGTACATTAAAAAAAACCTGATCTCTCTAGGACATTCAGAAGCCAAGTTATAAGCCCACAAATGTGTAACTGGACTACTTCTTTAAATTGACACCAGATCCAGTGACCTTTGGGACATGGTTTGACCCCCTTAGAAAAGTGCTATCATCATGAAACGTTCAGATCACTTACAACTCAATAGATTCTACCTTCCTGTAACGTTTCAGCCTGATTGGACCTTGTTTTCACACAAATGGACCCAGAATGATGTGAAATTGTGCTTCGTACAACATAATTCTGGGTGCCATTTAAAAACCATAAGTGCTAATGACTCCATTCCTTTTTGTGGTTGTAGGGGCTGTTGATTGGAGTACACTAAAACAAACCTGATCTCTCTAGGACATTCAGAAGCCAAGTTATAAGCCCACAAATGTGTAACTGGACTACTTCTTTAAATTGACACCAGATCCGGTGACCTTTGGGACATGGTTTGACCCCATTAGGAAAGTGCTATCATCATGAAACGTTCAGATCACTTACAACTCAATAGATTCTACCTTCCTGTAACGTTTCAGCCTGATTGGACCTTGTTTTCACACAAATGAACCCAGAATGATGTGAAATTGTGCTTCGTGCAACATAATTCTGGGTGCCATTTACAAACCATAAGTGCTAATGACTCCATTCCTTTTTGTGGTTTTAGGGGCTGTTGATTGGACTACACTAAAACAAACTAACCTCTCTAGGACATTCAGAAGCCAAGTTATAAGCCCACAAGGTGTAACTGGTCTACTACTTTAAAGTGACACCAGGCCCGGTGACCTTTGGGACATGGTTTTACCCCCTATAGGAATGTGCGATCATCTTGAAATGTTCAGATCACTTACAACTCAATAGATTCTACCTTCTTGTAGCGTTTCAGCCTGATTGGACCTTGTTTTCACACAAATGGACCCAGAATGATGTGAAATTTTGCTTCGTGCAACATAATTCTGGGTGCCATTTACAAACCATAAGTGCTAATGACTCCATTCCTTTTTGTGGTTGTAGGGGCTGTTGATTGGAGTACACTAAACAAACCTGATCTCTCTAGGACATTCAGAAGCCAAGTTATAAGCCCACAAATGTGTAACTGGACTACTTCTTTAAATTGACACCAGATCCGGTGACTTTTGGGACATGGTTTGACCCCCTTAGGAAAGTGCTATCATCATGAAACGTTCAGATCACTTGCAACTCAATAGATTCTACCTTCTTGTAACGTTTCAGCCTGATTGGACCTTGTTTTCACACAAATGAACCCAGAATGATGTGAAATTGTGCTTCGTGCAACATAATTCTGGATGCCATTTACAAACCATAAGTGCTAATATCTCCATTCCTTTTTGTGGTTGTAGGGGCTGTTGATTGGAGTACATTAAAACAAACCTGATCTCTCTAGGACATTCAGAAGCCAAGTTATAAGCCCACAAATGTGTAACTGGACTACTTCTTTAAATTGACACCAGATCCGGTGACCTTTGGGACATGGTTTGATCCCCTTAGGAAAGCGCTATCATCATGAAACGTTCAGATCACTTACAACTAAATAGATTCTACCTTCCTGTAACGTTTCAGCCTGATTGGACCTTGTTTTCACACAAATGAACCCAGAATGATGTGAAATTGTGCTTCGTGCAACATAATTCTGGGTGCCATTTACAAACCATAAATGCTAATGACTCCATTCCTTTTTGTGGTTGTAGGGGCTGTTGATTGGAGTACATTAAAACAAACCTGATCTCTCTATGACATTCAGAAGCCAAGTTATAAGCCCACGAATGTGTAACTGGACTACTTCTTTAAAGTGACACCAGGCCCAGTGACCTTTGGGACATTTTTTTGACCCCCTTAGGAAAGTGCTATCATCATGAAACGTTCAGATCACTTACAACTCAATAGATTCTACCTTCCTGTAACGTTTCAGCCTGATTGGACCTTGTTTTCACACAAATGGACCCAGAATGATGTGAAATTGTGCTTCGTGCAACATAATTCTGGGGGCCATTTACAAACCATAAGTGCTAATGACTCCATTCCTTTTTGTGGTTGTCGGGGCTGTTGATTGGAGTACACTAAAACAAACCTAACCTCTCTAGGACTTTCAGAAGCCAAGTTATAAGCCCACAAAGGTGTAACTGGACTACTTCTTTAAAGTGACACCAGGCCCGGTGACCTTTGGGACATGGTTTTACCCCCTATAGGAATGTGCGATCATCTTGAAACGTTCAGATCACTTACAACTCAATAGATTCTACCTTCTTGTAGCGTTTCAGCCTGATTGGACCTTGTTTTCACATAAATGGACCCAGAATGATGTGAAATTGTGCTTCGTGCAACATAATTCTGGGTGCCATTTACAAACCATAAGTGCTAATGACTCCATTCCTTTTTGTGGTTGTAGGGGCTGTTGATTGGAGTACACTAAAACAAACCTGATCTCTCTAGGACATTCAGAAGCCAAGTTATAAGCCCACAAATGTGTAACTGGACTACTTCTTTAAATTGACACCAGATCCGGTGATCTTTGGGACATCGTTTGACCCCCTTAGGAAAGTGCTATCATCATGAAACGTTCAGATCACTTACAACTCAGTAGATTCTACCTTCCTGTAACGTTTCAGCCTGACTGGACCTTGTTTTCACACAAATGAACCCAGAATGATGTGAAATTGTGCTTCGTGCAACATAATTCTGGGTGCCATTTACAAACCATAAGTGCTAATGACTCCATTCCTTTTTGTGGTTGTAGGGGCTGTTGATTGGAGTACACTAAAACAAACCTGACCGCTCTAGGACATTCAGAAGCCAAGTTATAAGCCCACAGATGTGTAACTGGACTAATTCTTTAAAGTGACACCAGATCCGGTGACCTTTGCGACATGGTTTGACCCCCTTAGGAAAGTGCTATCATCATGAAACGTTCAGATCACTTACAACTCAATAGATTCTACCTTCCTGTAACGTTTCTGCCTGATTGGACCTTGTTTTCACACAAATGAACCCAGAATGATGTGAAATTGTGCTTCGTGCAACATAATTCTGTGTGCCATTTACAAACCATAAGTGCTAATGACTCCATTCCTTTTTGTGGTTGTAGGGGCTGTTGATTGGAGTACATTAAAACAAACCTGATCTCTCTAGGACATTCAGAAGCCAAGTTATAAGCCTACAAAGATGTAACTGGACTACTTCTTTAAAGTGACACCAGGCCCGGTGACCTTTGGGACATGGTTTTACCCCCTATAGGAATGTGCGATCATCTTGAAACGTTCAGATCACTTACAACTCAATAGATTCTACCTTCCTGTAACGTTTCAGCCTGATTGGACCTTGTTTTCACACAAATGGACCCAGAATGATGTGAAATTGTGCTTCGTGCAACATAATTCTGGGTGCCATTTAAGAACCATAAGTGCTAATGACTCCATTCCTTTTTGTGGTTGTGGGGGCTGTTGATTGGAGTACACTAAAACAACCCTGATCTCTCTAGGACATTCAGAAGCCAAGTTATAAGCCCACAAAGGTGTAACTGGACTACTTCTTTAAAGTGACACCAGGCCCGGTGACCTTTGGGACATGGTTTGACCCCCTATAGGAAAGTGCTATCATCATGAAACGTTCAGATCACGTACAACTCAATAGATTCTACCTTCCTGTAACGTTTCAGCCTGATTGGACCTTGTTTTCACACAAATGAAACCAGAATGATGTGAAATTTTGCTTCGTGCAACATAATTCTGGGTGCCATTTACAAACCATAAGTGCTAATGACTCCATTCCTTTTTGTGGTTGTAGGGGCTGTTGATTGGAGTACATTAAAACAAACCTGACCTCTCCAGGACATTCAGAAGCCAAGTTATAAGCCCACAAATGTGTAACTGGACTACTACTTTAAATTGACACCAGATCCGGTGACATTTGGGACATGGTTTGACCCCCTTAGGAAAGTGCTATCATCATGAAACGTTCAGATCACTTACAACTCAATAGATTCTACCTTCTTGTAGCGTTTCAGCCTGATTGGACCTTGTTTTCACACAAATGGACCCAGAATGATGTGAAATTGTGCTTCGTGCAACATAATTCTGGGTGCCACTTACAAACCATAAGTGCTAATGACTCCATTCCTTTTTGTGGTTGTAGGGGCTGTTGATTGGAGTACATTAAAACAAACCTGATCTCTCTAGGACATTCAGAAGCCAAGTTATAAGCCCACAAATGTGTAACTGGACTACTTCTTTAAATTGACACCAGATCCAGTGACCTTTGGGACATGGTTTGACCCCCTTAGGAAAGTGCTATCATCATGAAACGTTCAGATCACTTACAACTCAATAGATTCTACCTTCCTGTAACGTTTCAGCCTGATTGGACCTTGTTTTCACACAAATGAACCCAGAATGATGTGAAATTGTGCTTCGTGCAACATAATTCTGGGTGCCATTTACAAACCATAAGTGCTAATGACTCCATTCCTTTTTGTGGTTTTAGGGGCTGTTGATTGGACTACACTAAAACAAACCTGATCTCTCTAGGACATTCAGAAGCCAAGTTATAAGCCCAAAAGGTGTAACTGGACTACTACTTTAAAGTGACACCAGGCCCGGTGACCTTTGGGACATGGTTTTACCCCCTATAGGAACGTGCGATCATCTTGAAATGTTCAGATCACTTACAACTCAATAGATTCTACCTTCTTGTAGCGTTTCAGCCTGATTGGACCTTGTTTTCACACAAATGGACCCAGAATGATGTGAAATTGTGCTTCGTGCAACATAATTCTGGGTGCCATTTACAAACCATAAGTGCTAATGACTCCATTCCTTTTTGTGGTTGTAGGGGCTGTTGATTGGAGTACACTAAACAAACCTGATCTCTCTAGGACATTCAGAAGCCAAGTTATAAGCCCACAAATGTGTAACTGGACTACTTCTTTAAATTGACACTGTAGGAGCCAAAAAGCAGTGTTCTGTGTACGTGCATTTTGACAAGATGTTGATCAGCCCAGCATCCTGTGTACGTGCACTTTTAACATCTTGATTGTCCAGCTGCTGCGTACGTGCTCAACAACATGTTGTTCAGTCCAGCTTATGTAACTTCCAGTAAGTATTGGCTTACTTTGACCATATTGGGTAATAAAACAGCCATCCCATCATTTCCCGAAATCATGAGGGTGGGGGCCAGAAGAGTATAACCGATGCTGCGTGGTGTAGGAGAAGGGGCTTTTGCAGCAGGTTTCCAGCCGAGGCATTTAGTTCGAGGCTGAAGGCTGTCCCCATGAAGTGTTGGTGATGTATTGCTGAATTGTACAAATAAAGCCCCACGCTGAGATTGGATAAACTGTCTCTCTCTTGTTTTTGATAAGGAAAAAGAACCACATTTGGTGACCACGAAGCGGGGAGTGGAGGTGTGCTCTTCGGATCATTTCTCAATCCACTGAAACCTGACTCCGGGGCCCTTATAGGTAAGAACAACTTTTGTTCAATTTTGGAGTTATTTTCGTGGACTGAGAAATGGTCTGGGAGAAAAAAAACATGCCCTACTCATAATTTAGAATAACAACAAGAGAAGGCGCTTGTCCAGAGCAGCGGTGAAATTATTCACACATGTGTGAAGTCAGCTGAGTCATTTTGATGACGGACAAAGTTTAAAGTGACAAATTAAAAGCTGGGACAGCGAGAATTGGAATAGAATTTGACAGCTGATAAAAAAAAAAAAGAGTCCAGGAAGGACAAGTAAAAGGTCGACAAGTGAGATCCATATGCCCCGGTGAGGCCGGGATAAGATTGGGATCTGAGAAAAAGCGCTGAAGTTGTGACAGATAAGCTTGCCAGTAATTTGGTTGAATCCTCGAGGATTGGTAAATTTCATGTGTTGTTGGCAAAAGGCATGTGTTGAACTCATAGGAGCAGCGGAGAGGCTGCAAGGGAAACGACAGACCCGGGTGCTCGGGGAAACTGTCTATTGAGTTTTTTTGTGTGTGTGTGTGTGTGTGTGCGCTGAGACAAGTGTGTGTGTGTGTGTTTGTGAAGACAAGCGTGTGTGTGAGTGAGAACAGCTGTGGGTGAGGCGCCAGAGGTTAGGAGGAAAAAAGGAGGAAAAACTAGGAGAAGCTTTAAAAAACGGTGTAAAACAAATCAATATTATTCACTGCAGTGCTACATTTTGATGTTTAATGTTATACAAATTTCAAAGTCTGTGATCTTGTTCTGATTAGCCTTTGAACAGAAAACCAGAAGTTAAAATAATAATAACAAGTTTTTAGAGTGACATATATATAAATAAAAAATATATGCTGAAGTGCACAAGCATGATAACTATTTTTACCAGCTGGGTTATGTGAAATATGAGAAATATAGATTATGAGTAAAAATAATAATGTGTATGTGTGTTGCTGTTTGGCATGAAACGTTGTTCCAGTGTCAAATCGCTTTGAAGTGTGTTTTTTATCTCTATGCAAGTGTGAAAGCTTTGTTGTGTGTGGTTGTTTTACTCGTGAAAGTTCAAATACTCTGATCTTGTTTAAACTATTGCTTGGATAAATTAGAGAGAAACTGATTTTTCTTCTGCTGATTCGGTCTCAATTGTGGTTGACTTTTTCCTGTGTTGTAATGTTATAAAGCTGTATGAGAGTTGCTAAATTCTGAAGACTGGGTGCGGTTGATGTCACCAGGACTTGTTCGTTTCTCTGTACAGACATCCTTAGTGGTCAGACTCTCAGCTTAGACTGGGCAGAGAATCAGAATAGAAGTGTAAGCTCCACCCACCAGCTGTGTGTGCGTTAATCTCCTCACACACACAGACACAGAAGTACAGAGGCGATCCCGCCTCTGACTCCACCTCTGTGTGTGGATTGGTTGGTGAGCCGTAGGCGTAGAGAAACCCTACCCTGTGGGCTGAACATTGCTCACACACAGCTCGGACCAAGGATACGGCTATTTTAGCCTGTCACACCAGCCTGCCTCTGCAGGACAGAAGATTTGAGTCAAACTCATCTTGCAGCTTAACTGCTGGAGAAATAAATACATCAGGCATTAAGTTTTCTTTCAACAATAAATAAAGCTTTTTGAACTAACTTTACTTTAGTGTTACATCAGAAGAGATTTGATTTTAAGGCATTTACAATAAGAAGATAAATTGTTCAACATTTGTGTAAACAGAGCAACAACAGATTACTCAAGACCACAGCATCATATGTCACCAGTATCTGTTTCAACTTTCAATTCTTGTGTTATTTTCAGGAGACTATAAATAAACAAACTAGTCAACTAATCAAAGGAATAATAGTGTCACTGAAACTTCAAAATGTCTGTCACGCCAGCAGGAATTTTGGCAGCGAAGAATCCGGCTTTAGCAAAAGAGATAAAGCACATGTCAGAGAAGTGGTCAAAACGGACGAGAAAACTATGCAATCCGTGGCCATCTGAAGGCACTTTTGACGTAGTGGCGTGTGATAATTTGGAATTGAGAATTCAGGATCATAAAGCAGATGGATCCAAGAAAAGACAGCAGAAAAGAGAAAAAGAAATTCAGATCCTGGACTTATTCAGGAATGAAGGAAAGATTTACAGACAGAACTTTAAACATGCCATTCTCAAAATGAAAGACAAATTGGACAAACCCCAGAAGGAAGTGAAGGCCCCAGCAGAAGAGGGCCTGTATCCCCTCTTGGGAACCGTTACAATTACGGGAGATTTTGATTTGCGCGACACATTCGACAAAGGTCCTAAGGGTTTAGATGTCGACAATGCAATTTTAAAATTAACAACATCACAGCAATCAGATGAAGCACCTGGCAAAGAAAAGCATGCAAAAGGAAGTGAGGAAAGAGAATTCGAACAAACAACTCCACCTCGTGGAACGCATCCAAAATATTGCAGTACAGAACGTCGAGCGGTAAGGGAAGAAGGACGAAGGGAGATTGATTGTTTTGCAGAACATAAGGATTTTTTGAAAAGGCAACCGAAGGCTAACTCATACTGGATTGACCTTGAGAACAAGGATGAGGATGTACATGATGAGCTAAACGATGTTGACCAAATTATACAGGACATATCTGAAGGCCTGCGGAAATCCTTAAATCACATCACAGGCACACATTCAGATGAGGTTAGTGAGAACACCACTAGCACAAGCAAGGAGAAAAATTTCAAGCCTTTTTACAAACCAGGCATTCACTCACCAGAGCGTGGTGACCCAAATACAGGTCTGACTCAGGAGAAGGAAAAACCAGGTCCTAGCAGTGAAAGCCGTGAGCTGAGACCCAGACATGACTTAAAACCACCTATTCGATACACTAATGATGGTCAGTACCCAATTTTAATTAAGGGCACAAGAGCTAATTATATTCCCTGGCAGAGCCTCGACCTCACTGGTTTGGTTTCGCGGCTGCCCGAGATACAGGATGGCGCTGGAAAGTGGATTCGGGCCTTCGAACAGGAGACAACTGGGCTAATGCTTGCCCTTGGAGATCTCAAAGCTATTTTGGCTCGAGTTGTTGGGACATCAGCTATGGGAACATTGCTAGCATCCAATGGAGTCCAATGGATGCTGGACCCAATGGCTGACGGCACGGAGTTTAACACACACAGAAATGCACTCTGGAACATACTAAGAGCAGCATATCCCAACAGGATTGACCCCAAAGCCTTGAAAGGTGAGCCACTTTCAGAGACTGAGAGTCCTGCGTCATTTGTTGACAGGCAGCTCAGACGGTGGAAGCTGGAGACGGAGGAGGGTCCTGAGGGGACGCCAATAATGACTTCTCTGTTCCGAACATCCCTGATTTCCACTCTCCCGACTCCTGTGCGAGACAAACTGGAGGATGTGGTGGGACTGGACTCAATGCCACATGCACAGTTCAGAGACCATGTAGTCCACGCCGTGGACCGCTATCGGAAAGACAATAACAAAATGATTGAGCAAGAAAAGTGTGCTCAAAGAAAACTCACGCAGCTGCACATAAATGATCTCCAGAGCAAGGCAAAAACTCAGGCAGCAGTGGTGAAAAGTGACAGCCAAGTCCAAGCATTGCAGACAGCTGTGGCCCCGCCTCAAACTCCATCTCAACCGGTTATCAATGTCTACCCAAACCAGTATGGTAGACAGCAGCCCGGACCACAGAGACGATTTCCAAATCGTTTCCCCAATCGCTACCCAACTCGACAAGGCTGGGTGCAGCAGAATCGACCCCCACTTCCAGGTTCATGTTGGGGGTGTGGCCAGATGGGTCACCTGTATCGAGACTGTCCGAATCCAATTCCAAACCCTGAATGGTCTGGGCGTGGTCGTGGAACACGACCAAACCGGGGAAGAGGAGGTCCAGTTAATCCATGGGCAGCACAACAAGGATTCTAGGGATGCCCGGAGGGCCCTGGGGGGGAGGAGCAACTACCAATTTTAACAGCTAACGCCGATAAAGAACCAGTGATCAATGTTAAAATAGAAGGCAAATCGGTCCCAATGTTAGTTGATACTGGGGCAACCTACTCGTGCATAAAATCAAATTATGCAACTCATCTCCCCATGTCTGAGAAAAGCGTAAAGACAACAGGGTTCTCGGGAGCAAAACAAATAAACCCCTTAACAGCTCCAGTAAGACTAGCAGTTGATGACAGTGAAATCGTAATCCCAATTCTGATTTCAGACCAAACTCCAGTTAATCTACTAGGAAGAGATGCATTGTGTAAACTAAAAACAAAAATCTGGTGCACACCAGAAGGAATTTATGTAGATAGCTCTGGAATAAACTTTCAAATGACTGCTCAGACAAAACACGCTAAGGTCTACTGGCTTGGTGACATTAACAAGCCAGTCTCCGAGATGTTTCAACAATGGGAGAAATTTATTGAAGCTCAAATTCCAGAAGCTACTGTACCATTCAGTGACTATCACTGCACAATGACTTATGATCCATCATGCAGTAGAATCTTTGAAGAAAAATGGGACAAAGAAACAAAAGACTTGCACTTTAGGCTAGTGTCACAATACATCGTGATAGGACAGCAAGGTGCAGCTGTGAATGTGGAAGAAAACCCATTTATTGAAAAATGGCACACTGTGCCAGAATCAGCACCACACATTACCTTAATGGTAAACAAAGGCTTTGAGTCAAAAGATCTTGGACCAATGATGTTAACAGCAACTAAAACAGAGTGGCAGAAAACAGATAACCCGCTAATCTACACTACAAAAAATGCAGAAATGATTAAAATTCTCTGCGGTACCACCATGATGTCAAAACCACAGGTTGTAACAGTCGCAAACAAAAAACACATGCAGGGTGTAGCAGAATCAGAAACAGTTCAAAACGAGTTGAAAGCTGACATGCTAAAACAGGTTCCAGACCAGCTATGGTCCAAACATGACACGGATGTTGGACTGGTAACATCGGCAACTCCAGTTCAAGTGGAATTGAAGCCAAATGCAAGACTGCCTTATCGACCCCAATACCCACTAAAGCCAGAAGCAGAAGAGGGTATAAATGCAACTATTGAAGGTCTAATTCAAGCAGGAGTACTAAAAGAAACCTATAGCACATGTAACACTCCAATTTTGCCAGTGCTAAAAGCAGACAAGCTCAAGTACAGACTGGTACATGATTTAAGAGCTGTAAATGAAGTGATCACTGACTTTGACGCAGACGTGCCAAATCCAAGCACATTACTGAGTAACATCGATGGAGAAGCTAAATACTTCACGGTAATTGATCTGTGTTCAGCATTTTTTAGCATCCCATTGGCCAAAGAATCACAATATCTTTTTGCATTCACGTTTCGTGGAAGACAGCTCACGTACAGAAGGCTACCACAAGGGCTAAAACACAGTCCACACATCTTCAATCAAATTTTGAAACAGAGCCTCGAAGGCATCGAGGTGAACAGCACTGTGATTCAGTATGTTGATGACCTACTGATTTGCGCACGAACAATCGATGATTGCCATCGTGACTCCATTAAAGTCCTACAGAAGTTAGCTCGGGGAGGACACAAAGCCTCCCTGACAAAGCTTCAGTACTGCCAACCACAGGTAGAGTACCTAGGGAGAGTAATCTCCCATGGGACTGTCGCCATCTCACCAGAACACGTGGAAGGTGTGAGCAAAGCTCCACAACCACAAACTGTTGGACAAATGATGACATTTCTGGGAATGACTGGTTTCAACTCCGAGTGGATTGAAAACTATGCTGAAAAAACCGCACCACTTAGGGCACTGATTAAAGATGCTGGAAGTGAGTCTTTAAAATCGACTCTAAAATGGACAAATGAAGCTAAGATAGCTTTTGAAACTATCAAACAAGACATGCAAACTGCGCCAAGTTTAGCAACACCTGACTACACAAAACCATTTTTGCTGTACGTCGCAAACAGACATGACATGTATGCCTCTGCAGTGTTAATGCAGGACACATGCAGTGGACGTCGGAAACAACCTATTGCGTACTACAGTGCAAAACTTGACAATGTGGCACAGGGATGGCCCCCTTGTTATCAAGGATTGGCTGCTTTGCATTATGCTTATGAGAAAGCCTCAGTGATAACAATGGGATATCCTGTCACCATCTACACACATCACAAAATATCTGAACTAATCAACCGAGGGAAGTTTGTGTTAAACCAAGCAAGATGCCTGCAGTATATGCCACTACTGACATATCCGGACGTTGTCATAAAGAGGTGTACCACGACAAACCCTGCTAACAGTGTTCCCTTTGAGTTCGAAGGAGAACCACATTGCTGCATAGCTGAGGTATCTAGATACACTAAGCTAAGGCCTGATTTGGAATCTACTCCTTTCGATCAATCTGATGTCACCTATTTTGTTGATGGTTCATGTTTTAGAGACTACTTAGGAAACCATGCAGCGTTTGCTGTTGTGGAAAAAGTAGATGACAGATTTGAAACAGTAAAAGCTGAAAAGTGTAACCAACCCTGTTCTGCACAGCTAGCGGAACTCAAAGCCCTGACCGAAGCTTGCAAGTTGGCAAGTGGCCAGGTAGCAACTATTTACACTGACTCTGCATACGCCCATGGTGTTTGTCACCTGTTTGGAAGTGTGTGGAGACAAAGAGGTTTTAAGAAGACGGACGGTACACCCATCCTTCATGGAAAGCAGATCAACGAGCTGATCTCAGCAATGATGCTTCCATCGAAACTGGCCATTGTAAAATGCCCTGCACACCGCAAGGGTAACTGCGATGTCATCAGAGGCAACAATGCAGCAGATGAGGCGGCAAAATCTGCCTCCAGGTGTGAAGAAGCCATTTTGACGCCTGTAATATCATTAGAACCTGTAATAACACCAGAAGACATCATTTTGATTCAGGAAAAGGCAGAGAAAAGCGAGCAGCAGTGTTGGAGAAAAAGAGGTGCAACAATGGACTCAAGCGGCTTGTGGAGGTCTCATGAGGGCTTGATCGTTGCACCTGTCTCCCTGCTGACAATGCTAATCTCAGAGAGCCACGGTCCTGATCATTGTGGTCGTACAGAGGTTCTGAAAAGACTTAACAAACAAGGTTACTGGTCACCCTACCTAAAAGCCATGGTTGAGGAAGTAATAGATCAGTGTGACATTTGTGCTGAGAACAATGTGAAAAAGGGCATCACAGTCCCAGCGGGACACATTCCAGTGCCCGAAGGTCCTTTCAAACATTTGGTCATTGACTATGTTGACATGATTAAGTCTGTGCATGGGAAGCGGTACATGTTGGTGATCATTGACAGATTCAGTCGGTGGATCGAAGCCGTTCCCTCCAAAGATCTAGGTTCAGAAACAGTGGTAAAGTTTCTAGTCAGAGAAGTGATTCCTCGCTTTGGTATCCCGTCGGAAATAAGCTCGGACAATGGTCCTGCTTTTGTTGAAAAAGTCCTTAAAGGTGTGTTGCAACAACTAAGGATAAAGCAACGATTAGGATCAGTTTATCACCCCCAGAGCCAAGGAATGGTCGAGCGAGCGAATCTGACGTTGAAGTCTAAAATCTGCAAAATCTGTGCTTGTACTAACCTTAACTGGGTTGATGCATTGCCGCTTGCCTTAATGAGCTATCGCATGCAAACTAACAGAAGCACGCATCTTTCACCTCATGAGGTCCTAACAGGCAGGCCAATGCCAGCTCCTCAGCTCAGAGGACCCCACAAGGGGCCTTCACTGGAGCAGCTAGAGCTTGAATTCAAAAGCTACATCAAGCAACTAACCAGCATCCATAAAGCCATCTATTTGCAGGAAAAGAGAAAGGAGCTCGTCTCTAGCGCAGGCGCAGACGGGCCAGTAGTTCCTGGAGACCAGGTGTACATCAAAGTTTTCAGGAGGAAGTGGCACGAACCGCGGCGAGAGGGTCCCTACAAAGTGGTTCGAGCAACGCCAACGGCAGTCCAGGTCGAAGGAGGATCGACGTGGCATCATCTGACACACTGCACGAAAGTCAAAGACAAAACTCAGGGCAGTATTGTGTCTGACGTAACAAACCGGCATGATGGCCGAGGAAAAGAAGGGCGTGCTAAGCCTGATAACAGTTCTGTTTTGGATGACACTAGGGGGTCTGATGGTGGTGCTGGAGGAGGTGAAGATGGAGACGATGGCCGAGGAGCAGATCGTCGACCCATCACAAGAGCATACGCTAGACGACTTGGTCAACGACGAGGCAGCACACCGTGATCAAGTTAAGTACAATCCAGCAGGCCGGATGCAACATAGGTCAGCATCCTTGCCTGCATTCGACGTAGCAGTTGTTAAAACTGGTGTTACAACCACGATTCCAAATAATGTTTTGACCACAATTAAGATAAATAAAATCCCTGACAGTGTGACCACAGTTCCAAATAATGTTTTAACTACTAGCGCTACTACTACTACTACTGTAATCCCTGATGTTTTGACTACCACAGCTCCTGTTGAAGAGGGGAGGTCCGACTGGAGCTCTTCCTCTCACTTACAGCTAGTGACTCCACTGATTTTAAGACCTGAAACAACGCCAGTTAGCAAGTTAAGAAGTGTAACTACTAAGCCACCTGTTAGTACTACAACTCCCACAGGAGATGTAGCTGTGAAATCTGATTTTCCCACAGAAGCCTCTGGTAGTAACCATGTTTGTAATCTTACTCAGCAAGGCCAAAATGAACAAGAAGTGACCAATCGCAAAGCTGTGCCTAAGCCACTATTTGGGCCGATTAGACCTGGGCCCGGGAGTAACACAGGACCTATCTCCCCTAGAGCGGGCAGACCATTGCCGATAGAGGATAGGCTTTGGGATGCCGCCATGCAAAATAGTTGGTATAAATGGGCTTTGTATACGACGAGAGAAATGACTCCTAATGACTGCATAGTGTGCGCTCAAGCACCCGGAATGTTACCTGAGGTTGTTCCAGAAAAATATACTTCTAGTGAATGTGCCATTACACAACGACGCACTTGTAAGACTAGAAAGGAAATAGAGATAAATAAAAAGATTCCACCTATTCTTAAGTTGCCATTGTGCGGATTCCACTGCAGATTGCTCCATGGTACACGAGATAAGCACAAATATGTTAAAAAATATGCAGAATATAACATCTTAGAGGAATGTGCTGAATTTGCGATCCAAACAGACCAAAATGGTCCTCCAACGGACTACAAAATTGATTATAGTGCTGATTATGAATGTTTTGCAAGTGGAGGTTTCGCTGACAATGGAGGAGTGGACGTAGGTAATACATCTGTCAACTGTAACGTCACTTGGGTATTATCCTGGTTCCCGCATGCAAATATGACGCCACTTCTCATTGATACCCCTGTTTGGTATGAAAACCCTGTAACTCTTAGTCAGGACTGTGAAAACATATCGATGACGATCCCCACTCTGGATCTCATAGGTGAGCAAGACATTCCAGTGGCCGACAGCTACTGGATGTGTGGTGGTGATGTTTTAATGAATGTTTTGCCAAGTTTTTGGGTTGGGTTGTGTACGCTAGTACGTATGAAAGTTCCAGTGACTATCTTACATGAAGGTGTGAGTGAATTACTTCAGTTGGAGACTACCAATAGACGTAGAACAAAGAGGTATGATGTGTTTGATCATAAAGTGCATTTAAACGCCATAGGACTGCCAACAGGAATTCCCATAGAATTTCAAGCAAGAGATGAGGTAGTAGCTGGTTTAGAGTCAATTCTTCCTTGGATAACAATAAATAAGAATGTGAAATGGATCAACTATGTTTATTTTAATCAGCAAAGAATCTTAAATTACACAGTAAATAACCTTGGCCTCTTGGGTGAACAACTTCATGCCACAGTCAAGATGACTTTGCAGCATGACCAGGCTTTGGACTGGTTGCTGGCCGAGAAAGGTGGGCTCTGTAAGTTTCTGAACTCCAGTGGGCAAGAATGTTGCACCTACATTCCAAGTAATACGGCCCCTGATGGTGCATTTACTGAAGGAATGAGGAAATTGAAAGATTTAAAGATAGAGCTGAGGGAGAATGCAGGCAGGGAAAGCTGGTCCTTAGACTCCTTAGCCCTCAAATTGGGTCAGTGGGGAGCTATTTTGGTAAAAGCAGGAATTAGTGCAATAGTAGTACTAATTCTGATTTCTCTATTGGCATGTTGCATCCTACCTGTTGTGAGGAGACTGTGGGAGCGAACTCTGGCTGCCCAAATGAACCTTGCTGCGTCGTCTCAATACGTGCAAATGGAAATGGCCGCAATGGACTCAGCACGACACCCAATGTGCCTGAAGAACGGGACGGCTGATGAGATGGCGGTGGAGTAAGCTTTGCGTCTCATCAGAGATGTTGTTGTTGTGGTTACATGCACTCGACTAAGGAATCGGCCTCGAAGTCCTCTTCCAGCGACAAGACCCCTGCAGCAGTCATCAATGAAACTGAACTTGACTCTTGTGTTTTCTTCACTCCGTTTCTTTTTTCCAGCTCTGCAACTGAGACTCTGACTCCGTTCTCTATTTCGGTTGAGCAGTTGTGTTGTTACATCTAGTATATTCGTATATTCATTACATTTACTGTTGTGTTTAACTTTTTATAGGTTTAGTCACATCAACATCTCCTAGTTGTTCATTCGTATCCACGTCAATCATTTATTTCATATGAGTTTGTATTTTTGATTGCATATTCACGTACAGTTACTGGTTGCAATGTTGCTAAGGGTAATTAATGCACGATCGTACTCATGATTTTTTTTATTCTCTGTTGAAAGGTATCATCACTTCATTTTCTCTTATGTGTGTTCTTTTGTTAATTCAATGTTACCTAATGTCTGCCATATACTTAGGCTAGACTTGTATGCTCACTCTGTGCGTTACGTGATCGTCCTGTTGGGGCAGGAGGTCAAGGGGGAATTTTCCTGTTAAGAACAGCGGACAGGTTTTTCGCCCTCTTACAGTGTGCGCATGCATTTTTGATGTATTGCTGGGGTGGTTAAAGACGTCACATTCCATGTTGTGTCTTGCAGCTGATACTTACTTTGCAGTTACTTCGTCGTTACATTTATATCTATATAGTTTGGCTGAAGGCTGCAGTATATTAGTCATTTTGTCATTTAACACCCATTTACTGGTCTATGTTAACATTCATTTATGTGTTATGTTATTTGTTATGTAGCCAGCTTGTTTATGGGGGTGGACACCCCCATGGGGGGGATCTGTAGGAGCCAAAAAGCAGTGTTCTGTGTACGTGCATTTTGACAAGATGTTGATCAGCCCAGCATCCTGTGTACGTGCACTTTTAACATCTTGATTGTCCAGCTGCTGCGTACGTGCTCAACAACATGTTGTTCAGTCCAGCTTATGTAACTTCCAGTAAGTATTGGCTTACTTTGACCATATTGGGTAATAAAACAGCCATCCCATCATTTCCCGAAATCATGAGGGTGGGGGCCAGAAGAGTATAACCGATGCTGCGTGGTGTAGGAGAAGGGGCTTTTGCAGCAGGTTTCCAGCCGAGGCATTTAGTTCGAGGCTGAAGGCTGTCCCCATGAAGTGTTGGTGATGTATTGCTGAATTGTACAAATAAAGCCCCACGCTGAGATTGGATAAACTGTCTCTCTCTTGTTTTTGATAAGGAAAAAGAACCACAACACCAGATCCGGTGACTTTTGGGACATGGTTTGACCCCCTTAGGAAAGTGCTATCATCATGAAACGTTCAGATCACTTGCAACTCAATAGATTCTACCTTCCTGTAACGTTTCAGCCTGATTGGACCTTGTTTTCACACAAATGAACCCAGAATGATGTGAAATTGTGCTTCGTGCAACATAATTCTGGGTGCCATTTAAAAACCATAAGTGCTAATGACTCCATTCCTTTTTGTGGTTGTAGGGGCTGTTGATTGGAGTACACTAAAACAAACCTGATCTCTCTAGGACATTCAGAAGCCAAGTTATAAGCCCACACACAAAGATGTAACTGGACTACTTCTTTAAAGTGACACTTGGCCCGGTGACCTTTGGGACATGGTTTTACCCCCTATAGGAACGTGCGATCATCTTGAAATGTTCAGATCACTTACAACTCAATAGATTCTACCTTCTTGTAGCGTTTCAGCCTGATTGGACCTTGTTTTCACACAAATGGACCCAGAATGATGTGAAATTGTGCTTCGTGCAACATAATTCTGGGTGCCATTTACAAACCATAAGTGCTAATGACTCCATTCCTTTTTGTGGTTGTAGGGGCTGTTGATTGGAGTACACTAAACAAACCTGATCTCTCTAGGACATTCAGAAGCCAAGTTATAAGCCCACAAATGTGTAACTGGACTACTTCTTTAAATTGACACCAGATCCGGTGACTTTTGGGACATGGTTTGACCCCCTTAGGAAAGTGCTATCATCATGAAACGTTCAGATCACTTGCAACTCAATAGATTCTACCTTCCTGTAACGTTTCAGCCTGATTGGACCTTGTTTTCACACAAATGAACCCAGAATGATGTGAAATTGTGCTTCGTGCAACATAATTCTGGGTGCCATTTAAAAACCATAAGTGCTAATGACTCCATTCCTTTTTGTGGTTGTAGGGGCTGTTGATTGGAGTACACTAAAACAAACCTGATCTCTCTAGGACATTCAGAAGCCAAGTTATAAGCCCACACACAAAGATGTAACTGGACTACTTCTTTAAAGTGACACTTGGCCCGGTGACCTTTGGGACATGGTTTGACCCCCTATAGGAATGTGCGATCATCTTGAAACGTTCAGATCACTTACAACTCAATAGATTCTACCTTCTTGTAGCGTTTCAGCCGGATTGGACCTTGTTTTCACACAAATTGACCCAGAATCATGTGAAATTGTGCTTAGTGCAGCATAATTCTGGGTGCCATTTAAGAACCATAAGTGCTAATGACTCCATTCCTTTTTGTGGTTGTAGGGGCTGTTGATTGGAGTACACTAAAATAAACCTGATCTCTCTAGGACATTCAGAAGCCAAGTTATAAGACCACAAATGTGTAAATGGACTACTTCTTTAAATTGACACCAGATCCGGTGACCTTTGGGACATGATTTGACCCCCTTAGGAAAGCGCTATCATCATGAAACGTTCAGATCACTTACAACTCAATAGATTCTAGCTTCCAGTAACGTTTCAGCCTGATTGGACCTTGTTTTCACACAAATGAACCCAGAATGATGTGAAATTGTGCTTCGTGCAAAATAATTCTGGGTGCCATTTACAAACCATAAGTGCTAATGACTCCATTCCTTTTTGTGGTTGTAGGGGCTGTTGATTGGAGTACACTAAAACAAACCTGATCTCTCTAGGACATTCAGAAGCCAAGTTATAAGCCCAAAAGGTGTAACTGGACTACTACTTTAAAGTGACACCAGGCCCGGTGACCTTTGGGACATGGTTTTACCCCCTATAGGAACGTGCGATCATCTTGAAATGTTCAGATCACTTACAACTCAATAGATTCTACCTTCTTGTAGCGTTTCAGCCTGATTGGACCTTGTTTTCACACAAATGGACCCAGAATGATGTGAAATTGTGCTTCGTGCAACATAATTCTGGGTGCCATTTACAAACCATAAGTGCTAATGACTCCATTCCTTTTTGTGGTTGTAGGGGCTGTTGATTGGAGTACACTAAACAAACCTGATCTCTCTAGGACATTCAGAAGCCAAGTTATAAGCCCACAAATGTGTAACTGGACTACTTCTTTAAATTGACACCAGATCCGGTGACTTTTGGGACATGGTTTGACCCCCTTAGGAAAGTGCTATCATCATGAAACGTTCAGATCACTTGCAACTCAATAGATTCTACCTTCCTGTAACGTTTCAGCCTGATTGGACCTTGTTTTCACACAAATGAACCCAGAATGATGTGAAATTGTGCTTCGTGCAACATAATTCTGGGTGCCATTTAAAAACCATAAGTGCTAATGACTCCATTCCTTTTTGTGGTTGTAGGGGCTGTTGATTGGAGTACACTAAAACAAACCTGATCTCTCTAGGACATTCAGAAGCCAAGTTATAAGCCCACACACAAAGATGTAACTGGACTACTTCTTTAAAGTGACACTTGGCCCGGTGACCTTTGGGACATGGTTTGACCCCCTATAGGAATGTGTGATCATCTTGAAACGTTCAGATCACTTACAACTCAATAGATTCTACCTTCTTGTAGCGTTTCAGCCGGATTGGACCTTGTTTTCACACAAATTGACCCAGAATCATGTGAAATTGTGCTTAGTGCAGCATAATTCTGGGTGCCATTTAAGAACCATAAGTGCTAATGACTCCATTCCTTTTTGTGAGTGTAGGGGCTGTTTATTGGAGTACATTAAAACAAACCTGATCTCTCTAGGACATTCAGAAGCCAAGTTATAAGCCCACAAATGTGTAACTGGACTACTACTTTAAAGTGACACCAGGCCCGGTGACCTTTGGGACATGGTTTTACCCCCTATAGGAATGTGGATTCATCTTGAAATGTTCAGATCACTTACAACTCAATAGATTCTACCTTCTTGTAGCGTTTCAGCCTGATTGGACCTTGTTTTCACACAAATGGACCCAGAATGATGTGAAATTTTGCTTCGTGCAACATAATTCTGGGTGCCATTTATAAACCATAAGTGCTAATGACTCCATTCCTTTTTGTGGTTGTAGGGGCTGTTGATTGGAGTACACTAAACAAACCTGATCTCTCTAGGACATTCAGAAGCCAAGTTATAAGCCCACAAATGTGTAACTGGACTACTTCTTTAAATTGACACCAGATCCGGTGACTTTTGGGACATGGTTTTACCCCCTTAGGAAAGTGCTATCATCATGAAACGTTCAGATCACTTGCAACTCAATAGATTCTACCTTCCTGTAATGTTTCAGCCTGATTGGACCTTGTTTTCACACAAATGAACCCAGAATGATGTGAAATTGTGCTTCGTGCAACATAATTCTGGATGCCATTTACAAACCATAAGTGCTAATATCTCCATTCCTTTTTGTGGTTGTAGGGGCTGTTGATTGGAGTACATTAAAACAAACCTGATCTCTCTAGGACATTCAGAAGCCAAGTTATAAGCCCACAAATGTGTAACTGGACTACTTCTTTAAATTGACACCAGATCCGGTGACCTTTGGGACATGGTTTGATCCCCTTAGGAAAGCGCTATCATCATGAAACGTTCAGATCACTTACAACTAAATAGATTCTACCTTCCTGTAACGTTTCAGCCTGATTGGACCTTGTTTTCACACAAATGAACCCAGAATGATGTGAAATTGTGCTTCGTGCAACATAATTCTGGGGGCCATTTACAAACCATAAATGCTAATGACTCCATTCCTTTTTGTGGTTGTAGGGGCTGTTGATTGGAGTACATTAAAACAAACCTGATCTCTCTACGACATTCAGAAGCCAAGTTATAAGCCCACGAATGTGTAACTGGACTACTTCTTTAAAGTGACACCAGGCCCAGTGACCTTTGGGACATGGTTTGACCCCCTTAGGAAAGTGCTATCATCATGAAACGTTCAGATCACTTACAACTAAATAGATTCTACCTTCCTGTAACGTTTCAGCCTGATTGGACCTTGTTTTCACACAAATGAACCCAGAATGATGTGAAATTGTGCTTCGTGCAACATAATTCTGGGGGCCATTTACAAACCATAAGTGCTAATTACTCCATTCCTTTTTGTGGTTGTAGGGGCTGTTGATTGGAGTACACTAAAATAAACCTAACCTCTCTAGGACATTCAGAAGCCAAGTTATAAGCCCACAAAGGTGTAACTGGACTACTTCTTTAAAGTGACACCAGGCCCGGTGACCTTTGGGACATGGTTTTACCCCCTATAGGAATGTGCGATCATCTTGAAACGTTCAGATCACTTACAACTCAATAGATTCTACCTTCTTGTAGCGTTTCAGCCTGATTGGACCTTGTTTTCACATAAATGGACCCAGAATGATGTGAAATTGTGCTTCGTGCAACATAATTCTGGGTGCCATTTACAAACCATAAGTGCTAATGACTCCATTCCTTTTTGTGGTTGTAGGGGCTGTTGATTGGAGTACACTAAAACAAACCTGATCTCTCTAGGACATTCAGAAGCCAAGTTATAAGCCCACAAATGTGTAACTGGACTACTTCTTTAAAGGAGACATAACATGCTTTTAAGTTATTCCTTTTTACATCTAAATCCTTCAGTTGGGGGTCTAAATACAGTGGAACTGCAGTTCTTTGGTCTGATTTCCTCATTATTGTTGCTCTACAGACCCTCATCTACCCCTGTTCTGAGTAGAGTCTTGAGAACGAGCCGTTTTGGGGTACTGTCTCTTTAAACTGGAGGAGGAGCTGTAAACTCCGCCCCCCTCCATAGTGCAGTCCTGTACTCTCCTCCCCCAGTCGGACTTTGTAGTTCTATAGAGAAATCATTATTTAGCATTGCAGATTTAGCATAGCATATTAGCATTTTTAAAACACGTGGGGAGAGTAGTTCATCAAGCTGTTTCATGGCTGCTAACTCTCTCATGCATTTGTCTGTAGTCACTCACACACACCCGTCACGGCCGACGGAGGGACAAGCGAGCAGGCACACGCGCGCGCGCACACACACACACACACACACAAGGAATGCTGCTTGCTTATTTCTGTAAAAAATGTTTAAAAAAATGATACAGCTCATTAAAACACCATTCAAAGAATATATTTTATTAAGATCTCTATCTATATACATACATATAATTAAAAATAATTTTATAAGTAGTCTTATTTTATATTGGGTGTCTTAATGGCTGAAAATGGATAAAAAGCAGTTACATTTTAATTTAAAGATTTGAGATTCTAGTCAAAAATAAAGAACATTCCTCCAAGTGTTCTTTAATGTCATCATTATAATTCTAATGCTTACAACTTTGTTTTTATTGTCTGCAATGCGTAGCCTATATCTTTATTAAATGTGTTTAGCTGTAAAGTGGTAATTCTCTCTAATGTGTACAGAGAGGTGGACATCAGTGCTGCAGTGAAATTCCCAAGATCAGTCTGCTTTGCTAACAAATATAGTTAAATCTTACCTGCATTCTAAATAAATACTGTTAGGTGAAAACATCAGTAGGCATTGAGTTATTGATACAATCCCTAACAGCCAGAATGGAAGAAGAGCATGCTGGGTCATCCTGGACCTGAGCCTGTTCTGTGTATTTACCTACAGGATGCAATAAATGTCTACAAGGCTGAGTTTGGACCATTACATCTAAAAGAAAGCATACAATCAGTGATTTTTTTTATTGTTTACATTAATATACAAATTTTCTAAGTATTAACCTCACAGCAAATAAGTAGAACAATATAATAAACAGGCTTTAGTAGTTAAAACAGGCGTTGTGCACACAGGTGCTTTGTGTCTCGGTGCTGGTGGTGTCTAGGTCTCAGAGTTCCTGTCCTCCTGCCGTCTTCTGTTGTCCTCAGGATACGGATTGATGTTTCCTGATGATGAGGGAGGGGCAGTATGTGGGCTTCAAACTGGTCCTGGACAACAGTGGGAGACCTCCGTTGTCTGAATACTGAGACCAGAGAGTTGGTGAGATGCAGATCTTCTCTACCTCATCTAGAAACGGAGTTGGTTCAGGGAAAACTTTTCCAAAGACCAGTTCCATGATGTCATCGCCATATTCTGCAATGATAGACAATAACTTTAATGACATATTTTGTTTACAAGCAGCTTTAGGAAAGTTGTTTCTTTAGCTTTCATGTTTATAGTCACGTTTGTGTTTGTTCACAAGTTCACTTTGCTGCAGTGACTTCATATTTTCCTACAAATGTAATAAAATAGTGACACTAAAATTATACAAATGATTCCTTATGAAAGGAAGCTCATTAGAGAGCAGTGCAGACAGACTCACTACATGCTGCAGCTGTTTTTGTAGGCCAGCTGCTGCTGAACTTGGGGAAAGTTATTCTGTACACGTCCAGATCAGATGGTCGATTACAGAAAATAATGTAATTCAATAATTTCTAAACAGACTAAACAAGTAAAACATCAAATAAATCACTCTGCTGTCATCAGACGGAGTGATTCAGGGGGTGAGGTGTTCTTAATGATGAGGGTGGCTGAGGTGTGTCATCACTCACTTTGGTCTGGTCCAGACCGTCTCTTTACTGGTGGGTCTCCTTCCTCAGTAGGTGACGTGAAACGCCAACATCTGAACGTTCTGTGTTCCTTAGAGGAGAAGAAAAGTAACATTAGCAAGCTGGCTAAATTATTTTTTACTAGCATCTCAAGGACTTGGAGAAGCAGATCTTCACTTACCTAAACATCAGACCAGTTTGTCCCAGCTGAGCTCATCAGGGCGTTAGTCTGACAGCCTGTCAGTGAAACACGGCTCCAGTCTTCTGGATGTGGACTCTAAAAAGCAAAGGAACATTTTTACTTTGTTTTAATTATTTTACAGCCAATTTTATCAGCTTTCCGACGCTCACGCTCATACAGACGGTGAGCTTTGCTGCGTCTGACTGATGCAGAGTTAGTTTTTATATCTGCAGTGAGACAAAAAACTAACCTCACTTCACTTAGAGATCGTTCTTTAAAACTCTATTAAATCCACTGTGTTGACGCACTTTAATGACTTTGTCACGCTGCATTTTAGCTGATATGGGACTTTATTTACTGGATGCTAAGATTACATCACACTCATGTAGAATAACACACAGGCTCTCTGCTGTTACAATCAGTGGGAGGTTATCATCTGGTGTAAAAGAAGGCGTTGATCAGAAATCACGTTTTATTCCACGAAAATCAGCCAAATCCACATTAATCTGGGTGCTAACTTTACTAGCATACTGTGCTAGCGATAGCAAGCCGGATGCTAACGCTTTAGTGCTGCTAATGCCCGTAAATCTAAAGTAAAGTTTGTCGACATTTTAGAGTGATATGAAGCTTACCGCTCTGCTGCTGTGTCCCGGTGCTGCCAAATTCAGATGGAAATAACTCCTTTTAGATAGATGAAGCCCTCAGTACTTAGCCACTAGCCTGGAGACAGAACGAACGAACCACGCGCGCGCGCGCGCACGCACACACACACACAAACAAACGCAAACACACTACTTTTTCTTCTGTGTTTTTTTAGCAGTAGTGTCATCAGCTCCTGGGTTTAAATACTGCCACACCACCCTTCCTTAAAACGAGGAACAGTTTTGAGCTGTGTGTGGCTAAAATAACCAGACATTCTGCATTTTTCCAATAGGACTACAAAAAATCTTAGCGAGAAGAAAAAATGGCGGATTGGCTCTGTGTTTAGCCGAGGGCCATTACCATATTTGGTAGTTATCCTCACTAAATTAATTACTGATGTAATAGATAATGTAAAAACTGAACGGGTGGACAAATATGCCCAAAACTTAATTATTAAATATCTAAATAGCAACTCCAGTGAATAATATAAGCCTTTTTGCTCACTTAGACACTTAAAATGTGAAACACACCGTGTTAATGGATAAAAAAGTGGGTTTTTCATGTTATGTCTCCTTTAAATTGACACCAGATCCGGTGATCTTTGGGACATCGTTTGATCCCCTTAGGAAAGTGCTATCATCATGAAACGTTCAGATCACTTACAACTCAGTAGATTCTACCTTCCTGTAACGTTTCAGCCTGATTGGACCTTGTTTTCACACAAATGAACCCAGAATGATGTGAAATTGTGCTTCGTGCAACATAATTCTGGGTGCCATTTAAAAACCATAAGTGCTAATGACTCCATTCCTTTTTGTGGTTGTAGGGGCTGTTGATTGGAGTACACTAAAACAAACCTGACCGCTCTAGGACATTCAGAAGCCAAGTTATAAGCCCACAGATGTGTAACTGGACTAATTCTTTAAAGTGACACCAGATCCGGTGACCTTTGCGACATGGTTTGACCCCTTTAGGAAAGTGCTATCATCATGAAACGTTCAGATCACTTACAACTCAATAGATTCTACCTTCCTGTAACGTTTCTGCCTGATTGGACCTTGTTTTCACACAAATGAACCCAGAATGATGTGAAATTGTGCTTCGTGCAACATAATTCTGTGTGCCATTTACAAACCATAAGTGCTAATGACTCCATTCCTTTTTGTGGTTGTAGGGGCTGTTGATTGGAGTACATTAAAACAAACCTGATCTCTCTAGGACATTCAGAAGCCAAGTTATAAGCCTACAAAGATGTAACTGGACTACATCTTTAAAGTGACACCAGGCCCGGTGTCCTTTGGGACATGGTTTTACCCCCTATAGGAATGTGCGATCATCTTGAAACGTTCAGATCACTTACAACTCAATAGATTCTACCTTCCTGTAACGTTTCAGCCTGATTGGACCTTGTTTTCACACAAATGGACCCAGAATGATGTGAAATTGTGCTTCGTGCAACATAATTCTGGGTGCCATTTAAGAACCATAAGTGCTAATGACTCCATTCCTTTTTGTGGTTGTGGGGGCTGTTGATTGGAGTACACTAAAACAACCCTGATCTCTCTAGGACATTCAGAAGCCAAGTTATAAGCCCACAAAGGTGTAACTGGACTACTTCTTTAAAGTGACACCAGGCCCGGTGACCTTTGGGACATGGTTTGACCCCCTATAGGAAAGTGCTATCATCATGAAACGTTCAGATCACGTACAACTCAATAGATTCTACCTTCCTGTAACGTTTCTGCCTGATTGGACCTTGTTTTCACACAAATGAAACCAGAATGATGTGAAATTTTGCTTCGTGCAACATAATTCTGGGTGTTATTTACAAACCATAAGTGCTAATGACTCCATTCCTTTTTGTGGTTGTAGGGGCTGTTGATTGGAGTACATTAAAACAAACCTGACCTCTCCAGGACATTCAGAAGCCAAGTTATAAGCCCACAAAGGTGTAACTGGACTACTTCTTTAAAGTGACACCAGGCCCGGTGACCTTTGGGACATGGTTTGACCCCCTATAGGAAAGTGCTATCATCATGAAACGTTCAGATCACGTACAACTCAATAGATTCTACCTTCCTGTAACGTTTCTGCCTGATTGGACCTTGTTTTCACACAAATGAAACCAGAATGATGTGAAATTTTGCTTCGTGCAACATAATTCTGGGTGTTATTTACAAACCATAAGTGCTAATGACTCCATTCCTTTTTGTGGTTGTAGGGGCTGTTGATTGGAGTACATTAAAACAAACCTGACCTCTCCAGGACATTCAGAAGCCAAGTTATAAGCTCACAAAGGTGTAACTGGACTACTTCTTTAAAGTGACACCAGGCCCGGTGACCTTTGGGACATGGTTTGACCCCCTATAGGAAAGTGCTATCATCATGAAACGTTCAGATCACGTACAACTCAATAGATTCTACCTTCCTGTAACGTTTCTGCCTGATTGGACCTTGTTTTCACACAAATGAAACCAGAATGATGTGAAATTTTGCTTCGTGCAACATAATTCTGGGTGTTATTTACAAACCATAAGTGCTAATGACTCCATTCCTTTTTGTGGTTGTAGGGGCTGTTGATTGGAGTACATTAAAACAAACCTGACCTCTCCAGGACATTCAGAAGCCAAGTTATAAGCCCACAAATGTGTAACTGGACTACTACTTTAAATTGACACCAGATCCGGTGACATTTGGGACATGGTTTGACCCCCTTAGGAAAGTGCTATCATCATGAAACGTTCAGATCACTTACAACTCAATAGATTCTACCTTTCTGTAACGTTTCAGCCTGATTGGACCTTGTTTTCACACAAATGAACCCAGAATGATGTGAAATTGTGCTTCGTGCAACATAATTATGGGTGCCATTTAAAAACCATAAGTGCTAATGACTCCATTCCTTTTTGTGGTTGTAGGGGCTGTTGATTGGAGTATACTAAAACAAACCTGATCTCTCTAGGACATTCAGAAGCCAAGTTATAAGCCCACAAATGTGTAACTGGACTACTTCTTTAGACACCAGATCCGGTGACCTTTGGGACATGGTTTGACCCCCTTAGGGAAGTGCTATCATCATGAAACCTTCAGATCACTTACATTTTAATAGATTCTACCTTCCTGTAATGTTTCAGCCTGATTGGACCTTGTTTTCACACAAATGAACCCAGAATGATGTGAAATTGTGCTTCGTGCAAAATAATTCTGGGTGCCATTTACAAACCATAAGTGCTAATGACTCCATTCCTTTTTGTGGTTGTAGGGGCTGTTGATTGGAGTACACTAAAACAAACCTAACCTCTCTAGGACATTCAGAAGCCAAGTTATAAGCCCACAAAGGTGTAACTGTACTACTTCTTTAAAGAGACACTTGGCCCGGTGACCTTTGGGACATGGTTTGACCCCCCTATGGGAATGTGCGATCATCTTGAAACGTTCAGATCACTTACATCTCAATAGATTCTACCTTCTTGTAGCGTTTCAGCCGGATTGGACCTTGTTTTCACACAAATTGACCCAGAATGATGTGAAATTGTGCTTCGTGCAACATAATTCTGGGTGCTACTTACAAACCATAAGTGCTAATGACTCCATTCCTTTTTGTGGTTGTAAGGGCTGTTGATTGGAGTACATTAAAACAAACCTGATCTCTCTAGGACATTCAGAAGCCAAGTTATAAGCCCACAAATGTGTAACTGGACTACTTCTTTAAATTGACACCAGATCCAGTGACCTTTGGGACATGGTTTGACCCCCTTAGGAAAGTGCTATCATCATGAAACGTTCAGATCACTTACAACTCAATAGATTCTACCTTCCTGTAACGTTTCAGCCTGATTGGACCTTGTTTTCACACAAATGGACCCAGAATGATGTGAAATTGTGCTTCGTACAACATAATTCTGGGTGCCATTTAAAAACCATAAGTGCTAATGATTCCATTCCTTTTTGTGGTTGTAGGGGCTGTTGATTGGAGTACACTAAAACAAACCTGATCTCTCTAGGACATTCAGAAGCCAAGTTATAAGCCCACAAATGTGTAACTGGACTACTTCTTTAAATTGACACCAGATCCGGTGACCTTTGGGACATGGTTTGACCCCCTTAGGAAAGTGCTATCATCATGAAACGTTCAGATCACTTACAACTCAATAGATTCTACCTTCCTGTAACGTTTCAGCCTGATTGGACCTTGTTTTCACACAAATGAACCCAGAATGATGTGAAATTGTGCTTCGTGCAACATAATTCTGGGTGCCATTTACAAACCATAAGTGCTAATGACTCCATTCCTTTTTGTGGTTTTAGGGGCTGTTGATTGGACTACACTAAAACAAACTAACCTCTCTAGGACATTCAGAAGCCAAGTTATAAGGCCACAAGGTGTAACTGGACTACTACTTTAAAGTGACACCAGGCCCGGTGACCTTTGGGACATGGTTTTACCCCCTATAGGAATGTGCGATCATCTTGAAATGTTCAGATCACTTACAACTCAATAGATTCTACCTTCTTGTAGCGTTTCAGCCTGATTGGACCTTGTTTTCACACAAATGGACCCAGAATGATGTGAAATTTTGCTTCGTGCAACATAATTCTGTGTGCCATTTACAAACCATAAGTGCTAATGACTCCATTCCTTTTTGTGGTTGTAGGGGCTGTTGATTGGAGTACACTAAACAAACCTGATCTCTCTAGGACATTCAGAAGCCAAGTTATAAGCCCACAAATGTGTAACTGGACTACTTCTTTAAATTGACACCAGATCCGGTGACTTTTGGGACATGGTTTGACCCCCTTAGGAAAGTGCTATCATCATGAAACGTTCAGATCACTTGCAACTCAATAGATTCTACCTTCCTGTAACGTTTCAGCCTGATTGGACCTTGTTTTCACACAAATGAACCCAGAATGATGTGAAATTGTGCTTCGTGCAACATAATTCTGGATGCCATTTACAAACCATAAGTGCTAATATCTCCATTCCTTTTTGTGGTTGTAGGGGCTGTTGATTGGAGTACATTAAAACAAACCTGATCTCTCTAGGACATTCAGAAGCCAAGTTATAAGCCCACAAATGTGTAACTGGACTACTTCTTTAAATTGACACCAGATCCGGTGACCTTTGGGACATGGTTTGATCCCCTTAGGAAAGCGCTATCATCATGAAACGTTCAGATCACTTACAACTAAATAGATTCTACCTTCCTGTAACGTTTCAGCCTGATTGGACCTTGTTTTCACACAAATGAACCCAGAATGATGTGAAATTGTGCTTCGTGCAACATAATTCTGGGTGCCATTTACAAACCATAAATGCTAATGACTCCATTCCTTTTTGTGGTTGTAGGGGCTGTTGATTGGAGTACATTAAAACAAACCTGATCTCTCTACGACATTCAGAAGCCAAGTTATAAGCCCACGAATGTGTAACTGGACTACTTCTTTAAAGTGACACCAGGCCCAGTGACCTTTGGGACATGGTTTGACCCCCTTAGGAAAGTGCTATCATCATGAAACGTTCAGATCACTTACAACTAAATAGATTCTATCTTCCTGTAACGTTTCAGCCTGATTGAACCTTGTTTTCACACAAATGAACCCAGAATGATGTGAAATTGTGCTTCGTGCAACATAATTCTGGGTGCCATTTACAAACCATAAATGCTAATGACTTCATTCCTTTTAGTGGTAATGGGGGCTGCTAATTGGAGTACTCTAAAACAAACCTGACCTCTCTAGGATATTCAGAAGCCAAGTTATAAGCCCACAAAGGTGTAACTGGACTACTTCTTTAAAGTGACACCAGGCCCGGTGACCTTTGGGACATGGTTTGACCCCCTTAGGAAAGTGCTATCATCATGAAACGTTCAGATCACTTACAATTCAATAGAATCTACCTTCCTGTAACGTTTCAGCCTGATTGTACCTTGTTTTCACACAAATGAACCCAGAATGATGTGAAATTGTGCTTCGTGCAACATAATTCTGGGTGCCATTTAAAAACCATAAGTGCTAATGACTCCATTCCTTATTGTGGTTGTAGGGGCTGTTGATTGGAGTATACTAAAACAAACCTGATGTCTCTAGGACATTCAGAAGCCAAGTTATAAGCCCACAAATGTGTAACTGGACTACTTCTTTAAATTGACACCAGATCCGGTGACCTTTGGGACATGGTTTGACCCCCTTAGGAAAGTGCTATCATCATGAAACGTTCAGATCACTTACAACTCAATAGATTCTACCTTCCTGTAACGTTTCAGCCTGATTGGACCTTGTTTTCACACAAATGGACCCAGAATGATGTGAAATTGTGCTTCGTGCAACATAATTCTGGGGGCCATTTACAAACCATAAGTGCTAATTACTCCATTCCTTTTTGTGGTTGTAGGGGCTGTTGATTGGAGTACACTAAAACAAACCTAACCTCTCTAGGACATTCAGAAGCCAAGTTATAAGCCCACAAAGGTGTAACTGGACTACTTCTTTAAAGTGACACCAGGCCCGGTGACCTTTGGGACATGGTTTTACCCCCTATAGGAATGTGCGATCATCTTGAAACGTTCAGATCACTTACAACTCAATAGATTCTACCTTCTTGTAGCGTTTCAGCCTGATTGGACCTTGTTTTCACATAAATGGACCCAGAATGATGTGAAATTGTGCTTCGTGCAACATAATTCTGGGTGCCATTTACAAACCATAAGTGCTAATGACTCCATTCCTTTTTGTGGTTGTAGGGGCTGTTGATTGGAGTACACTAAAACAAACCTGATCTCTCTAGGACATTCAGAAGCCAAGTTATAAGCCCACAAATGTGTAACTGGACTACTTCTTTAAATTGACACCAGATCCGGTGATCTTTGGGACATCGTTTGACCCCCTTAGGAAAGTGCTATCATCATGAAACGTTCAGATCACTTACAACTCAGTAGATTCTACCTTCCTGTAACGTTTCAGCCTGATTGGACCTTGTTTTCACACAAATGAACCCAGAATGATGTGAAATTGTGCTTCGTGCAACATAATTCTGGGTGCCATTTAAAAACCATAAGTGCTAATGACTCCATTCCTTTTTGTGGTTGTAGGGGCTGTTGATTGGAGTACACTAAAACAAACCTGACCGCTCTAGGACATTCAGAAGCCAAGTTATAAGCCCACAGATGTGTAACTGGACTAATTCTTTAAAGTGACACCAGATCCGGTGACCTTTGCGACATGGTTTGACCCCCTTAGGAAAGTGCTATCATCATGAAACGTTCAGATCACTTACAACTCAATAGATTCTACCTTCCTGTAACGTTTCTGCCTGATTGGACCTTGTTTTCACACAAATGAACCCAGAATGATGTGAAATTGTGCTTCGTGCAACATAATTCTGTGTGCCATTTACAAACCATAAGTGCTAATGACTCCATTCCTTTTTGTGGTTGTAGGGGCTGTTGATTGGAGTACATTAAAACAAACCTGATCTCTCTAGGACATTCAGAAGCCAAGTTATAAGCCTACAAAGATGTAACTGGACTACTTCTTTAAAGTGAAACCAGGCCCGGTGACCTTTGGGACATGGTTTTACCCCCTATAGGAATGTGCGATCATCTTGAAACGTTCAGATCACTTACAACTCAATAGATTCTACCTTCCTGTAACGTTTCAGCCTGATTGGACCTTGTTTTCACACAAATGGACCCAGAATGATGTGAAATTGTGCTTCGTGCAACATAATTCTGGGAGCCATTTAAGAACCATAAGTGCTAATGACTCCATTCCTTTTTGTGGTTGTGGGGGCTGTTGATTGGAGTACACTAAAACAACCCTGATCTCTCTAGGACATTCAGAAGCCAAGTTATAAGCCCACAAAGGTGTAACTGGACTACTTCTTTAAAGTGACACCAGGCCCGGTGACCTTTGGGACATGGTTTGACCCCCTATAGGAAAGTGCTATCATCATGAAACGTTCAGATCACGTACAACTCAATAGATTCTACCTTCCTGTAACGTTTCTGCCTGATTGGACCTTGTTTTCACACAAATGAAACCAGAATGATGTGAAATTTTGCTTCGTGCAACATAATTCTGGGTGCCATTTACAAACCATAAGTGCTAATGACTCCATTCCTTTTTGTGGTTGTAGGGGCTGTTGATTGGAGTACATTAAAACAAACCTGACCTCTCCAGGACATTCAGAAGCCAAGTTATAAGCCCACAAATGTGTAACTGGACTACTACTTTAAATTGACACCAGATCCGGTGACATTTGGGACATGGTTTGACCCCCTTAGGAAAGTGCTATCATCATGAAACGTTCAGATCACTTACAACTCAATAGATTCTACCTTTCTGTAACGTTTCAGCCTGATTGGACCTTGTTTTCACACAAATGAACCCAGAATGATGTGAAATTGTGCTTCGTGCAACATAATTCTGGGTGCCATTTAAAAACCATAAGTGCTAATGACTCCATTCCTTTTTGTGGTTGTAGGGGCTGTTGATTGGAGTATACTAAAACAAACCTGGTCTCTCTAGGACATTCAGAAGCCAAGTTATATGCCCACAAATGTGTAACTGGACTACTTCTTTAGACACCAGATCCGGTGACCTTTGGGACATGGTTTGACCCCCTTAGGGAAGTGCTATCATCATGAAACCTTCAGATCACTTACATTTTAATAGATTCTACCTTCCTGTAATGTTTCAGCCTGATTGGACCTTGTTTTCACACAAATGGACCCAGAATGATGTGAAATTGTGCTTCGTGCAACATAATTCTGGGTGCCATTTACAAACCATAAGTGCTAATGACTCCATTCCTTTTTGTGGTTGTAGGGGCTGTTGATTGGAGTACACTAAAACAAACCTGACCGCTCTAGGACATTCAGAAGCCAAGTTATAAGCCCACAAATGTGTAACTGGACTAATTCTTTAAAGTGACACCAGATCCGGTGACCTTTGCGACATGGTTTGACCCCCTTAGGAAAGTGCTATCATCATGAAACGTTCAGATCACTTACAACTCAATAGATTCTACCTTCCTGTAACGTTTCTGCCTGATTGGACCTTGTTTTTACACAAATGAACCCAGAATGATGTGAAATTGTGCTTCGTGCAACATAATTCTGTGTGCCATTTACAAACCATAAGTGCTAATGACTCCATTCCTTTTTGTGGTTGTAGGGGCTGTTGATTGGAGTACATTAAAACAAACCTGATCTCTCTAGGACATTCAGAAGCCAAGTTATAAGCCCACAAAGGTGTAACTTGTCTACTTCTTTAAAGTGACACCAGGCCCGGTGACCTTTGGGACATGGTTTGACCCCCTATAGGAAAGTGCTATCATCATGAAACGTTCAGATCACTTGCAACTCAATAGATTCTACCTTCCTGTAACATTTCTGCCTGATTGGACCTTGTTTTCACACAAATGAACCCAGAATGATGTGAAATTTTGCTTCGTGCAACATAATTCTGGGTGCCATTTACAAACCATAAGTGCTAATGACTCCATTCCTTTTTGTGGTTGTAGGGGCTGTTGATTGGAGTACACTAAAACAAACCTGATCTCTCTAGGACATTCAGAAGCCAAGTTATAAGCCCACAAATGTGTAACTGGACTACTTCTTTAAATTGACACCAGATCCGGTGACCTTTGGGACATGGTTTGACCCCCTTAGGAAAGTGCTATCATCATGAAACATTAAGATCACTTACAACTCAATAGATTCTACCTTCCTGTAACGTTTCAGCCTGATTGGACCTTGTTTTCACACAAATGAACCCAGAATGATGTGAAATTGTGCTTCGTGCAACATAATTCTGGGTGCCATTTACAAACCATAAATGCTAATGACTTCATTCCTTTTAGTGGTAATGGGGGCTGCTAATTGGAGTACTCTAAAACAAACCTGACCTCTCTAGGATATTCAGAAGCCAAGTTATAAGCCCACAAAGGTGTAACTGGACTACTTCTTTAAAGTGACACCAGGCCCGGTGACCTTTGGGACATGGTTTGACCCCCTTAGGAAAGTGCTATCATCATGAAACGTTCAGATCACTTACAATTCAATAGAATCTACCTTCCTGTAACATTTCAGCCTGATTGTACCTTGTTTTCACACAAATGAACCCAGAATGATGTGAAATTGTGCTTCGTGCAACATAATTCTGGGTGCCATTTAAAAACCATAAGTGCTAATGACTCCATTCCTTATTGTGGTTGTAGGGGCTGTTGATTGGAGTATACTAAAACAAACCTGATGTCTCTAGGACATTCAGAAGCCAAGTTATAAGCCCACAAATGTGTAACTGGACTACTTTAAATTGACACCAGATCCGGTGACCTTTGGGACATGGTTTGACCCCCTTAGGAAAGTGCTATCATCATGAAATGTTCAGATCACTTACAACTCAATAGATTCTACCTTCCTGTAACGTTTCAGCCTGATTGGACCTTGTTTTCACACAAATGGACCCAGAATGATGTGAAATTGTGCTTCGTGCAACATAATTCTGGGGGCCATTTACAAACCATAAGTGCTAATTACTCCATTCCTTTTTGTGGTTGTAGGGGCTGTTGATTGGAGTACACTAAAACAAACCTAACCTCTCTAGGACATTCAGAAGCCAAGTTATAAGCCCACAAAGGTGTAACTGGACTACTTCTTTAAAGTGACACCAGGCCCGGTGACCTTTGGGACATGGTTTTACCCCCTATAGGAATGTGCGATCATCTTGAAACGTTCAGATCACTTACAACTCAATAGATTCTACCTTCTTGTAGCGTTTCAGCCTGATTGGACCTTGTTTTCACATAAATGGACCCAGAATGATGTGAAATTGTGCTTCGTGCAACATAATTCTGGGTGCCATTTACAAACCATAAGTGCTAATGACTCCATTCCTTTTTGTGGTTGTAGGGGCTGTTGATTGGAGTACACTAAAACAAACCTGATCTCTCTAGGACATTCAGAAGCCAAGTTATAAGCCCACAAATGTGTAACTGGACTACTTCTTTAAATTGACACCAGATCCGGTGATCTTTGGGACATCGTTTGACCCCCTTAGGAAAGTGCTATCATCATGAAACGTTCAGATCACTTACAACTCAGTAGATTCTACCTTCCTGTAACGTTTCAGCCTGATTGGACCTTGTTTTCACACAAATGAACCCAGAATGATGTGAAATTGTGCTTCGTGCAACATAATTCTGGGTGCCATTTAAAAACCATAAGTGCTAATGACTCCATTCCTTTTTGTGGTTGTAGGGGCTGTTGATTGGAGTACACTAAAACAAACCTGACCGCTCTAGGACATTCAGAAGCCAAGTTATAAGCCCACAGATGTGTAACTGGACTAATTCTTTAAAGTGACACCAGATCCGGTGACCTTTGCGACATGGTTTGACCCCCTTAGGAAAGTGCTATCATCATGAAACGTTCAGATCACTTACAACTCAATAGATTCTACCTTCCTGTAACGTTTCTGCCTGATTGGACCTTGTTTTCACACAAATGAACCCAGAATGATGTGAAATTGTGCTTCGTGCAACATAATTCTGTGTGCCATTTACAAACCATAAGTGCTAATGACTCCATTCCTTTTTGTGGTTGTAGGGGCTGTTGATTGGAGTACATTAAAACAAACCTGATCTCTCTAGGACATTCAGAAGCCAAGTTATAAGCCTACAAAGATGTAACTGGACTACTTCCTTAAAGTGAAACCAGGCCCGGTGACCTTTGGGACATGGTTTTACCCCCTATAGGAATGTGCGATCATCTTGAAACGTTCAGATCACTTACAACTCAATAGATTCTACCTTCCTGTAACGTTTCAGCCTGATTGGACCTTGTTTTCACACAAATGGACCCAGAATGATGTGAAATTGTGCTTCGTGCAACATAATTCTGGGAGCCATTTAAGAACCATAAGTGCTAATGACTCCATTCCTTTTTGTGGTTGTGGGGGCTGTTGATTGGAGTACACTAAAACAACCCTGATCTCTCTAGGACATTCAGAAGCCAAGTTATAAGCCCACAAAGGTGTAACTGGACTACTTCTTTAAAGTGACACCAGGCCCGGTGACCTTTGGGACATGGTTTGACCCCCTATAGGAAAGTGCTATCATCATGAAACGTTCAGATCACGTACAACTCAATAGATTCTACCTTCCTGTAACGTTTCTGCCTGATTGGACCTTGTTTTCACACAAATGAAACCAGAATGATGTGAAATTTTGCTTCGTGCAACATAATTCTGGGTGCCATTTACAAACCATAAGTGCTAATGACTCCATTCCTTTTTGTGGTTGTAGGGGCTGTTGATTGGAGTACATTAAAACAAACCTGACCTCTCCAGGACATTCAGAAGCCAAGTTATAAGCCCAAAAATGTGTAACTGGACTACTACTTTAAATTGACACCAGATCCGGTGACATTTGGGACATGGTTTGACCCCCTATAGGAAAGTGCTATCATCATGAAACGTTCAGATCACGTACAACTCAATAGATTCTACCTTCCTGTAACGTTTCTGCCTGATTGGACCTTGTTTTCACACAAATGAAACCAGAATGATGTGAAATTTTGCTTCGTGCAACATAATTCTGGGTGCCATTTACAAACCATAAGTGCTAATGACTCCATTCCTTTTTGTGGTTGTAGGGGCTGTTGATTGGAGTACATTAAAACAAACCTGACCTCTCCAGGACATTCAGAAGCCAAGTTATAAGCCCACAAATGTGTAACTGGACTACTACTTTAAATTGACACCAGATCCGGTGACATTTGGGACATGGTTTGACCCCCTTAGGAAAGTGCTATCATCATGAAACGTTCAGATCACTTACAACTCAATAGATTCTACCTTTCTGTAACGTTTCAGCCTGATTGGACCTTGTTTTCACACAAATGAACCCAGAATGATGTGAAATTGTGCTTCGTGCAACATAATTCTGGGTGCCATTTAAAAACCATAAGTGCTAATGACTCCATTCCTTTTTGTGGTTGTAGGGGCTGTTGATTGGAGTATACTAAAACAAACCTGGTCTCTCTAGGACATTCAGAAGCCAAGTTATATGCCCACAAATGTGTAACTGGACTACTTCTTTAGACACCAGATCCGGTGACCTTTGGGACATGGTTTGACCCCCTTAGGGAAGTGCTATCATCATGAAACCTTCAGATCACTTACATTTTAATAGATTCTACCTTCCTGTAATGTTTCAGCCTGATTGGACCTTGTTTTCACACAAATGGACCCAGAATGATGTGAAATTGTGCTTCGTGCAACATAATTCTGGGTGCCATTTACAAACCATAAGTGCTAATGACTCCATTCCTTTTTGTGGTTGTAGGGGCTGTTGATTGGAGTACACTAAAACAAACCTGACCGCTCTAGGACATTCAGAAGCCAAGTTATAAGCCCACAAATGTGTAACTGGACTAATTCTTTAAAGTGACACCAGATCCGGTGACATTTGCGACATGGTTTGACCCCCTTAGGAAAGTGCTATCATCATGAAACGTTCAGATCACTTACAACTCAATAGATTCTACCTTCCTGTAACGTTTCTGCCTGATTGGACCTTGTTTTTACACAAATGAACCCAGAATGATGTGAAATTGTGCTTCGTGCAACATAATTCTGTGTGCCATTTACAAACCATAAGTGCTAATGACTCCATTCCTTTTTGTGGTTGTAGGGGCTGTTGATTGGAGTACATTAAAACAAACCTGATCTCTCTAGGACATTCAGAAACCAAGTTATAAGCCTACAAAGATGTAACTGGACTACTTCTTTAAAGTGACACCAGGCCCGGTGACCTTTGGGACATGGTTTTACCCCTATAGGAATGTGCGATCATCTTGAAACGTTCAGGTCACTTACAACTCAATAGATTCTACCTTCCTGTAACGTTTCAGCCTGATTGGACCTTGTTTTCACACAAATGGACCCAGAATGATGTGAAATTGTGCTTCGTGCAACATAATTCTGGGTGCCATTTAAGAACCATAAGTGCTAATGACTCCATTCCTTTTTGTGGTTGTGGGGGCTGTTGATTGGAGTACACTAAAACAACCCTGATCTCTCTAGGACATTCAGAAGCCAAGTTATAAGCCCACAAAGGTGTAACTTGTCTACTTCTTTAAAGTGACACCAGGCCCGGTGACCTTTGGGACATGGTTTGACCCCCTATAGGAAAGTGCTATCATCATGAAACGTTCAGATCACTTGCAACTCAATAGATTCTACCTTCCTGTAACATTTCTGCCTGATTGGACCTTGTTTTCACACAAATGAACCCAGAATGATGTGAAATTTTGCTTCGTGCAACATAATTCTGGGTGCCATTTACAAACCATAAGTGCTAATGACTCCATTCCTTTTTGTGGTTGTAGGGGCTGTTGATTGGAGTACACTAAAACAAACCTGATCTCTCTAGGACATTCAGAAGCCAAGTTATAAGCCCACAAATGTGTAACTGGACTACTTCTTTAAATTGACACCAGATCCGGTGACCTTTGGGACATGGTTTGACCCCCTTAGGAAAGTGCTATCATCATGAAACATTCAGATCACTTACAACTCAATAGATTCTACCTTCCTGTAACGTTTCAACCTGATTGGACCTTGTTTTCACACAAATCAACCCAGAATGATGTGAAATTGTGCTTCGTGCAACATAATTCTGGGTGCCATTTACAAACCATAAATGCTAATGACTTCATTCCTTTTAGTGGTAATGGGGGCTGCTAATTGGAGTACTCTAAAACAAACCTGACCTCTCTAGGATATTCAGAAGCCAAGTTATAAGCCCACAAAGGTGTAACTGGACTACTTCTTTAAAGTGACACCAGGCCCGGTGACCTTTGGGACATGGTTTGACCCCCTTAGGAAAGTGCTATCATCATGAAACGTTCAGATCACTTACAATTCAATAGAATCTACCTTCCTGTAACGTTTCAGCCTGATTGTACCTTGTTTTCACACAAATGAACCCAGAATGATGTGAAATTGTGCTTCGTGCAACATAATTCTGGGTGCCATTTAAAAACCATAAGTGCTAATGACTCCATTCCTTATTGTGGTTGTAGGGGCTGTTGATTGGAGTATACTAAAACAAACCTGATGTCTCTAGGACATTCAGAAGCCAAGTTATAAGCCCACAAATGTGTAACTGGACTACTTTAAATTGACACCAGATCCGGTGACCTTTGGGACATGGTTTGACCCCCTTAGGAAAGTGCTATCATCATGAAATGTTCAGATCACTTACAACTCAATAGATTCTACCTTCCTGTAACGTTTCAGCCTGATTGGACCTTGTTTTCACACAAATGGACCCAGAATGATGTGAAATTGTGCTTCGTGCAACATAATTCTGGGGGCCATTTACAAACCATAAGTGCTAATTACTCCATTCCTTTTTGTGGTTGTAGGGGCTGTTGATTGGAGTACACTAAAACAAACCTAACCTCTCTAGGACATTCAGAAGCCAAGTTATAAGCCCACAAAGGTGTAACTGGACTACTTCTTTAAAGTGACACCAGGCCCGGTGACCTTTGGGACATGGTTTTACCCCCTATAGGAATGTGCGATCATCTTGAAACGTTCAGATCACTTACAACTCAATAGATTCTACCTTCTTGTAGCGTTTCAGCCTGATTGGACCTTGTTTTCACATAAATGGACCCAGAATGATGTGAAATTGTGCTTCGTGCAACATAATTCTGGGTGCCATTTACAAACCATAAGTGCTAATGACTCCATTCCTTTTTGTGGTTGTAGGGGCTGTTGATTGGAGTACACTAAAACAAACCTGATCTCTCTAGGACATTCAGAAGCCAAGTTATAAGCCCACAAATGTGTAACTGGACTACTTCTTTAAATTGACACCAGATCCGGTGATCTTTGGGACATCGTTTGACCCCCTTAGGAAAGTGCTATCATCATGAAACGTTCAGATCACTTACAACTCAGTAGATTCTACCTTCCTGTAACGTTTCAGCCTGATTGGACCTTGTTTTCACACAAATGAACCCAGAATGATGTGAAATTGTGCTTCGTGCAACATAATTCTGGGTGCCATTTAAAAACCATAAGTGCTAATGACTCCATTCCTTTTTGTGGTTGTAGGGGCTGTTGATTGGAGTACACTAAAACAAACCTGACCGCTCTAGGACATTCAGAAGCCAAGTTATAAGCCCACAGATGTGTAACTGGACTAATTCTTTAAAGTGACACCAGATCCGGTGACCTTTGCGACATGGTTTGACCCCCTTAGGAAAGTGCTATCATCATGAAACGTTCAGATCACTTACAACTCAATAGATTCTACCTTCCTGTAACGTTTCTGCCTGATTGGACCTTGTTTTCACACAAATGAACCCAGAATGATGTGAAATTGTGCTTCGTGCAACATAATTCTGTGTGCCATTTACAAACCATAAGTGCTAATGACTCCATTCCTTTTTGTGGTTGTAGGGGCTGTTGATTGGAGTACATTAAAACAAACCTGATCTCTCTAGGACATTCAGAAGCCAAGTTATAAGCCTACAAAGATGTAACTGGACTACTTCTTTAAAGTGAAACCAGGCCCGGTGACCTTTGGGACATGGTTTTACCCCCTATAGGAATGTGCGATCATCTTGAAACGTTCAGATCACTTACAACTCAATAGATTCTACCTTCCTGTAACGTTTCAGCCTGATTGGACCTTGTTTTCACACAAATGGACCCAGAATGATGTGAAATTGTGCTTCATGCAACATAATTCTGGGAGCCATTTAAGAACCATAAGTGCTAATGACTCCATTCCTTTTTGTGGTTGTGGGGGCTGTTGATTGGAGTACACTAAAACAACCCTGATCTCTCTAGGACATTCAGAAGCCAAGTTATAAGCCCACAAAGGTGTAACTGGACTACTTCTTTAAAGTGACACCAGGCCCGGTGACCTTTGGGACATGGTTTGACCCCCTATAGGAAAGTGCTATCATCATGAAACGTTCAGATCACGTACAACTCAATAGATTCTACCTTCCTGTAACGTTTCTGCCTCATTGGACCTTGTTTTCACACAAATGAAACCAGAATGATGTGAAATTTTGCTTCGTGCAACATAATTCTGGGTGCCATTTACAAACCATAAGTGCTAATGACTCCATTCCTTTTTGTGGTTGTAGGGGCTGTTGATTGGAGTACATTAAAACAAACCTGACCTCTCCAGGACATTCAGAAGCCAAGTTATAAGCCCAAAAATGTGTAACTGGACTACTACTTTAAATTGACACCAGATCCGGTGACATTTGGGACATGGTTTGACCCCCTTAAGAAAGTGCTATCATCATGAAACGTTCAGATCACTTACAACTCAATAGATTCTACCTTTCTGTAACGTTTCAGCCTGATTGGACCTTGTTTTCACGCAAATGAACCCAGAATGATGTGAAATTGTGCTTCGTGCAACATAATTCTGGGTGCCATTTAAAAACCATAAGTGCTAATGACTCCATTCCTTTTTGTGGTTGTAGGGGCTGTTGATTGGAGTATACTAAAACAAACCTGATCTCTCTAGGACATTCAGAAGCCAAGTTATAAGCCCACAAATGTGTAACTGGACTACTTCTTTAGACACCAGATCCGGTGACCTTTGGGACATGGTTTGACCCCCTTAGGGAAGTGCTATCATCATGAAACCTTCAGATCACTTACATTTTAATAGATTCTACCTTCCTGTAATGTTTCAGCCTGATTGGACCTTGTTTTCACACAAATGGACCCAGAATGATGTGAAATTGTGCTTCGTGCAACATAATTCTGGGTGCCATTTACAAACCATAAGTGCTAATGACTCCATTCCTTTTTGTGGTTGTAGGGGCTGTTGATTGGAGTACACTAAAACAAACCTGACCGCTCTAGGACATTCAGAAGCCAAGTTATAAGCCCACAAATGTGTAACTGGACTAATTCTTTAAAGTGACACCAGATCCGGTGACCTTTGCGACATGGTTTGACCCCCTTAGGAAAGTGCTATCATCATGAAACGTTCAGATCACTTACAACTCAATAGATTCTACCTTCCTGTAACGTTTCTGCCTGATTGGACCTTGTTTTCACACAAATGAACCCAGAATGATGTGAAATTGTGCTTCGTGCAACATAATTCTGTGTGCCATTTACAAACCATAAGTGCTAATGACTCCATTCCTTTTTGTGGTTGTAGGGGCTGTTGATTGGAGTACATTAAAACAAACCTGATCTCTCTAGGACATTCAGAAGCCAGGTTATAAGCCTACAAAGATGTAACTGGACTACTTCTTTAAAGTGACACCAGGCCCGGTGACCTTTGGGACATGGTTTTACCCCCTATAGGAATGTGCGATCATCTTGAAACGTTCAGGTCACTTACAACTCAATAGATTCTACCTTCCTGTAACGTTTCAGCCTGATTGGACCTTGTTTTCACACAAATGGACCCAGAATGATGTGAAATTGTGCTTCGTGCAACATAATTCTGGGTGCCATTTAAGAACCATAAGTGCTAATGACTCCATTCCTTTTTGTGGTTGTGGGGGCTGTTGATTGGAGTACACTAAAACAACCCTGATCTCTCTAGGACATTCAGAAGCCAAGTTATAAGCCCACAAAGGTGTAACTTGTCTACTTCTTTAAAGTGACACCAGGCCCGGTGACCTTTGGGACATGGTTTGACCCCCTATAGGAAAGTGCTATCATCATGAAACGTTCAGATCACTTACAACTCAATAGATTCTACGTTCCTGTAACATTTCTGCCTGATTGGACCTTGTTTTCACACAAATGAACCCAGAATGATGTGAAATTTTGCTTCGTGCAACATAATTCTGGGTGCCATTTACAAACCATAAGTGCTAATGACTCCATTCCTTTTTGTGGTTGTAGGGGCTGTTGATTGGAGTACACTAAAACAAACCTGATCTCTCTAGGACATTCAGAAGCCAAGTTATAAGCCCACAAATGTGTAACTGGACTACTTCTTTAAATTGACACCAGATCCGGTGACCTTTGGGACATGGTTTGACCCCCTTAGGAAAGTGCTATCATCATGAAACATTCAGATCACTTACAACTCAATAGATTCTACCTTCCTGTAACGTTTCAGCCTGATTGGACCTTGTTTTCACACAAATGAACCCAGACTGATGTGAAATTGTGCTTCGTGCAACATAATTCTGGGTGCCATTTAAAAACCATAAGTGCTAATGACTCCATTCCTTTTTGTGGTTGTAGGGGCTGTTGATTGGAGTACACTAAAACAAACCTGATCGCTCTAGGACATTCAGAAGCCAAGTTATAAGCCCACAAATGTGTAACTGGACTACTTCTTTAAAGTGACACCAGATCCGGTGACCTTTGGGACATGGTTTGACCCCCTTAGGAAAGTGCTATCATCATGAAACGTTCAGCTCACTTACAACGCAATAGATTCTACCTTCCTGTAACGTTTCAGCCTGATTGGACCTTGTTTTCACACAAATGAACCCAGAATGATGTGAAATTGTGCTTCGTGCAACATAATTCTGGGTGCCATTTAAAAACCATAAGTCTAATGACTCCATTCCTTTTTGTGGTTGTAGGGGCTGTTGATTGGAGTATACTAAAACAAACCTGATATCTCTAGGACATTCAGAAGCCAAGTTATAAGCCCACAAATGTGTAACTGGACTACTTCTTTAAATTGACACCAGATCCGGTGACCTTTGGGACATGGTTTGACCCCCTTAGGAAAGCGCTATCATCATGAAACGTTCAGATCACTTACAACTCAATAGATTCTAGCTTCCAGTAACGTTTCAGCCTGATTGGACCTTGTTTTCACACAAATGAACCCAGAATGATGTGAAATTGTGCTTCGTGCAAAATAATTCTGGGTGCCATTTACAAACCATAAGTGCTAATGACTCCATTCCTTTTTGTGGTTGTAGGGGCTGTTGATTGGAGTACACTAAAACAAACCTAACCTCTCTAGGACATTCAGAAGCCAAGTTATAAGCCCACAAAGGTGTAACTGGACTACCTCTTTAAAGTGACACTTGGCCCGGTGACCTTTGGGACATGGTTTGACCCCCTATAGGAATGTGCGATCATCTTGAAACGTTCAGATCACTTACAACTCAATAGATTCTACCTTCTTGTAGCGTTTCAGCCGGATTGGACCTTGTTTTCACACAAATTGACCCAGAATGATGTGAAATTGTGCTTCGTGCAACATAATTCTGGGTGCCATTTAAAAACCATAAGTGCTAATGACTCCATTCCTTTTTGTGGTTGTAGGGGCTGTTGATTGGAGTACACTAAAATAAACCTGATCTCTCTAGGACATTCAGAAGCCAAGTTATAAGCCCACAAATGTGTAACTGGACTACTTCTTTAAATTGACACCAGATCCGGTGACCTTTGGGACATGGTTTGACCCCCTTAAGGAAAGTGCTATCATCATGAAACATTCAGATCACTTACAACTCAATAGATTCTACCTTCCTGTAACGTTTCAGCCTGATTGGACCTTGTTTTCACACAAATGAACCCAGAATGATGTGAAATTGTGCTTTGTGCAACATAATTCTGGGTGCCATTTACAAACCATAAGTGCTAATGACTCCATTCCTTTTTGTGGTTGTAGGGGCTGTTGATTGGAGTACACTAAAACAAACCTGACCTCTCTAGGACATTCAGAAGCCAAGTTATAATCCCACAAAGGTGTAACTGGACAACTTCTTTAAAGTGACACCAGGCCCGGTGACCTTTGGGACATGGTTTTACCCCCTATAAGAATGTGCGATCATCTTGAAACCTTCAGATCACTTACAACTCAATAGATTCTACCTTCTTGTAGCGTTTCAGCCTGATTGGACCTTGTTTTCACACAAATGGACCCAGAATGATGTGAAATTGTGCTTCGTGCAACATAATTCTGGGTGCCATTTACAAACCATAAGTGCTAATGACTCCATTCCTTTTTGTGGTTGTAGGGGCTGTTGATTGGAGTACACTAAAACAAACCTGACCGCTCTAGGACATTCAGAAGCCAAGTTATAAGCCCACAAATGTGTAACTGGACTAATTCTTTAAAGTGACACTAGATCCGGTGACCTTTGCGACATGGTTTGACCCCCTTAGGAAAGTGCTATCATCATGAAACGTTCAGATCACTTACAACTCAATAGATTCTACCTTCCTGTAACGTTTCTGCCTGATTGGACCTTGTTTTCACACAAATGAACCCAGAATGATGTGAAATTGTGCTTCGTGCAACATAATTCTGTGTGCCATTTACAAACCATAAGTGCTAATGACTCCATTCCTTTTTGTGGTTGTAGGGGCTGTTGATTGGAGTACATTAAAACAAACCTGATCTCTCTAGGACATTCAGAAGCCAAGTTATAAGCCTACAAAGATGTAACTGGACTACTTCTTTAAAGTGACACCAGGCCCGGTGACCTTTGGGACATGGTTTTACCCTCTATAGGAATGTGCGATCATCTTGAAACGTTCAGGTCACTTACAACTCAATAGATTCTACCTTCCTGTAACGTTTCAGCCTGATTGGACCTTGTTTTCACACAAATGGACCCAGAATGATGTGAAATTGTGCTTCGTGCAACATAATTCTGGGTGCCATTTAAGAACCATAAGTGCTAATGACTCCATTCCTTTTTGTGGTTGTGGGGGCTGTTGATTGGAGTACACTAAAACAACCCTGATCTCTCTAGGACATTCAGAAGCCAAGTTATAAGCCCACAAAGGTGTAACTTGTCTACTTCTTTAAAGTGACACCAGGCCCGGTGACCTGTGGGACATATTTTGACCCCCTATAGGAAAGTGCTATCATCATGAAACGTTCAGATCACTTACAACTCAATAGATTCTACCTTCCTGTAACATTTCTGCCTGATTGGACCTTGTTTTCACACAAATGAACCCAGAATGATGTGAAATTTTGCTTCGTGCAACATAATTCTGGGTGCCATTTACAAACCATAAGTGCTAATGACTCCATTCCTTTTTGTGGTTGTAGGGGCTGTTGATTGGAGTACACTAAAACAAACCTGATCTCTCTAGGACATTCAGAAGCCAAGTTATAAGCCCACAAATGTGTAACTGGACTACTTCTTTAAATTGACACCAGATCCGGTGACCTTTGGGACATGGTTTGACCCCCTTAGGAAAGTGCTATCATCATGAAACATTCAGATCACTTACAACTCAATAGATTCTACCTTCCTGTAACGTTTCAGCCTGATTGGACCTTGTTTTCACACAAATGAACCCAGAATGATGTGAAATTGTGCTTCGTGCAACATAATTCTGGGTGTCATTTAAAAACCATAAGTGCTAATGACTCCATTCCTTTTTGTGGTTGTAGGGGCTGTTGATTGGAGTACACTAAAACAAACCTGATCGCTCTAGGACATTCAGAAGCCAAGTTATAAGCCCACAAATGTGTAACTGGACTACTTCTTTAAATTGACACCAGATCCGGTGACCTTTGGGACATGGTTTGACCCCCTTAGGAAAGTGCTATCATCATGAAACGTTCAGATCACTTACAACGCAATAGATTCTACCTTCCTGTAACGTTTCAGCCTGATTGGACCTTGTTTTCACACAAATGAACCCAGAATGATGTGAAATTGTGCTTCGTGCAACATAATTCTGGGTGCCATTTACAAACCATAAGTGCTAATGACTCCATTCCTTTTTGTGGTTGTAGGGGCTGTTGATTGGAGTACACTAAAACAAACCTGACCGCTCTAGGACATTCAGATGCCAAGTTATAAGCCCACAAATGTGTAACTGGACTAATTCTTTAAAGTGACACCAGATCCGGTGACCTTTGGGACATGGTTTGACCCCCTTAGGAAAGTGCTATCATCATGAAACGTTCAGATCACTTACAACTCAATAGATTCTACCTTCCTGTAACGTTTCTGCCTGATTGGACCTTGTTTTCACACAAATGAACCCAGAATGATGTGAAATTGTGCTTTGTGCAACATAATTCTGTGTGCCATTTACAAACCATAAGTGCTAATGACTCCATTCCTTTTTGTGGTTGTAGGGGCTGTTGATTGGAGTACATTAAAACAAACCTGATCTCTCTAGGACATTCAGAAGCCAAGTTATAAGCCTACAAAGATGTAACTGGACTACTTCTTTAAAGTGACACCAGGCCCGGTGACCTTTGGGACATGGTTTTACCCTCTATAGGAATGTGCGATCATCTTGAAACGTTCAGGTCACTTACAACTCAATAGATTCTACCTTCCTGTAACGTTTCTGCCTGATTGGACCTTGTTTTCACACAAATGAACCCAGAATGATGTGAAATTGTGCTTTGTGCAACATAATTCTGTGTGCCATTTACAAACCATAAGTGCTAATGACTCCATTCCTTTTTGTGGTTGTAGGGGCTGTTGATTGGAGTACATTAAAACAAACCTGATCTCTCTAGGACATTCAGAAGCCAAGTTATAAGCCTACAAAGATGTAACTGGACTACTTCTTTAAAGTGACACCAGGCCCGGTGACCTTTGGGACATGGTTTTACCCTCTATAGGAATGTGCGATCATCTTGAAACGTTCAGGTCACTTACAACTCAATAGATTCTACCTTCCTGTAACGTTTCAGCCTGATTGGACCTTGTTTTCACACAAATGGACCCAGAATGATGTGAAATTGTGCTTCGTGCAACATAATTCTGGGTGCCATTTAAGAACCATAAGTGCTAATGACTCCATTCCTTTTTGTGGTTGTGGGGGCTGTTGATTGGAGTACACTAAAACAACCCTGATCTCTCTAGGACATTCAGAAGCCAAGTTATAAGCCCACAAAGGTGTAACTTGTCTACTTCTTTAAAGTGACACCAGGCCCGGTGACCTGTGGGACATGGTTTGACCCCCTATAGGAAAGTGCTATCATCATGAAACGTTCAGATCACTTACAACTCAATAGATTCTACCTTCCTGTAACATTTCTGCCTGATTGGACCTTGTTTTCACACAAATGAACCCAGAATGATGTGAAATTTTGCTTCGTGCAACATAATTCTGGGTGCCATTTACAAACCATAAGTGCTAATGACTCCATTCCTTTTTGTGGTTGTAGGGGCTGTTGATTGGAGTACACTAAAACAAACCTGATCTCTCTAGGACATTCAGAAGCCAAGTTATAAGCCCACAAATGTGTAACTGGACTACTTCTTTAAATTGACACCAGGCCCGGTGACCTGTGGGACATGGTTTGACCCCCTATAGGAAAGTGCTATCATCATGAAACGTTCAGATCATTTACAACTCAATAGATTCTACCTTCCTGTAACATTTCTGCCTGATTGGACCTTGTTTTCACACAAATGAACCCAGAATGATGTGAAATTTTGCTTCGTGCAACATAATTCTGGGTGCCATTTACAAACCATAAGTGCTAATGACTCCATTCCTTTTTGTGGTTGTAGGGGCTGTTGATTGGAGTACACTAAAACAAACCTGATCTCTCTAGGACATTCAGAAGCCAAGTTATAAGCCCACAAATGTGTAACTGGACTACTTCTTTAAATTGACACCAGATCCGGTGACCTTTGGGACATGGTTTGACCGCCTTAGGAAAGTGCTATCATCATGAAACATTCAGATCACTTACAACTCAATAGATTCTACCTTCCTGTAACGTTTCAGCCTGATTGGACCTTGTTTTCACACAAATGAACCCAGAATGATGTGAAATTGTGCTTCGTGCAACATAATTCTGGGTGTCATTTAAAAACCATAAGTGCTAATGACTCCATTCCTTTTTGTGGTTGTAGGGGCTGTTGATTGGAGTACACTAAAACAAACCTGATCGCTCTAGGACATTCAGAAGCCAAGTTATAAGCCCACAAATGTGTAACTGGACTACTTCTTTAAATTGACACCAGATCCGGTGACCTTTGGGACATGGTTTGACCCCCTTAGGAAAGTGCTATCATCATGAAACGTTCAGATCACTTACAACGCAATAGATTCTACCTTCCTGTAACGTTTCAGCCTGATTGGACCTTGTTTTCACACAAATGAACCCAGAATGATGTGAAATTGTGCTTCGTGCAACATAATTCTGGGTGCCATTTACAAACCATAAGTGCTAATGACTCCATTCCTTTTTGTGGTTGTAGGGGCTGTTGATTGGAGTACACTAAAACAAACCTGACCGCTCTAGGACATTCAGAAGCCAAGTTATAAGCCCACAAATGTGTAACTGGACTAATTCTTTAAAGTGACACCAGATCCGGTGACCTTTGCGACATGGTTTGACCCCCTTAGGAAAGTGCTATCATCATGAAACGTTCAGATCACTTACAACTCAATAGATTCTACCTTCCTGTAACGTTTCTGCCTGATTGGACTTTGTTTTCACACAAATGAACCCAGAATGATGTGAAATTGTGCTTTGTGCAACATAATTCTGTGTGCCATTTACAAACCATAAGTGCTAATGACTCCATTCCTTTTTGTGGTTGTAGGGGCTGTTGATTGGAGTACATTAAAACAAACCTGATCTCTCTAGGACATTCAGAAGCCAAGTTATAAGCCTACAAAGATGTAACTGGACTACTTCTTTAAAGTGACACCAGGCCCGGTGACCTTTGGGACATGGTTTTACCCTCTATAGGAATGTGCGATCATCTTGAAACGTTCAGGTCACTTACAACTCAATAGATTCTACCTTCCTGTAACGTTTCAGCCTGATTGGACCTTGTTTTCACACAAATGGACCCAGAATGATGTGAAATTGTGCTTCGTGCAACATAATTCTGGGTGCCATTTAAGAACCATAAGTGCTAATGACTCCATTCCTTTTTGTGGTTGTGGGGGCTGTTGATTGGAGTACACTAAAACAACCCTGATCTCTCTAGGACATTCAGAAGCCAAGTTATAAGCCCACAAAGGTGTAACTTGTCTACTTCTTTAAAGTGACACCAGGCCCGGTGACCTTTGGGACATGGTTTGACCCCCTATAGGAAAGTGCTATCATCATGAAACGTTCAGATCACTTACAACTCAATAGATTCTACCTTCCTGTAACATTTCTGCCTGATTGGACCTTGTTTTCACACAAATGAACCCAGAATGATGTGAAATTTTGCTTCGTGCAACATAATTCTGGGTGCCATTTACAAACCATAAGTGCTAATGACTCCATTCCTTTTTGTGGTTGTAGGGGCTGTTGATTGGAGTACACTAAAACAAACCTGATCTCTCTAGGACATTCAGAAGCCATGTTATAAGCCCACAAATGTGTAACTGGACTACTTCTTTAAATTGACACCAGATCCGGTGACCTTTGGGACATGGTTTGACCCCCTTAGGAAAGTGCTATCATCATGAAACATTCAGATCACTTACAACTCAATAGATTCTACCTTCCTGTAACGTTTCAGCCTGATTGGACCTTGTTTTCACACAAATGAACCCAGAATGATGTGAAATTGTGCTTCGTGCAACATAATTCTGGGTGCCATTTAAAAACCATAAGTGCTAATGACTCCATTCCTTTTTGTGGTTGTAGGGGCTGTTGATTGGAGTACACTAAAACAAACCTGATCGCTCTAGGACATTCAGAAGCCAAGTTATAAGCCCACAAATTTGTAACTGGACTACTTCTTTAGACACCAGATCCGGTGACCTTTGGGACATGGTTTGACCCCCTTAGGAAAGTGCTATCATCATGAAACGTTCAGATCACTTACAACAATAGATTCTACCTTCCTGTAACGTTTCAGCCTGATTGGACCTTGTTTTCACACAAATGAACCCAGAATGATGTGAAATTGTGCTTCGTGCAACATAATTCTGGGTGCCATTTAAAAACCATAAGTGCTAATGTCTCCATTCCTTTTTGTGGTTCTAGGGGCTGTTGATTGGAGTACACTAAAACAAACCTGATCTCTCTAGGACATTCAGAAGCCAAGTTATAAGCCCACACACAAAGATGTAACTGGACTACTTCTTTAAAGTGACACTTGGCCCGGTGACCTTTGGGACATGGTTTGACCCCCTATAGGAATGTGCGATCATCTTGAAACGTTCAGATCACTTACAACTTAATAGATTCTACCTTCTTGTAGCGTTTCAGCCGGATTGGACCTTGTTTTCACACAAATTGACCCAGAATCATGTGAAATTGTGCTTAGTGCAGCATAATTCTGGGTGCCATTTAAGAACCATAAGTGCTAATGACTCCATTCCTTTTTGTGGTCGTAGGGGCTGTTGATTGGAGTACACTAAAATAAACCTGATCTCTCTAGGACATTCAGAAGCCAAGTTATAAGCCCACAAATGTGTAACTGGACTACTTCTTTAAATTGACACCAGATCCGATGACCTTTGGGACATGGTTTGACCCCCTTAGGAAAGCGCTATCATCATGAAACGTTCAGATCACTTACAACTCAATAGATTCTAGCTTCCAGTAACGTTTCAGCCTGATTGGACCTTGTTTTCACACAAATGAACCCAGAATGATGTGAAATTGTGCTTCGTGCAAAATAATTCTGGGTGCCATTTACAAACCATAAGTGCTAATGACTCCATTCCTTTTTGTGGTTGTAGGGGCTGTTGATTGGAGTACACTAAAACAAACCTAACCTCTCTAGGACATTCAGAAGCCAAGTTATAAGCCCACAAAGGTGTAACTGGACTACCTCTTTAAAGTGACACTTGGCCCGGTGACCTTTGGGACATGGTTTGACCCCCTATAGGAATGTGCGATCATCTTGAAACGTTCAGATCACTTACAACTCAATAGATTCTACCTTCTTGTAGCGTTTCAGCCGTATTGGACATTGTTTTCACACAAATTGACCCAGAATGATGTGAAATTGTGCTTCGTGCAACATAATTCTGGGTGCCATTTAAAAACCATAAGTGCTAATGACTCCATTCCTTTTTGTGGTTGTAGGGGCTGTTGATTGGAGTACACTAAAATAAACCTGATCTCTCTAGGACATTCAGAAGCCAAGTTATAAGCCCACAAATGTGTAACTGGACTACTTCTTTAAATTGACACCAGATCCGGTGACCTTTGGGACATGGTTTGACCCCCTTAGGAAAGTGCTATCATCATGAAACATTCAGATCACTTACAACTCAATAGATTCTACCTTCCTGTAACGTTTCAGCCTGATTGGACCTTGTTTTCACACAAATGAACCCAGAATGATGTGAAATTGTGCTTTGTGCAACATAGTTCTGGGTGCCATTTACAAACCATAAGTGCTAATGACTCCATTCCTTTTTGTGGTTGTAGGGGCTGTTGATTGGAGTACACTAAAACACACCTAACCTCTCTAGGACATTCAGAAGCCAAGTTATAAGCCCACAAAGGTGTAACTGGACTACTTCTTTAAAGTGACACCAGGCCCGGTGACCGTTGGGACATGGTTTTACCCCCTATAGGAATGCGCGATCATCTTGAAATGTTCAGATCACTTACAACTCAATAGATTCTACCTTCTTGTAGCGTTTCAGCCTGATTGGACCTTGTTTTCACACAAATGGACCCAGAATGATGTGAAATTGTGCTTCGTGCAACATAATTCTGGGTGCCATTTACAAACCATAAGTGCTAATGACTCCATTCCTTTTTGTGGTTGTAGGGGCTGTTGATTGGAGTACACTAAAACAAACCTGATCTCTCTAGGACATTCAGAAGCCAAGTTATAAGCCCACAAATGTGTAACTGGACTACTTCTTTAAATTGACACCAGATCCGGTGATCTTTGGGACATGGTTTGACCCCCTTAGGAAAGTGCTATCATCATGAAACGTTCAGATCACTTACAACTCAGTAGATTCTACCTTCCTGTAACGTTTCAGCCTGATTGGTCCTTGTTTTCACACAAATGAACCCAGAATGATGTGAAATTGTGCTTCGTGCAACATAATTCTGGGTGCCATTTAAAAAACCATAAGTGCTGATGTCTCCATTCCTTTTTGTGGTTGTAGGGGCTGTTGATTGGAGTACACTAAAGCAAACCTGATCGCTCTAGGACATTCAGAAGCCAAGTTTTAAGCCCACAAATGTGTAACTGGACTACTTCTTTAAATTGACACCAGATCCGGTGACCTTTGGGACATGGTTTGACCCCCTTAGGAAAGTGCTATCATCATGAAACATTCAGATCACTTACAACTCAATAGATTCTACCTTCTTGTAATGTTTCAGCCTGATTGGACCTTGTTTTCACACAAATGGACCCAGAATGATGTGAAATTGTGCTTCGTGCAACATAATTCTGGGTGCCATTTACAAACCATAAGGCTAATGACTCCATTCCTTTTGTGGTTGTAGGGGCTGTTGATTGGAGTACACTAAAACAAACCTGATCTCTCTAGGACATTCAGAAGCCAAGTTATAAGCCCACAAATGTGTAACTGGACTACTTCTTTAAATTGACACCAGATCCGGTGACCTTTGGGACATGGTTTGATCCCCTTAGGAAAGCGCTATCATCATGAAACGTTCAGATCACTTACAACTAAATAGATTCTACCTTCCTGTAACATTTCAGCCTGATTGGACCTTGTTTTCACACAAATGAACCCAGAATGATGTGAAATTGTGCTTCGTGCAACATAATTCTGGGTGCCATTTACAAACCATAAATGCTAATGACTCCATTCCTTTTTGTGGTTGTAGGGGCTGTTGATTGGAGTACATTAAAACAAACCTGATCTCTCTAGGACATTCAGAAGCCAAGTTATAAGCCCACAAATGTGTAACTGGACTACTTCTTTAAATTGACACCAGATCCGGTGACCTTTGGGACATGGTTTGATCCCCTTAGGAAAGTGCTATCATCATGAAACATTCAGATCACTTACAACTCAATAGATTCTACCTTCCTGTAACGTTTCAGCCTGATTGGACCTTGTTTTCACACAAATGGACCCAGAATCATGTGAAATTGTGCTTCGTGCAGCATAATTCTGGGTGCCATTTAAAAACCATAAGTGCTAATGAATCCATTCCTTTTTGTGGTTGTAGGGGCTGTTGATTGGAGTATACTAAAACAAACCTGATCTCTCTAGGACATTCAGAAGCCACGTTATAAGCCCACAAATGTGTAACTGGACTACTTCTTTAAATTGACACCAGATCCGGTGACCTTTGGGACATGGTTTGACCCCCTTAGGAAAGTGCTATCATCATGAAACGTTCAGATCACTTACAACTCAATAGATTCTAACTTCCTGTAACGTTTCAGCCTGATTGGACCTTGTTTTCACACAAATGAACCCAGAATGATGTGAAAGTGTGCTTCGTGCAACATAATTCTGGGTGCCATTTAAAAACCATAAGTGCTAATGACTCCATTCCTCTTTGGGGTAATGGGGGCTGTTAACTGGAGTACTCTAAAACAAACCTGACCTCTCTAGGATATTCAGAAGCCAAGTTATAAGCCCACAAATGTGTAACTGGACTACTTCTTTAAAGTGACACCAGGCCCGGTGACCTTTGGGACATGGTTTGACCCCCTATAGGAATGTGCGATCATCATGAAACGTTCAGATCACTTACAACTCAATAGATTCTACCTTCTTGTAACGTTTCAGCCTGATTGGACCTTGTTTTCACACAAATGAACCCAGAATGAAGTGAAATTGTGCTTCGTGCAACATAATTCTGGGTGCCATTTACAAACCATAAGTGCTAATGACTCCATTCCTTTTTGTGGTTGTAGGGGCTGTTGATTGGAGTACACTAAAACAAACCTGATCTCTAGGACATTCAGAAGCCAAGTTATAAGCCCACAAATGTGTAACTGTACTACTTCTTTAAATTGACACCAGATCCGGTGACCTTTGGGACATGGTTTGACCCCCTTTGGAAAGTGCTATCATCAGGAAACGTTCAGATCACTTACAACTCAATAGATTCTACCTTCTTGTAACGTTTCAGCCTGATTGGACCTTGTTTTCACACAAATGGACCCAGAATGATGTGAAATTGTGCTTCGTGCAACATAATTCTGGGTGCCATTTACAAACCATAAGTGCTAATGACTCCATTCCTTTTTGTGGTTGTAGGGGCTGTTGATTGGAGTACACTAAAACAAACCTGATCTCTCCAGGACATTCAGAAGCCAAGTTATAAGCCCACAAATGTGTAACTGGACTACTTCTTTAAAGTGACACCAGGCCCGGTGACCTTTGGGACATGGTTTGACCCCCTATAGGAATGTGCGATCATCATGAAACGTTCAGATCACTTACAACTCAATAGATTCTACCTTCTTGTAACGTTTCAGCCTGATTGGACCTTGTTTTCACACAAATTAACCCAGAATGATGTGAAATTGTGCTTCGTGCAACATAATTCTGGGTGCCATTTACAAACCATAAGTGCTAATGACTCCATTCCTTTTTGTGGTTGTAGGGGCTGTTGATTGGAGTACACTAAAACACACCTAACCTCTCTAGGACATTCAGAAGCCAAGTTATAAGCCCACAAAGGTGTAACTGGACTACTTCTTTAAAGTGACACCAGGCCCGGTGACCTTTGGGACATGGTTTTACCCCCTATAGGAATGTGCGATCATCTTGAAATGTTCAGATCACTTACAACTCAATAGATTCTACCTTCTTGTAGCGTTTCAGCCTGATTGGACCTTGTTTTCACACAAATGGACCCAGAATGATGTGAAATTGTGCTTCGTGCAACATAATTCTGGGTGCCATTTACAAACCATAAGTGCTAATGACTCCATTCCTTTTTGTGGTTGTAGGGGCTGTTGATTGGAGTACACTAAAACAAACCTGATCTCTCTAGGACATTCAGAAGCCAAGTTATAAGCCCACAAATGTGTAACTGGACTACTTCTTTAAATTGACACCAGATCCGGTGATCTTTGGGACATGGTTTGACCCTCTTAGGAAAGTGCTATCACCATGAAACGTTCAGATCACTTACAACTCAGTAGATTCTACCTTCCTGTAACGTTTCAGCCTGATTGGACCTTGTTTTCACACAAATGAACCCAGAATGATGTGAAATTGTGCTTCGTGCAACATAATTCTGGGTGCCATTTAAAAAACCATAAGTGCTAATGTCTCCATTCCTTTTTGTGGTTGTAGGGGCTGTTGATTGGAGTACACTAAAGCAAACCTGATCGCTCTAGGACATTCAGAAGCCAAGTTTTAAGCCCACAAATGTGTAACTGGACTACTTCTTTAAATTGACACCAGATCCGGTGACCTTTGGGACATGGTTTGACCCCCTTAGGAAAGTGCTATCATCATGAAACATTCAGATCACTTACAATTCAATAGATTCTACCTTCTTGTAATGTTTCAGCCTGATTGGACCTTGTTTTCACACAAATGGACCCAGAATGATGTGAAATTGTGCTTCGTGCAACATAATTCTGGGTGCCATTTACAAACCATAAGGCTAATGACTCCATTCCTTTTGTGGTTGTAGGGGCTGTTGATTGGAGTACACTAAAACAAACCTGATCTCTCCAGGACATTCAGAAGCCAAGTTATAAGCCCACAAATGTGTAACTGGACTACTTCTTTAAAGTGACACCAGGCCCGGTGACCTTTGGGACATGGTTTGACCCCCTATAGGAATGTGCGATCATCATGAAACGTTCAGATCACTTACAACTCAATAGATTCTACCTTCTTGTAACGTTTCAGCCTGATTGGACCTTGTTTTCACACAAATTAACCCAGAATGATGTGAAATTGTGCTTCGTGCAACATAATTCTGGGTGCCATTTACAAACCATAAGTGCTAATGACTCCATTCCTTTTTGTGGTTGTAGGGGCTGTTGATTGGAGTACACTAAAACACACCTAACCTCTCTAGGACATTCAGAAGCCAAGTTATAAGCCCACAAAGGTGTAACTGGACTACTTCTTTAAAGTGACACCAGGCCCGGTGACCTTTGGGACATGGTTTTACCCCCTATAGGAATGTGCGATCATCTTGAAATGTTCAGATCACTTACAACTCAATAGATTCTACCTTCTTGTAGCGTTTCAGCCTGATTGGACCTTGTTTTCACACAAATGGACCCAGAATGATGTGAAATTGTGCTTCGTGCAACATAATTCTGGGTGCCATTTACAAACCATAAGTGCTAATGACTCCATTCCTTTTTGTGGTTGTAGGGGCTGTTGATTGGAGTACACTAAAACAAACCTGATCTCTCTAGGACATTCAGAAGCCAAGTTATAAGCCCACAAATGTGTAACTGGACTACTTCTTTAAATTGACACCAGATCCGGTGATCTTTGGGACATGGTTTGACCCTCTTAGGAAAGTGCTATCATCATGAAACGTTCAGATCACTTACAACTCAGTAGATTCTACCTTCCTGTAACGTTTCAGCCTGATTGGACCTTGTTTTCACACAAATGAACCCAGAATGATGTGAAATTGTGCTTCGTGCAACATAATTCTGGGTGCCATTTAAAAAACCATAAGTGCTAATGTCTCCATTCCTTTTTGTGGTTGTAGGGGCTGTTGATTGGAGTACACTAAAGCAAACCTGATCGCTCTAGGACATTCAGAAGCCAAGTTTTAAGCCCACAAATGTGTAACTGGACTACTTCTTTAAATTGACACCAGATCCGGTGACCTTTGGGACATGGTTTGACCCCCTTAGGAAAGTGCTATCATCATGAAACATTCAGATCACTTACAATTCAATAGATTCTACCTTCTTGTAATGTTTCAGCCTGATTGGACCTTGTTTTCACACAAATGGACCCAGAATGATGTGAAATTGTGCTTCGTGCAACATAATTCTGGGTGCCATTTACAAACCATAAGGCTAATGACTCCATTCCTTTTGTGGTTGTAGGGGCTGTTGATTGGAGTACACTAAAACAAACCTGATCTCTCTAGGACATTCAGAAGCCAAGTTATAAGCCCACAAATGTGTAACTGGACTACTTCTTTAAATTGACACCAGATCCGGTGACCTTTGGGACATGGTTTGATCCCCTTAGGAAAGCGCTATCATCATGAAACGTTCAGATCACTTACAACTAAATAGATTCTACCTTCCTGTAATGTTTCAGCCTGATTGGACCTTGTTTTCACACAAATGAACCCAGAATGATGTGAAATTGTGCTTCGTGCAACATAATTCTGGGTGCCATTTACAAACCATAAATGCTAATGACTCCATTCCTTTTTGTGGTTGTAGGGGCTGTTGATTGGAGTACATTAAAACAAACCTGATCTCTCTAGGACATTCAGAAGCCAAGTTATAAGCCCACAAATGTGTAACTGGACTACTTCTTTAAATTGACACCAGATCCGGTGACCTTTGGGACATGGTTTGATCCCCTTATGAAAGTGCTATCATCATGAAACATTCAGATCACTTACAACTCAATAGATTCTAACTTCCTGTAACGTTTCAGCCTGATTGGATCTTGTTTTCACACAAATGGACCCAGAATCATGTGAAATTGTGCTTCGTGCAACATAATTCTGGGTGCCATTTAAAAACCATAAGTGCTAATGACTCCATTCCTTTTTGTGGTTGTAGGGGCTGTTGATTGGAGTATACTAAAACAAACCTGATCTCTCTAGGACATTCAGAAGCCACGTTATAAGCCCACAAATGTTTAACTGGACTACTTCTTTAAATTGACACCAGATCCGGTGACCTTTGGGACATGGTTTGACCCCCTTAGGAAAGTGCTATCATCATGAAACGTTCAGATCACTTACAACTCAATAGATTCTAACTTCCTGTAACGTTTCAGCCTGATTGGACCTTGTTTTCACACAAATGAACCCAGAATGATGTGAAAGTGTGCTTCGTGCAACATAATTCTGGGTGCCATTTAAAAACCATAAGTGCTAATGACTCCATTCCTCTTTGGGGTAATGGGGGCTGTTAACTGGAGTACTCTAAAACAAACCTGACCTCTTTAGGATATTCAGTAGCCAAGTTATAAGCCCACAAATGTGTAACTGGACTACTTCTTTAAAGTGACACCAGGCCCGGTGACCTTTGGGACATGGTTTGACCCCCTATAGGAATGTGCGATCATCATGAAACGTTCAGATCACTTACAACTCAATAGATTCTACCTTCTTGTAACGTTTCAGCCTGATTGGACCTTGTTTTCACACAAATGCACCCAGAATGAAGTGAAATTGTGCTTCGTGCAACATAATTCTGGGTGCCATTTACAAACCATAAGTGCTAATGACTCCATTCCTTTTTGTGGTTGTAGGGGCTGTTGATTGGAGTACACTAAAACAAACCTGATCTCTCTAGGACATTCAGAAGCCAAGTTATAAGCCCACAAATGTGTAACTGTACTACTTCTTTAAATTGACACCAGATCCGGTGACCTTTGGGACATGGTTTGACCCCCTTAGGAAAGTGCTATCATCATGAAACGTTCAGATCACTTGCAACTCAATAGATTCTACCTTATTGTAACGTTTCAGCCTGATTGGACCTTGTTTTCACACAAATGGACCCAGAATGATGTGAAATTGTGCTTCGTGCAACATAATTCTGGGTGCCATTTACAAACCATAAGTGCTAATGACTCCATTCCTTTTTGTGGTTGTAGGGGCTGTTGATTGGAGTACACTAAAACAAACCTGATCTCTCCAGGACATTCAGAAGCCAAGTTATAAGCCCACAAATGTGTAACTGGACTACTTCTTTAAAGTGACACCAGGCCCGGTGACCTTTGGGACATGGTTTGACCCCCTATAGGAATGTGCGATCATCATGAAACGTTCAGATCACTTACAACTCAATAGATTCTACCTTCTTGTAACGTTTCAGCCTGATTGGACCTTGTTTTCACACAAATTAACCCAGAATGATGTGAAATTGTGCTTCGTGCAACATAATTCTGGGTGCCATTTACAAACCATAAGTGCTAATGACTCCATTCCTTTTTGTGGTTGTAGGGGCTGTTGATTGGAGTACACTAAAACAAACCTAACCTCTCTAGGACATTCAGAAGCCAAGTTATAAGCCCACAAAGATGTAACTGGACTACTTCTTTAAAGTGACACCAGGCCAGGTGACCTTTGGGACATGGTTTTACCCCCTATAGGAATGTGCGATCATCTTGAAACGTTCAGATCACTTACAACTCAATAGATTCTACCTTCCTGTAACGTTTCAGCCTGATTAGACCTTGTTTTCACACAAATGGACCCAGAATGATGTGAAATTGTGCTTCGTGCAACATAATTCTGGGTGCCATTTACAAACCATAAGTGCTAATGACTCCATTCCTTTTTGTGGTTGTAGGGGCTGTTGATTGGAGTACATTAAAACAAACCTGACCTCTCCAGGACATTCAGAAGCCAAGTTATAAGCCCACAAATGTGTAACTGGACTACTACTTTAAATTGACACCAGATCCGGTGACATTTGGGACATGGTTTGACCCCCTTAGGAAAGTGCTATCATCATGAAACATTCAGATCACTTACAACTCAATAGATTCTACCTTCCTGTAACGTTTCAGCCTGATTGGACCTTGTTTTCACACAAATGAACCCAGAAAGATGTGAAATTGTGCTTCGTGCAACATAATTCTGGGTGCCATTTAAAAACCATAAGTGCTAATGACTCCATTCCTTTTTGTGGTTGTAGGGGCTGTTGATTGGAGTATACTAAAACAAACCTGATCTCTCTAGGACATTCAGAAGCCAAGTTATAAGCCCACAAATGTGTAACTGGACTACTTCTTTAGACACCAGATCCGGTGACCTTTGGGACATGGTTTGACCCCCTTAGGGAAGTGCTATCATCATGAAACGTTCATATCACTTACAATTTAATAGATTCTACCTTCCTGTAATGTTTCAGCCTGATTGGACCTTGTTTTCACACAAATGGACCCAGAATGATGTGAAATTGTGCTTCGTGCAACATAATTCTGGGTGCCATTTACAAACCATAAGTGCTAATGACTCCATTCCTTTTTGTGGTTGTAGGGGCTGTTGATTGGAGTACACTAAAACAAACCTGATCTCTCTAGGACATTCAGAAGCCAAGTTATAAGCCCACAAATGTGTAACTGGACTACTTCTTTAAATTGACACCAGATCCGGTGACCTTTGGGACATGGTTTGACCCCCTTAGGAAAGTGCTATCATCATGAAACGTTCAGATCACTTACAACTCAATAGATTCTACCTTCCTGTAACGTTTCAGCCTGATTGGACCTTGTTTTCACACAAATGAACCCAGAATGATGTGAAATTGTGCTTCGTGCAACATAATTCTGGGTGCCATTTAAAAACCATAAGTGCTAATGTCTCCATTCCTTTTTGTGGTTCTAGGGGCTGTTGATTGGAGTACACTAAAACAAACCTGATCTCTCTAGGACATTCAGAAGCCAAGTTATAAGCCCACACACAAAGATGTAACTGGACTACTTCTTTAAAGTGACACTTGGCCCGGTGACCTTTGGGACATGGTTTGACCCCCTATAGGAATGTGCGATCATCTTGAAACGTTCAGATCCCTTACAACTCAATAGATTCATCCTTCTTGTAGCGTTTCAGACGGATTGGACCTTGTTTTCACACAAATTGACCCAGAATCATGTGAAATTGTGCTTAGTGCAGCATAATTCTGGGTGCCATTTAAGAACCATAAGTGCTAATGACTCCATTCCTTTTTGTGGTTGTAGGGGCTGTTGATTGGAGTACACTAAAATAAACCTGATCTCTCTAGGACATTCAGAAGCCAAGTTATAAGCCCACAAATGTGTAAATGGACTACTTCTTTAAATTGACACCAGATCCGGTGACCTTTGGGACATGGTTTGACCCCCTTCGGAAAGCGCTATCATCATGAAACGTTCAGATCACTTACAACTCAATAGATTCTAGCTTCCAGTAACGTTTCAGCCTGATTGGACCTTGTTTTCACACAAATGAACCCAGAATGATGTGAAATTGTGCTTCGTGCAAAATAATTCTGGGTGCCATTTACAAACCATAAGTGCTAATGACTCCATTCCTTTTTGTGGTTGTAGGGGCTGTTGATTGGAGTACACTAAAACAAACCTAACCTCTCTAGGACATTCAGAAGCCAAGTTATAAGCCCACAAAGGTGTAACTGGACTACTTCTTTAAAGTGACACTTGGCCCGGTGCCCTTTGGGACATGGTTTGACCCCCTATAGGAATGTGCGATCATCTTGAAACGTTTAGATCACTTACAACTCAATAGATTCTACCTTCTTGTAGCGTTTCAGCCGGATTGGACCTTGTTTTCACACAAATTGACCCAGAATGATGTGAAATTGTGCTTCGTGCAACATAATTCTGGGTGCCACTTACAAACCATAAGTGCTAATGACTCCATTCCTTTTTGTGGTTGTAGGGGCTGTTGATTGGAGTACACTAAAACAAACCTGATCTCTCCAGGACATTCAGAAGCCAAGTTATAAGCCCACAAATGTGTAACTGGACTACTTCTTTAAAGTGACACCAGGCCCGGTGACCTTTGGGACATGGTTTGACCCCCTATAGGAATGTGCGATCATCATGAAACGTTCAGATCACTTACAACTCAATAGATTCTACCTTCTTGTAACGTTTCAGCCTGATTGGACCTTGTTTTCACACAAATTAACCCAGAATGATGTGAAATTGTGCTTCGTGCAACATAATTCTGGGTGCCATTTACAAACCATAAGTGCTAATGACTCCATTCCTTTTTGTGGTTGTAGGGGCTGTTGATTGGAGTACACTAAAACAAACCTAACCTCTCTAGGACATTCAGAAGCCAAGTTATAAGCCCACAAAGATGTAACTGGACTACTTCTTTAAAGTGACACCAGGCCAGGTGACCTTTGGGACATGGTTTTACCCCCTTAGGAAAGTGCTATCATCATGAAACGTTCAGATCACTTACAACTCAATAGATTCTACCTTCCTGTAACGTTTCAGCCTGATTGGACCTTGTTTTCACACAAATGGACCCAGAATGATGTGAAATTGTGCTTCGTACAACATAATTCTGGGTGCCATTTAAAAACCATAAGTGCTAATGACTCCATTCCTTTTTGTGGTTGTAGGGGCTGTTGATTGGAGTACACTAAAACAAACCTGATCTCTCTAGGACATTCAGAAGCCAAGTTATAAGCCCACAAATGTGTAACTGGACTACTTCTTTAAATTGACACCAGATCCGGTGACCTTTGGGACATGGTTTGACCCCCTTAGGAAAGTGCTATCATCATGAAACGTTCAGATCACTTACAACTCAATAGATTCTACCTTCCTGTAACGTTTCAGCCTGATTGGACCTTGTTTTCACACAAATGAACCCAGAATGATGTGAAATTGTGCTTCGTGCAACATAATTCTGGGTGCCATTTACAAACCATAAGTGCTAATGACTCCATTCCTTTTTGTGGTTTTAGGGGCTGTTGATTGGACTACACTAAAACAAACTAACCTCTCTAGGACATTCAGAAGCCAAGTTATAAGGCCACAAGGTGTAACTGGACTACTACTTTAAAGTGACACCAGGCCCGGTGACCTTTGGGACATGGTTTTACCCCCTATAGGAATGTGCGATCATCTTGAAATGTTCAGATCACTTACAACTCAATAGATTCTACCTTCTTGTAGCGTTTCAGCCTGATTGGACCTTGTTTTCACACAAATGGACCCAGAATGATGTGAAATTTTGCTTCGTGCAACATAATTCTGTGTGCCATTTACAAACCATAAGTGCTAATGACTCCATTCCTTTTTGTGGTTGTAGGGGCTGTTGATTGGAGTACACTAAACAAACCTGATCTCTCTAGGACATTCAGAAGCCAAGTTATAAGCCCACAAATGTGTAACTGGACTACTTCTTTAAATTGACACCAGATCCGGTGACTTTTGGGACATGGTTTGACCCCCTTAGGAAAGGACTATCATCATAAAACGTTCAGATCACTTGCAACTCAATAGATTCTACCTTCCTGTAACGTTTCAGCCTGATTGGACCTTGTTTTCACACAAATGAACCCAGAATGATGTGAAATTGTGCTTCGTGCAACATAATTCTGGATGCCATTTACAAACCATAAGTGCTAATATCTCCATTCCTTTTTGTGGTTGTAGGGGCTGTTGATTGGAGTACATTAAAACAAACCTGATCTCTCTAGGACATTCAGAAGCCAAGTTATAAGCCCACAAATGTGTAACTGGACTACTTCTTTAAATTGACACCAGATCCGGTGACCTTTGGGACATGGTTTGATCCCCTTAGGAAAGCGCTATCATCATGAAACGTTCAGATCACTTACAACTAAATAGATTCTACCTTCCTGTAACGTTTCAGCCTGATTGGACCTTGTTTTCACACAAATGAACCCAGAATGATGTGAAATTGTGCTTCGTGCAACATAATTCTGGGTGCCATTTACAAACCATAAATGCTAATGACTCCATTCCTTTTAGTGATTGTAGGGGCTGTTGATTGGAGTACATTAAAACAAACCTGATCTCTCTACGACATTCAGAAGCCAAGTTATAAGCCCACGAATGTGTAACTGGACTACTTCTTTAAAGTGACACCAGGCCCAGTGACCTTTGGGACATGGTTTGACCCCCTTAGGAAAGTGCTATCATCATGAAACGTTCAGATCACTTACAACTAAATAGATTCTATCTTCCTGTAACGTTTCAGCCTGATTGGACCTTGTTTTCACACAAATGAACCCAGAATGATGTGAAATTGTGCTTCGTGCAACATAATTCTGGGTGCCATTTACAAACCATAAATGCTAATGACTTCATTCCTTTTAGTGGTAATGGGGGCTGCTAATTGGAGTACTCTAAAACAAACCTGACCTCTCTAGGATATTCAGAAGCCAAGTTATAAGCCCACAAAGGTGTAACTGGACTACTTCTTTAAAGTGACACCAGGCCCGGTGACCTTTGGGACATGGTTTGACCCCCTTAGGAAAGTGCTATCATCATGAAACGTTCAGATCACTTACAATTCAATAGAATCTACCTTCCTGTAACGTTTCAGCCTGATTGGACCTTGTTTTCACACAAATGGACCCAGAATGATGTGAAATTGTGCTTCGTGCAACATAATTCTGGGGGCCATTTACAAACCATAAGTGCTAATTACTCCATTCCTTTTTGTGGTTGTAGGGGCTGTTGATTGGAGTACACTAAAACAAACCTAACCTCTCTAGGACATTCAGAAGCCAAGTTATAAGCCCACAAAGGTGTAACTGGACTACTTCTTTAAATTGACACCAGATCCGGTGATCTTTGGGACATCGTTTGACCCCCTTAGGAAAGTGCTATCATCATGAAACGTTCAGATCACTTACAACTCAGTAGATTCTACCTTCCTGTAACGTTTCAGCCTGATTGGACCTTGTTTTCACACAAATGAACCCAGAATGATGTGAAATTGTGCTTCGTGCAACATAATTCTGGGTGCCATTTAAAAACCATAAGTGCTAATGACTCCATTCCTTTTTGTGGTTGTAGGGGCTGTTGATTGGAGTACACTAAAACAAACCTGACCGCTCTAGGACATTCAAAAGCCAAGTTATAAGCCCACAGATGTGTAACTGGACTAATTCTTTAAAGTGACACCAGATCCGGTGACCTTTGCGACATGGTTTGACCCCTTTAGGAAAGTGCTATCATCATGAAACGTTCAGATCACTTACAACTCAATAGATTCTACCTTCCTGTAACGTTTCTGCCTGATTGGACCTTGTTTTCACACAAATGAACCCAGAATGATGTGAAATTGTGCTTCGTGCAACATAATTCTGTGTGCCATTTACAAACCATAAGTGCTAATGACTCCATTCCTTTTTGTGGTTGTAGGGGCTGTTGATTGGAGTACATTAAAACAAACCTGATCTCTCTAGGACATTCAGAAGCCAAGTTATAAGCCTACAAAGATGTAACTGGACTACATCTTTAAAGTGACACCAGGCCCGGTGACCTTTGGGACATGGTTTTACCCCCTATAGGAATGTGCGATCATCTTGAAACGTTCAGATCACTTACAACTCAATAGATTCTACCTTCCTGTAACGTTTCAGCCTGATTGGACCTTGTTTTCACACAAATGGACCCAGAATGATGTGAAATTGTGCTTCGTGCAACATAATTCTGGGTGCCATTTAAGAACCATAAGTGCTAATGACTCCATTCCTTTTTGTGGTTGTGGGGGCTGTTGATTGGAGTACACTAAAACAACCCTGATCTCTCTAGGACATTCAGAAGCCAAGTTATAAGTCCACAAATGTGTAACTGGACTACTTCTTTAAATTGACACCAGATCCGGTGACCTTTGGGACATGGTTTGACCCCCTATGGGAATGTGAGATAATCATGAAACGTTCAGATCACTTACAACTCAATAGATTCTACCTTCTTGTAACGTTTCAGCCTGATTGGACCTTGTTTTCACACAAATGGACCCAGAATGATGTGAAATTGTGCTTCGTGCAACATAATTCTGGGTGCCATTTACAAACCATAAGTGCTAATGAATCCATTCCTTTTGTGGTTGTAGGGGCTGTTGATTGGAGTACACTAAAACAAACCTAACCTCTCTAGGACATTCAGAAGCCAAGTTATAAGCCCACAAAGGTGTAACTGGACTACTTCTTTAAAGTGACACCAGGCCCGGTGACCTTTGGGACATGGTTTGACCCCCTATAGGAATGTGCGATCATCATGAAACGTTCAGATCACTTACAACTCAATAGATTCTACCTTCTTGTAACGTTTCAGCCTGATTGGACCTTGTTTTCACACAAATGAACCCAGAATGATGTGAAATTGTGCTTCGTGCAACATAATTCTGGGTGCCATTTACAAACCATAAGTGCTAATGACTCCATTCCGTTTTGTGGTTGTAGGGGCTGTTGATTGGAGTACACTAAAACAAACCTAACCTCTCTAGGACATTCAGAAGCCAAGTTATAAGCCCACAAAGATGTAACTGGACTACTTCTTTAAAGTGACACCAGGCCCGGTGACCTTTGGGACATGGTTTTGCCCCCTATAGGAATGTGCGATCATCTTGAAACATTCAGATCACTTACAACTCAATAGATTCTACCTTCTTATAGCGTTTCAGCCTGATTGGACCTTGTTTTCACACAAATGGACCCAGAATGAAGTGAAATTGTGCTTCGTGCAACATAATTCTGGGTGCCATTTACAAACCATAAGTGCTAATGACTCCATTCCTTTTTGTGGTTGTAGGGGCTGTTGATTGGAGTACACTAAAACAAACCTGACCGCTCTAGGACATTCAGAAGCCAAGTTATAAGCCCACAAATGTGTAACTGGACTAATTCTTTAAAGTGACACCAGATCCGGTGACCTTTGCGACATGGTTTGACCCCCTATAGGAATGTGCGATCATCTTGAAACGTTCAGATCACTTACAACTCAATAGATTCTACCTTCCTGTAACGTTTCTGCCTGATTGGACCTTGTTTTCACACAAATGAACCCAGAATGATGTGAAATTTTGCTTCGTGCAACATAATTCTGGGTGCCATTTACAAACCATAAGTGCTAATGACTCCATTCCTTTTTGTGGTTGTAGGGGCTGTTGATTGGAGTACACTAAAACAAACCTGATCTCTCTAGGACATTCAGAAGCCAAGTTATAAGCCCACAAATGTGTAACTGGACTACTACTTTAAATTGACACCAGATCCGGTGACATTTGGGACATTGTTTGACCCCCTTAGGAAAGTGCTATCATCATGAAACGTTCAGATCACTTACAACTCAATAGATTCTACCTTTCTGTAACGTTTCAGCCTGATTGGACCTTGTTTTCACACAAATGAACCCAGAATGATGTGAAATTGTGCTTCGTGCAACATAATTCTGGGTGCCATTTAAAAACCATAAGTGCTAATGACTCCATTCCTTTTTGTGGTTGTAGAGGCTGTTGATTGGAGTACACTAAAACAAACCTGATCTCTCTAGGACATTCAGAAGCCAAGTTATAAGCCCACAAATGTGTAACTGGACTACTTCTTTAGACACCAGATCCGGTGACCTTTGGGACATGGTTTGACCCCCTTAGGGAAGTGCTATCATCATGAAACCTTCAGATCACTTACATTTTAATATATTCTACCTTCCTGTAATGTTTCAGCCTGATTGGACCTTGTTTTCACACAAATGGACCCAGAATGATGTGAAATTGTGCTTCGTGCAACATAATTCTGGGTGCCATTTAAAAACCATAAGTGCTAATGACTCAATTCCTTTTTGTGGTTGTAGGGGCTGTTGATTGGAGTACACTAAAACAAACCTGATCTCTCTAGGACATTCAGAAGCCAAGTTATAAGCCCACAAATGTGTAACTGGACTACTTCTTTAAATTGACACCAGATCCGGTGACCTTTGGGACATGGTTTGACCCCCTTAGGAAAGTGCTATCATCATGAAACGTTCACATCACTTACAACTCAATAGATTCTACCTTCCTGTAACGTTTCAGCCTGATTGGACCTTGTTTTCACACAAATGAACCCAGAATGATGTGAAATTGTGCTTCGTGCAACATAATTCTGGGTGCCATTTAAAAACCATAAGTGCTAATGACTCCATTCCTTTTTGTGGTTGTAGGGGCTGTTGATTGGAGTACACTAAAACAAACCTGACCGCTCTAGGACATTCAGAAGCCAAGTTATAAGCCCACAGATGTGTAACTGGACTAATTCTTTAAAGTGACACCAGATCCGGTGACCTTTGCGACATGGTTTGACCCCTTTAGGAAAGTGCTATCATCATGAAACGTTCAGATCACTTACAACTCAATAGATTCTACCTTCCTGTAACGTTTCTGCCTGATTGGACCTTGTTTTCACACAAATGAACCCAGAATGATGTGAAATTGTGCTTCGTGCAACATAATTCTGTGTGCCATTTACAAACCATAAGTGCTAATGACTCCATTCCTTTTTGTGGTTGTAGGGGCTGTTGATTGGAGTACATTAAAACAAACCTGATCTCTCTAGGACATTCAGAAGCCAAGTTATAAGCCTACAAAGATGTAACTGGACTACATCTTTAAAGTGACACCAGGCCCGGTGACCTTTGGGACATGGTTTTACCCCCTATAGGAATGTGCGATCATCTTGAAACGTTCAGATCACTTACAACTCAATAGATTCTACCTTCCTGTAACGTTTCAGCCTGATTGGACCTTGTTTTCACACAAATGGACCCAGAATGATGTGAAATTGTGCTTCGTGCAACATAATTCTGGGTGCCATTTAAGAACCATAAGTGCTAATGACTCCATTCCTTTTTGTGGTTGTGGGGGCTGTTGATTGGAGTACACTAAAACAACCCTGATCTCTCTAGGACATTCAGAAGCCAAGTTATAAGTCCACAAATGTGTAACTGGACTACTTCTTTAAATTGACACCAGATCCGGTGACCTTTGGGACATGGTTTGACCCCCTATGGGAATGTGAGATAATCATGAAACGTTCAGATCACTTACAACTCAATAGATTCTACCTTCTTGTAACGTTTCAGCCTGATTGGACCTTGTTTTCACACAAATGGACCCAGAATGATGTGAAATTGTGCTTCGTGCAACATAATTCTGGGTGCCATTTACAAACCATAAGTGCTAATGAATCCATTCCTTTTGTGGTTGTAGGGGCTGTTGATTGGAGTACACTAAAACAAACCTAACCTCTCTAGGACATTCAGAAGCCAAGTTATAAGCCCACAAAGTTGTAACTGGACTACTTCTTTAAAGTGACACCAGGCCCGGTGACCTTTGGGACATGGTTTGACCCCCTATAGGAATGTGCGATCATCATGAAACGTTCAGATCACTTACAACTCAATAGATTCTACCTTCTTGTAACGTTTCAGCCTGATTGGACCTTGTTTTCACACAAATGAACCCAGAATGATGTGAAATTGTGCTTCGTGCAACATAATTCTGGGTGCCATTTACAAACCATAAGTGCTAATGACTCCATTCCGTTTTGTGGTTGTAGGGGCTGTTGATTGGAGTACACTAAAACAAACCTAACCTCTCTAGGACATTCAGAAGCCAAGTTATAAGCCCACAAAGATGTAACTGGACTACTTCTTTAAAGTGACACCAGGCCCGGTGACCTTTGGGACATGGTTTTGCCCCCTATAGGAATGTGCGATCATCTTGAAACATTCAGATCACTTACAACTCAATAGATTCTACCTTCTTATAGCGTTTCAGCCTGATTGGACCTTGTTTTCACACAAATGGACCCAGAATGAAGTGAAATTGTGCTTCGTGCAACATAATTCTGGGTGCCATTTACAAACCAAAAGTGCTAATGACTCCATTCCTTTTTGTGGTTGTAGGGGCTGTTGATTGGAGTACACTAAAACAAACCTGATCTCTCTAGGACATTCAGAAGCCAAGTTATAAGCCCACAAATGTGTAACTGTACTACTTCTTTAAATTGACACCAGATCCGGTGACCTTTGGGACATGGTTTGACCCCCTTAGGAAAGTGCTATCATCATGAAACGTTCAGATCACTTACAACTCAATAGATTCTACCTTCTTGTAACGTTTCAGCCTGATTGGACCTTGTTTTCACACAAATGGACCCAGAATGATGTGAAATTGTGCTTCGTGCAACATAATTCTGGGTGCCATTTACAAACCATAAGTGCTAATGACTCCATTCCTTTTTGTGGTTGTAGGGGCTGTTGATTGGAGTACACTAAAACAAACCTGACCGCTCTAGGACATTCAGAAGCCAAGTTATAAGCCCACAGATGTGTAACTGGACTAATTCTTTAAAGTGACACCAGATCCGGTGACCTTTGCGACATGGTTTGACCCCTTTAGGAAAGTGCTATCATCATGAAACGTTTAGATCACTTACAACTCAATAGATTCTACCTTCCTGTAACGTTTCTGCCTGATTGGACCTTGTTTTCACACAAATGAACCCAGAATGATGTGAAATTGTGCTTCGTGCAACATAATTCTGTGTGCCATTTACAAACCATAAGTGCTAATGACTCCATTCCTTTTTGTGGTTGTAGGGGCTGTTGATTGGAGTACATTAAAACAAACCTGATCTCTCTAGGACATTCAGAAGCCAAGTTATAAGCCTACAAAGATGTAACTGGACTACATCTTTAAAGTGACACCAGGCCCGGTGACCTTTGGGACATGGTTTTACCCCCTATAGGAATGTGCGATCATCTTGAAACGTTCAGATCACTTACAACTCAATAGATTCTACCTTCCTGTAACGTTTCAGCCTGATTGGACCTTGTTTTCACACAAATGGACCCAGAATGATGTGAAATTGTGCTTCGTGCAACATAATTCTGGGTGCCATTTAAGAACCATAAGTGCTAATGACTCCATTCCTTTTTGTGGTTGTGGGGGCTGTTGATTGGAGTACACTAAAACAACCCTGATCTCTCTAGGACATTCAGAAGCCAAGTTATAAGTCCACAAATGTGTAACTGGACTACTTCTTTAAATTGACACCAGATCCGGTGACCTTTGGGACATGGTTTGACCCCCTATGGGAATGTGAGATAATCATGAAACGTTCAGATCACTTACAACTCAATAGATTCTACCTTCTTGTAACGTTTCAGCCTGATTGGACCTTGTTTTCACACAAATGGACCCAGAATGATGTGAAATTGTGCTTCGTGCAACATAATTCTGGGTGCCATTTACAAACCATAAGTGCTAATGAATCCATTCCTTTTGTGGTTGTAGGGGCTGTTGATTGGAGTACACTAAAACAAACCTAACCTCTCTAGGACATTCAGAAGCCAAGTTATAAGCCCACAAAGGTGTAACTGGACTTCTTCTTTAAAGTGACACCAGGCCCGGTGACCTTTGGGACATGGTTTGACCCCCTATAGGAATGTGCGATCATCATGAAACGTTCAGATCACTTACAACTCAATAGATTCTACCTTCTTGTAACGTTTCAGCCTGATTGGACCTTGTTTTCACACAAATGAACCCAGAATGATGTGAAATTGTGCTTCGTGCAACATAATTCTGGGTGCCATTTACAAACCATAAGTGCTAATGACTCCATTCCGTTTTGTGGTTGTAGGGGCTGTTGATTGGAGTACACTAAAACAAACCTAACCTCTCTAGGACATTCAGAAGCCAAGTTATAAGCCCACAAAGATGTAACTGGACTACTTCTTTAAAGTGACACCAGGCCCGGTGACCTTTGGGACATGGTTTTGCCCCCTATAGGAATGTGCGATCATCTTGAAACATTCAGATCACTTACAACTCAATAGATTCTACCTTCTTATAGCGCTTTCAGCCTGATTGGACCTTGTTTTCACACAAATGGACCCAGAATGAAGTGAAATTGTGCTTCGTGCAACATAATTCTGGGTGCCATTTACAAACCAAAAGTGCTAATGACTCCATTCCTTTTTGTGGTTGTAGGGGCTGTTGATTGGAGTACACTAAAACAAACCTGATCTCTCTAGGACATTCAGAAGCCAAGTTATAAGCCCACAAATGTGTAACTGTACTACTTCTTTAAATTGACACCAGATCCGGTGACCTTTGGGACATGGTTTGACCCCCTTAGGAAAGTGCTATCATCATGAAACGTTCAGATCACTTACAACTCAATAGATTCTACCTTCTTGTAACGTTTCAGCCTGATTGGACCTTGTTTTCACACAAATGGACCCAGAATGATGTGAAATTGTGCTTCGTGCAACATAATTCTGGGTGCCATTTACAAACCATAAGTGCTAATGACTCCATTCCTTTTTGTGGTTGTAGGGGCTGTTGATTGGAGTACACTAAAACAAACCTGACCGCTCTAGGACATTCAGAAGCCAAGTTATAAGCCCACAAATGTGTAACTGGACTACTTCTTTAAAGTGACACCAGATCCGGTGACCTTTGCGACATGGTTTGACCCCCTTAGGAAAGTGCTATCATCATGAAACCTTCAGATCACTTACAACTCAATAGATTCTACCTTCCTGTAACGTTTCTGCCTGATTGGACCTTGTTTTCACACAAATGAACCCAGAATGTGAAATTGTGCTTCGTGCAACATAATTCTGTGTGCCATTTACAAACCATAAGTGCTAATGACTCCATTCTTTTTTGTGGTTGTAGGGGCTGTTGATTGGAGTACATTAAAACAAACCTGATCTCTCTAGGACATTCAGAAGCCAAGTTATAAGCCTACAAAGATGTAACTGGACTACTTCTTTAAAGTGACACCAGGCCCGGTGACCTTTGGGACATGGTTTTACCCCCTATAGGAATGTGCGATCATCTTGAAACGTTCAGATCACTTACAACTCAATAGATTCTACCTTCCTGTAACGTTTCTGCCTGATTGGACCTTGTTTTCACACAAATGAACCCAGAATGATGTGAAATTTTGCTTCGTGCAACATAATTCTGGGTGCCATTTACAAACCATAAGTGCTAATGACTCCATTCCTTTTTGTGGTTGTAGAGGCTGTTGATTGGAGTACATTAAAACAAACCTGATCTCTCCAGGACATTCAGAAGCCAAGTTATAAGCCCACAAATGTGTAACTGGACTACTACTTTAAATTGACACCAGATCCGGTGACATTTGGGACATGGTTTGACCCCCTTAGGAAAGTGCTATCATCATGAAACGTTCAGATCACTTACAACTCAATAGATTCTACCTTTCTGTAACGTTTCAGCCTGATTGGACCTTGTTTTCACACAAATGAACCCAGAATGATGTGAAATTGTGCTTCGTGCAACATAATTCTGGGTGCCATTTAAAAACCATAAGTGCTAATGACTCCATTCCTTTTTATGGTTGTAGAGGCTGTTGATTGGAGTACACTAAAACAAACCTGATCTCTCTAGGACATTCAGAAGCCAAGTTATAAGCCCACAAATGTGTAACTGGACTACTTCTTTAGACACCAGATCCGGTGACCTTTGGGACATGGTTTGACCCCCTTAGGGAAGTGCTATCATCATGAAACCTTCAGATCACTTACATTTTAATATATTCTACCTTCCTGTAATGTTTCAGCCTGATTGGACCTTGTTTTCACACAAATGGACCCAGAATGATGTGAAATTGTGCTTCGTGCAACATAATTCTGGGTGCCATTTAAAAACCATAAGTGCTAATGACTCAATTCCTTTTTGTGGTTGTAGGGGCTGTTGATTGGAGTACACTAAAACAAACCTGATCTCTCTAGGACATTCAGAAGCCAAGTTATAAGCCCACAAATGTGTAACTGGACTACTTCTTTAAATTGACACCAGATCCGGTGACCTTTGGGACATGGTTTGACCCCCTTAGGAAAGTGCTATCATCATGAAACGTTCAGATCACTTACAACTCAATAGATTCTACCTTCCTGTAACGTTTCAGCCTGATTGGACCTTGTTTTCACACAAATGAACCCAGAATGATGTGAAATTGTGCTTCGTGCAACATAATTCTGGGTGCCATTTAAAAACCATAAGTGCTAATGACTCCATTCCTTTTTGTGGTTGTAGGGGCTGTTGATTGGAGTACACTAAAACAAACCTGATCGCTCTAGGACATTCAGAAGCCAAGTTATAAGCCCACAAATGTGTAACTGGACTACTTCTTTAAATTTACACCAGATCCGGTGACCTTTGGGACATGGTTTGACCCCCTTAGGAAAGTGCTATCATCATGAAACGTTCAGATTTCTTACAACGCAATAGATTCTACCTTCCTGTAACGTTTAAGCCTGATTGGACCTTGTTTTCACACAAATGAACCCAGAATGATGTGAAATTGTGCTTCGTGCAACATAATTCTGGGTGCCATTTAAAAACCATAAGTCTAATGACTCCATTCCTTTTTGTGGTTGTAGGGGCTGTTGATTGGAGTATACTAAAACAAACCTGATCTCTCTAGGACATTCAGAAGCCAAGTTATAAGCCCACAAATTTGTAACTGGACTACTTCTTCAGACACCAGATCCGGTGACCTTTGGGACATGGTTTGACCCCCTTAGGAAAGTGCTATCATCATGAAACGTTCAGATCACTTACAACAATAGATTCTACCTTCCTGTAACGTTTCAGCCTGATTGGACCTTGTTTTCACACAAATGAACCCAGAATGATGTGAAAGTGTGCTTCGTGCAACATAATTCTGGGTGCCATTTAAAAACCATAAGTGCTAATGTCTCCATTCCTTTTTGTGGTTCTAGGGGCTGTTGATTGGAGTACACTAAAACAAACCTGATCTCTCTAGGACATTCAGAAGCCAAGTTATAAGCCCACACACAAAGATGTAACTGGACTACTTCTTTAAAGTGACACTTGGCCCGGTGACCTTTGGGACATGGTTTGACCCCCTATAGGAATGTGCGATCATCTTGAAACGTTCAGATCACTTACAACTCAATAGATTCTACCTTCTTGTAGCGTTTCAGCCGGATTGGACCTTGTTTTCACACAAATTGACCCAGAATCATGTGAAATTGTGCTTAGTGCAGCATAATTCTGGGTGCCATTTAAGAACCATAAGTGCTAATGACTCCATTCCTTTTTGTGGTTGTAGGGGCTGTTGATTGGAGTACACTAAAATAAACCTGATCTCTCTAGGACATTCAGAGGCCAAGTTATAAGGCCACAAATGTGTAACTGGACTACTTCTTTAAATTGACACCAGATCCGGTGACCTTTGGGACATGGTTTGACCCCCTTAGGAAAGCGCTATCATCATGAAACGTTCAGATCACTTACAACTCAATAGATTCTAGCTTCCAGTAACGTTTCAGCCTGATTGGACCTTGTTTTCACACAAATGAACCCAGAATGATGTGAAATTGTGCTTCGTGCAAAATAATTCTGGGTGCCATTTACAAACCATAAGTGCTAATGACTCCATTCCTTTTTGTGGTTGTAGGGGCTGTTGATTGGAGTACACTAAAACAAACCTAACCTCTCTAGGACATTCAGAAGCCAAGTTATAAGCCCACAAATGTGTAACTGGACTACTTCTTTAAATTGACACCAGATCCGGTGACCTTTGGGACATGGTTTGACCCCCTTAGGAAAGTGCTATCATCATGAAACGTTCAGATCACTTACAACTCAATAGATTCTACCTTTCTGTAACGTTTCAGCCTGATTGGACCTTGTTTTCACACAAATGAACCCAGAATGATGTGAAATTGTGCTTCGTGCAACATAATTCTGGGTGCCATTTAAAAACCATAAGTGCTAATGACTCCATTCCTTTTTGTAGTTGTAGGGGCTGTTGATTGGAGTATACTAAAACAAACCTGATCTCTCTAGGACATTCAGAAGCCAAGTTATAAGCCCACAAATGTGTAACTGGACTACTTCTTTAAATTGACACCAGATCCGGTGACCTTTGGGACATGGTTTGACCCCCTAAGGAAAGTGCTATCATCATGAAACGTTCAGATCACTTACAACTCAATAGATTCTACCTTCCTGTAACGTTTCAGCCTGATTGGACCTTGTATTCACACAAATGAACCCAGAATGATGTGAAATTGTGCTTCGTGCAACATAATTCTGGGTGCCATTTAAAAACCATAAGTCTAATGACTCCATTCCTTTTTGTGGTTGTAGGGGCTGTTGATTGGAGTATACTAAAACAAGCCTGATCTCTCTAGGACATTCAGAAGCCAAGTTATATGCCCACAAATTTGTAACTGGACTACTTCTTTAGACACCAGATCCGGTGACCTTTGGGACATGGTTTGACCCCCTTAGGAAAGTGCTATCATCATGAAACGTTCAGATCACTTACAACAATAGATTCTACCTTCCTGTAACGTTTCAGCCTGATTGGACCTTGTTTTCACACAAATGAACCCAGAATGATGTGAAATTGTGCTTCGTGCAACATAATTCTGGGTGCCATTTAAAAGCCATAAGTGCTAATGTCTCCATTCCTTTTTGTGGTTCTAGGGGCTGTTGATTGGAGTACACTAAAACAAACCTGATCTCTCTAGGACATTCAGAAGCCAAGTTATAAGCCCACACACAAAGATGTAACTGGACTACTTCTTTAAAGTGACACTTGGCCCGGTGACCTTTGGGACATGGTTTGACCCCCTATAGGAATGTGCGATCATCTTGAAACGTTCAGATCACTTACAACTCAATAGATTCTACCTTCTTGTAGCGTTTCAGCCGGATTGGACCTTGTTTTCACACAAATTGACCCAGAATGATGTGAAATTGTGCTTCGTGCAACATAATTCTGGGTGCCACTTACAAACCATAAGTGTTAATGACTCCATTCATTTTTGTGGTTGTAGGGGCTGTTGATTGGAGTACATTAAAACAAACCTGATCTCTCTAGGACATTCAGAAGCCAAGTTATAAGCCCACAAATGTGTAACTGGACTACTTCTTTAAATTGACACCAGATCCAGTGACCTTTGGGACATGGTTTGACCCCCTTAGGAAAGTGCTATCATCATGAAACCTTCAGATCACTTACAACTCAATAGATTCTACCTTCCTGTAACGTTTCAGCCTGATTGGACCTTGTTTTCACACAAATGGACCCAGAATGATGTGAAATTGTGCTTCGTGCAACATAATTCTGGGTGCCATTTAAAAACCATAAGTGCTAATGACTCCATTCCTTTTTGTGGTTGTAGGGGCTGTTGATTGGAGTACACTAAAATAAACCTGATCTCTCTAGGACATTCAGAAGCCAAGTTATAAGCCCACAAATGTGTAACTGGACTACTTCTTTAAATTGACACCAGATCCGGTGACCTTTGGGACATGGTTTGACCCCCTTAGGAAAGTGCTATCATCATGAAACATTCAGATCACTTACAACTCAATAGATTCTACCTTCCTGTAACGTTTCAGCCTGATTGGACCTTGTTTTCATACAAATGAACCCAGAATGATGTGAAATTGTGCTTCGTGCAACATAATTCTGGGTGCCATTTACAAACCATAAGTGCTAATGACTCCATTCCTTTTTGTGGTTGTAGGGGCTGTTGATTGGAGTACACTAAAACAAACCTGATCTCTCTAGGACATTCAGAATCCAAGTTATAAGCCCACAAAGGTGTAACTGGACAACTTCTTTAAAGTGAAACCAGGCCCGGTGACCTTTGGGACATGGTTTTACCCCCTATAAGAATGTGCGATCATCTTGAAACCTTCAGATCACTTACAACTCAATAGATTCTACCTTCTTGTAGCGTTTCAGCCTGATTGGACCTTGTTTTCACACAAATGGACCCAGAATGATGTGAAATTGTGCTTCGTGCAACATAATTATGGGTGCCATTTACAAACCATAAGTGCTAATGAATCCATTCCTTTTTGTGGTTGTAGGGGCTGTTGATTGGAGTACACTAAAACAAACCTGACCTCTCTAGGACATTCAGAAGCCAAGTTATAAGCCCACAATGGTGTAACTGGACTACTTCTTTAAAGTGACACTTGGCCCGGTGACCTTTGGGACATGGTTTGACCCCCTATAGGAATGTGCGATCATCTTGAAACGTTCAGATCACTTACAACTCAATAGATTCTACCTTCTTGTAGCGTTTCAGCCGGATTGGACCTTGTTTTCACACAAATTGACCCAGAATGATGTGAAATTGTGCTTCGTGCAACATAATTCTGGGTGCCACTTACAAACCATAAGTGTTAATGACTCCATTCATTTTTGTGGTTGTAGGGGCTGTTGATTGGAGTACATTAAAACAAACCTGATCTCTCTAGGACATTCAGAAGCCAAGTTATAAGCCCACAAATGTGTAACTGGACTACTTCTTTAAATTGACACCAGATCCAGTGACCTTTGGGACATGGTTTGACCCCCTTAGGAAAGTGCTATCATCATGAAACGTTCAGATCACTTACAACTCAATAGATTCTACCTTCCTGTAACGTTTCAGCCTGATTGGACCTTGTTTTCACACAAATGGACCCAGAATGATGTGAAATTGTGCTTTGTGCAACATAATTCTGGGTGCCATTTAAAAACCATAAGTGCTAATGACTCCATTCCTTTTTGTGGTTGTAGGGGCTGTTGATTGGAGTATACTAAAACAAACCTGATCTCTCTAGGACATTCAGAAGCCAAGTTATAAGCCCACAAATGTGTAATTGGACTACTTTAGACACCAGATCCGGTGACCTTTGGGACATGGTTTGACCCCCTTAGGGAAGTGCTATCATCATGAAACCTTCAGATCACTTACATTTTAATAGATTCTACCTTCCTGTAATGTTTCAGCCTGATTGGACCTTGTTTTCACACAAATGGACCCAGAATGATGTGAAATTGTGCTTCGTGCAACATAATTCTGGGTGCCATTTACAAACCATAAGTGCTAATGACTCCATTCCTTTTTGTGGTTGTAGGGGCTGTTGATTGGAGTACACTAAAACAAACCTGATCTCTCTAGGACATTCAGAAGCCAAGTTATAAGCCCACAAATGTGTAACTGGACTACTTCTTTAAATTGACACCAGATCCGGTGACCTTTGGGACATGGTTTGACCCCCTTAGGAAAGTGCTATCATCATGAAACGTTCAGATCACTTACAACTCAATAGATTCTACCTTCCTGTAACGTTTCAGCCTGATTGGACCTTCTTTTCACACAAATGAACCCAGAATGATGTGAAATTGTGCTTCGTGCAACATAATTCTGGGTGCCATTTAAAACCCATAAGTGCTAATGACTCCATTCCTTTTTGTGGTTGTAGGGGCTGTTGATTGGAGTACACTAAAACAAACCTGATCGCTCTAGGACATTCAGAGGCCAAGTTATAAGCCCACGAATGTGTAACTGGACTACTTCTTTAAATTGACACCAGATCCGGTGACCTTTGGGACATGGTTTGACCCCCTTAGGAAAGTGCTATCATCATGAAACGTTCAGATCACTTACAACTCAATAGATTCTACCTTCCTGTAACATTTCAGCCTGATTGGACCTTGTTTTCATACAAATGAACCCAGAATGATGTGAAATTGTGCTTCGTGCAACGTAATTCTGGGTGCCATTTACAAACCATAAGTGCTAATGACTCCATTCCTTTTTGTGGTTGTAGGGGCTTTTGATTGGAGTACACTAAAACAAACCTAACCTCTCTAGGACATTCAGAAGCCAAGTTATAAGCCCACAAAGGTGTAACTGGACTACTTCTTTAAAGTGACACCAGGCCCGGTGACATTTGGGACATGGTTTGACCCCCTATAGGAATGTGCGATCATCTTGAAACGTTCAGATCACTTACAACTCAATAGATTCTACCTTCCTGTATTGTTTCAGCCTGATTGGACCTTGTTTTTACACAAATGAACCCAGAATGATGTAAAATTGTGCTTCGTGCAACATAATTCTGGGTGCCATTTAAAAACCATAAGTGCTAATGTCTCCATTCCTTTTTGTGGTTGTAGGGGCTGTTGATTGGAGTACACTAAAACAAACCTGATCGCTCTAGGACATTCAGAAGCCAAGGTTTAAGCCCACAAATGTGTAACTAGACTACTTCTTTAAATTGACACCAGATCCGCTAACCTTTGGGACATGGTTTGACCCCCTTAGGAATGTGCTATCATCATGAAACGTTCAGATCACTTACAACGCAATAGATTCTACCTTCCTGTAACGTTTCAGCCTGATTGGACCTTGTTTTCACACAAATGAACCCAGAATGATGTGAAATTGTGCTTTGTGCAACATAATTCTGGGTGCCATTTAAAAACCATAAGTCTAATGACTCCATTCCTTTTTTGTGGTTGTAGGGGATGTTGATTGGAGTATACTAAAACAAACCTGATTTCTCTAGGACATTCAGAAGCCAAGTTATAAGCCCACAAATTTGTAACTGGACTACTTCTTTAGACACCAGATCCGGTGACCTTTGGAACATGGTTTGACCCCCTTAGGGAAGTGCTATCATCATGAAACGTTCAGATCACTTACAACTCAATAGATTCTACCTTCCTGTAACGTTTCAGCCTGATTGGACCTTGTTTTCACACAAATGAACCCAGAATGATGTGAAATTGTGCTTCGTGCAACATAATTCTGGGTGCCATTTAAAAACCATAAGTGCTAATGACTCCATTCCTTTTTGTGGTTGTAGGGGCTGTTGATTGGAGTACACTAAAACAACCCTGACCTCTCTAGGACATTCAGAAGCCAAGTTATAAGCCCACAAATGTGTAACTGGACTACTTCTTTAAATTGACACCAGATCCGGTGACCTTTGGGACATGGTTTGACCCCCTTAGGAAAGTGCTATCATCATGAAACGTTCAGATCTTTTACAACTCAATAGATTCTACCTTCCTGTAACGTTTCAGTCTGATTGGACCTTGTTTTCACACAAATGGACCCAGAATGATGTGAAATTGTGCTTCGTGCAACATATTTCTGGGTGCCATTTACAAACCATAAGTGCTAATGACTCCATTCCTTTTTGTGGTTGCAGGGGCTGTTGATTGGAGTATATTAAAACAAACCTAACCTCTCTAGGACATTCAGAAGCCAAGTTATAAGCCCACAAATGTGTAACTGGACTACTTCTTTAAATTGACACTAGATCTGGTGACCTTTGGGACATGGTTTGACCCCCTATAGGAATGTGCGATCATCTTGAAACGTTCAGATCACTTACAACTCAATAGATTCTACCTTCCTGTAACGTTTCAGCCTGATTGGACCTTGTTTTCACACAAATGGACCCAGAATGATGTGAAATTGTGCTTCGTGCAACATAATTCTGGGTGCCATTTAAAAACCATAAGTGCTAATGACTCAATTCCTTTTTGTGGTTGTAGGGGCTGTTGGTTGGAGTACATTAAAACAAACCTGATCTCTCTAGGACATTCAGAAGCCAAGTTATAAGCCCACAAATGTGTAACTGGACTACTTCTTTAAATTGACACCAGATCCGGTGACCTTTGGGACATGGTTTGACCCCCTTAGGAAAGTGCTTTCATCATGAAACGTTCAGATCACTTACAACTCAATAGATTCTACCTTCCTGTAACGTTTCAGCCTGATTGGACCTTGTTTTCACACAAATGAACCCAGAATGATGTGAAATTGTGCTTCGTGCAACATAATTCTGGGTGCCATTTAAAACCCATAAGTGCTAATGACTCCATTCCTTTTTGTGGTTGTAGGGGCTGTTGATTGGAGTACACTAAAACAAACCTGATCGCTCTAGGACATTCAGAGGCCAAGTTATAAGCCCACAAATGTGTAACTGGACTACTTCTTTAAATTGACACCAGATCCGGTGACCTTTGGGACATGGTTTGACCCCCTTAGGAAAGTGCTATCATCATGAAACGTTCAGATCACTTACAACGCAATAGATTCTACCTTCCTGTAACGTTTCAGCCTGATTGGACCTTGTTTTCACACAAATGAACCCAGAATGATGTGAAATTGTGCTTCGTGCAACATAATTCTGGGTGCCATTTAAAAACCATAAGTCTAATGACTCCATTCCTTTTTGTGGTTGTAGGTGCTGTTGACTGGAGTATACTAAAACAAACCTGATATCTCTAGGACATTCAGAAGCCAAGTTATAAGCCCACAAATTTGTAACTGGACTACTTCTTTAGACACCAGATCCGGTGACCTTTGGGACATGGTTTGACCCCCTTAGGAAAGTGCTATCATCATGAAACGTTCAGATCACTTACAACTCAATAGATTCTACCTTCCTGTAACATTTCAGCCTGATTGGACCTTGTTTTCATACAAATGAACCCAGAATGATGTGAAATTGTGCTTCGTGCAACGTAATTCTGGGTGCCATTTACAAACCATAAGTGCTAATGACTCCATTCCTTTTTGTGGTTGTAGGGGCTTTTGATTGGAGTACACTAAAACAAACCTAACCTCTCTAGGACATTCAGAAGCCAAGTTATAAGCCCACAAAGGTGTAACTGGACTACTTCTTTAAAGTGACACCAGGCCCGGTGACATTTGGGACATGGTTTGACCCCCTATAGGAATGTGCGATCATCATGAAACGTTCAGATCACTTACAACTCAATAGATTCTACCTTCCTGTATTGTTTCAGCCTGATTGGACCTTGTTTTTACACAAATGAACCCAGAATGATGTAAAATTGTGCTTCGTGCAACATAATTCTGGGTGCCATTTAAAAACCATAAGTGCTAATGTCTCCATTCCTTTTTGTGGTTGTAGGGGCTGTTGATTGGAGTACACTAAAACAAACCTGATCGCTCTAGGACATTCAGAAGCCAAGGTTTAAGCCCACAAATGTGTAACTAGACTACTTCTTTAAATTGAAACCAGATCCGGTAACCTTTGGGACATGGTTTGACCCCCTTAGGAATGTGCTATCATCATGAAACGTTCAGATCACTTACAACGCAATAGATTCTACCTTCCTGTAACGTTTCAGCCTGATTGGACCTTGTTTTCACACAAATGAACCCAGAATGATGTGAAATTGTGCTTTGTGCAACATATTTCTGGGTGCCATTTAAAAACCATAAGTCTAATGACTCCATTCCTTTTTGTGGTTGTAGGGGCTGTTGATTGGAGTATACTAAAACAAACCTGATCTCTCTAGGACATTCAGAAGCCAAGTTATAAGCCCACAAATTTGTAACTGGACTACTTCTTTAGACACCAGATCCGGTGACCTTTGTGACATGGTTTGACCCCCTTAGGGAAGTGCTATCATCATGAAACGTTCAGATCACTTACAACTTAATAGACTCTACCGTCTTGTAACGTTTCAGCCTGATTGGACCTTGTTTTCACACAAATGGACCCAGAATGATGTGAAATTGTGCTTCGTGCAACATAATTCTGGGTGCCATTTACAAACCATAAGTGCTAATGACTCCATTACATTTTGTGGTTGTAGGGGCTGTTGATTGGAGTACATTAAAACAAACCTGATCTCTCTAGGACATTCAGAAGCCAAGTTATAAGCCCACAAATGTGTAACTGGACTACTTCTTTAAATTGACACCAGATCCGGTGACCTTTGGGACATGGTTTGACCCCCTTAGGAAAGTGTTATCATCATGAAACGTTCAGATCACTTACAACTCAATAGATTCTACCTTCCTGTAACGTTTCAGCAAGATTGGACCTTGTTTTCACACAAATGGACCCAGAATGATGTGAAATTGTGCTTCGTGCAACATAATTCTGGGTGCCATTTACAAACCATAAGTGCTAATGACTCCATTCCTTTTTGTGGTTGTAGGGGCTGTTGATTGGAGAACACTAAAACAAACCTAACCTCTCTAGGACATTCAGAAGCCAAGTTATAAGCCCACAAATGTGTAACTGGACTACTTCTTTAAATTGACACCAGATCCGGTGACCTTTGGGACATGGTTTGACCCCCTTAGGAAAGTGCTATCATCATGAAACGTTCAGATCACTTACAACTCAATAGATTCTACCTTCTTGTAACGTATCAACCTGATTGGACCTTGTTTTCACACAAATGGACCCAGAATGATGTGAAATTGTGCTTCGTGCAACATAATTCTGGGTGCCATTTACAAACCATAAGTGCTAATGACTCCATTCCTTTTTGTGGTTGTAGGGGCTGTTGATTGGAGTATACTAAAACAAACCTGATCTCTCTAGGACATTCAGAAGCCAAGTTATAAGCCCACAAATGTGTAACTGGACTACTTCTTTAAATTGACACCAGATCCGGTGACCTTTGGGACATGGTTTGACCCCCTTAGGAAAGCGCTATCATCATGAAACGTTCAGATCACTTACAACACAATAGATTCTAGCTTCCAGTAACGTTTCAGCCTGATTGGACCTTGTTTTCATACAAATGAACCCAGAATGATGTGAAATTGTGCTTCGTGCAAAATAATTCTGGGTGCCATTTAAAAACCATAAGTCTAATGACTCCATTCCTTTTTGTGGTTGTAGGGGCTGTTGATTGGAGTATACTAAAACAAACCTGATCTCTCTAGGACATTCAGAAGCCAAGTTATAAGCCCACAAAGGTGTAACTGGACTACTTCTTTAAAGTGACACCAGGCCCGGTGACATTTGGGACATGGTTTGACCCCCTATAGGAATGTGCGATCATCTTGAAACGTTCAGATCACTTACAACTCAATAGATTCTACCTTCCTGTATTGTTTCAGCCTGATTGGACCTTGTTTTTACACAAATGAACCCAGAATAATGTAAAATTGTGCTTCGTGCAACATAATTCTGGGTGCCATTTAAAAACCATAAGTGCTAATGTCTCCATTCCTTTTTGTGGTTGTAGGGACTGTTGATTGGAGTACACTAAAACAAACCTGATCGCTCTAGGACATTCAGAAGCCAAGGTTTAAGCCCACAAATGTGTAACTAGACTACTTCTTTAAATTGACACCAGATCCGGTAACCTTTGGGACATGGTTTGACCCCCTTAGGAATGTGCTATCATCATGAAACGTTCAGATCACTTACAACGCAATAGATTCTACCTTCCTGTAACGTTTCAGCCTGATTGGACCTTGTTTTCACACAAATGAACCCAGAATGATGTGAAATTGTGCTTTGTGCAACATAATTCTGGGTGCCATTTAAAAACCATAAGTCTAATGACTCCATTCCTTTTTGTGGTTGTAGGGGCTGTTGATTGGAGTATACTAAAACAAACCTGATCTCTCTAGGACATTCAGAAGCCAAGTTATAAGCCCACAAATTTGTAACTGGACTACTTCTTTAGACACCAGATCCGGTGACCTTTGGGACATGGTTTGACCCCCTTAGGGAAGTGCTATCATCATGAAACGTTCAGATCACCTACAACTTAATAGATTCTACCGTCTTGTAACGTTTCAGCCTGATTGGACCTTGTTTTCACACAAATGGACCCAGAATGATGTGAAATTGTGCTTCGTGCAACATAATTCTGGGTGCCATTTACAAACCATAAGTGCTAATGACTCCATTACATTTTGTGGTTGTAGGGGATGTTGATTGGAGTACATTAAAACAAACCTGATCTCTCTAGGACATTCAGAAGCCAAGTTATAAGCCCACAAATGTGTAACTGGACTACTTCTTTAAATTGACACCAGATCCGGTGACCTTTGGGACATGGTTTGACCCCCTTAGGAAAGTGCTATCATCATGAAACGTTCAGATCTTTTACAACTCAATAGATTCTACCTTCCTGTAACGTTTCAGTCTGATTGGACCTTGTTTTCACACAAATGGACCCAGAATGATGTGAAATTGTGCTTCGTGCAACATATTTCTGGGTGCCATTTACAAACCATAAGTGCTAATGACTCCATTCCTTTTTGTGGTTGCAGGGGCTGTTGATTGGAGTATATTAAAACAAACCTAACCTCTCTAGGACATTCAGAAGCCAAGTTATAAGCCCACAAATGTGTAACTGGACTACTTCTTTAAATTGACACCAGATCCGGTGACCTTTGGGACATGGTTTGACCCCCTATAGGAATGTGCGATCATCTTGAAACGTTCAGATCACTTACATCTCAATAGATTCTACCTTCCTGTAACGTTTCAGCCTGATTGGACCTTGTTTTCACACAAATGGACCCAGAATGATGTGAAATTGTGCTTCGTGCAACATAATTCTGGGTGCCATTTAAAAACCATAAGTGCTAATGACTCAATTCCTTTTTGTGGTTGTAGGGGCTGTTGGTTGGAGTACATTAAAACAAACCTGATCTCTCTAGGACATTCAGAAGCCAAGTTATAAGCCCACAAATGTGTAACTGGACTACTTCTTTAAATTGACACCAGATCCGGTGACCTTTGGGACATGGTTTGACCCCCTTAGGAAAGTGCTATCATCATGAAACGTTCAGATCACTTACAACTCAATAGATTCTACCTTCCTGTAACGTTTCAGCCCGATTGGACCTTGTTTTCACACAAATGAACCCAGAATGATGTGAAATTGTGCTTCGTGCAACATAATTCTGGGTGCCATTTAAAACCCATAAGTGCTAATGACTCCATTCCTTTTTGTGGTTGTAGGGGCTGTTGATTGGAGTACACTAAAACAAACCTGATCGCTCTAGGACATTCAGAGGCCAAGTTATAAGCCCACAAATGTGTAACTGGACTACTTCTTTAAATTGACACCAGATCCGGTGACCTTTGGGACATGGTTTGACCCCCTTAGGAAAGTGCTATCATCATGAAACGTTCAGATCACTTACAACGCAATAGATTCTACCTTCCTGTAACGTTTCAGCCTGATTGGATCTTGTTTTCACACAAATGAACCCAGAATGATGTGAAATTGTGCTTCGTGCAACATAATTCTGGGTGCCATTTAAAAACCATAAGTCTAAAGACTCCATTCCTTTTTGTGGTTGTAGGGGCTGTTGACTGGAGTATACTAAAACAAACCTGATCTCTCTAGGACATTCAGAAGCCAAGTTATAAGCCCACAAATTTGTAACTGGACTACTTCTTTAGACACCAGATCCGGTGACCTTTGGGACATGGTTTGACCCCCTTAGGAAAGTGATATCATCATGAAACGTTCAGATCACTTACAACTCAATAGATTCTACCTTCCTGTAACATTTCAGCCTGATTGGACCTTGTTTTCATACAAATGAACCCGGAATGATGTGAAATTGTGCTTCGTGCAACGTAATTCTGGGTGCCATTTACAAACCATAAGTGCTAATGACTCCATTCCTTTTTGTGGTTGTAGGGGCTTTTGATTGGAGTACACTAAAACAAACCTAACCTCTCTAGGACATTCAGAAGCCAAGTTATAAGCCCACAAAGGTGTAACTGGACTACTTCTTTAAAGTGACACCAGGCCCGGTGACATTTGGGACATGGTTTGACCCCCTATAGGAATGTGCGATCATCTTGAAACGTTCAGATCACTTACAACTCAATAGATTCTACCTTCCTGTATTGTTTCAGCCTGATTGGACCTTGTTTTTACACAAATGAACCCAGAATGATGTAAAATTGTGCTTCGTGCAACATAATTCTGGGTGCCATTTAAAAACCATAAGTGCTAATGTCTCCATTCCTTTTTGTGGTTGTAGGGGCTGTTGATTGGAGTACACTAAAACAAACCTGATCGCTCTAGGACATTCAGAAGCCAAGGTTTAAGCCCACAAATGTGTAACTAGACTACTTCTTTAAATTGACACCAGATCCGGTAACCTTTGGGACATGGTTTGACCCCCTTAGGAATGTGCTATCATCATGAAACATTCAGATCAATTACAACGCAATAGATTCTACCTTCCTGTAACGTTTCAGCCTGATTGGACCTTGTTTTCACACAAATGAACCCAGAATGATGTGAAATTGTGCTTTGTGCAACATATTTCTGGGTGCCATTTAAAAACCATAAGTCTAATGACTCCATTCCTTTTTGTGGTTGTAGGGGCTGTTGATTGGAGTATACTAAAACAAACCTGATCTCTCTAGGACATTCAGAAGCCAAGTTATAAGCCCACACATTTGTAACTGGACTACTTCTTTAGACACCAGATCCGGTGACCTTTGGGACATGGTTTGACCCCCTTAGGGAAGTGCTATCATCATGAAACGTTCAGATCACTTACAACTTAATAGATTCTACCGTCTTGTAACGTTTCAGCCTGATTGGACCTTGTTTTCACACAAATGGACCCAGAATGATGTGAAATTGTGCTTCGTGCAACATAATTCTGGGTGCCATTTACAAACCATAAGTGCTAATGACTCCATTACATTTTGTGGTTGTAGGGGATGTTGATTGGAGTACATTAAAACAAACCTGATCTCTCTAGGACATTCAGAAGCCAAGTTATAAGCCCACAAATGTGTAACTGGACTACTTCTTTAAATTGACACCAGATCCGGTGACCTTTGGGACATGGTTTGACCCCCTTAGGAAAGTGTTATCATCATGAAACGTTCAGATCACTTACAACTCAATAGATTCTACCTTCCTGTAACGTTTCAGCAAGATTGGACCTTGTTTTCACACAAAAGGACCCAGAATGATGTGAAATTGTGCTTCGTGCAACATAATTCTGGGTGCCATTTACAAACCATAAGTGCTAATGACTCCATTCCTTTTTGTGGTTGTAGGGGCTGTTGATTGGAGAACACTAAAACAAACCTAACCTCTCTAGGACATTCAGAAGCCAAGTTATAAGCCCACAAATGTGTAACTGGACTACTTCTTTAAATTGACACCAGATCCGGTGACCTTTGGGACATGGTTTGACCCCCTTAGGAAAGTGCTATCATCATGAAACGTTCAGATCACTTACAACTCAATAGATTCTACCTTCTTGTAACGTATCAACCTGATTGGACCTTGTTTTCACACAAATGGACCCAGAATGATGTGAAATTGTGCTTCGTGCAAAATAATTCTGGGTGCCATTTACAAACCATAAGTGCTAATGACTCCATTCCTTTTTCTGGTTGTAGGGGCTGTTGATTGGAGTACATTAAAACAAACCTGATCTCTCTAGGACATTCAGAAGCCAAGTTATAAGCCCACAAATGTGTAACAGGACTACTTCTTTAAATTGACACCAGATCCGGTGACCTTTGGGACATGGTTTGACCCCCTTAGGAAAGTGCTATCATCATGAAACGTTCAGATCACTTACAACTCAATAGATTCTACCTTCCTGTAACGTTTCAGCCTGATTGGACCTTGTTTTCACACAAATGGACCCAGAATGATGTGAAATTGTGCTTCGTGCAACATAATTCTGGGTGCCATTTACAAACCATAAGTGCTAATGACTCCATTCCTTTTTGTGGTTGTAGGGGCTGTTGATTGGAGTACATTAAAACAAACCTAACCTCTCTACGGCATTCAGAAGCCAAGTTATAAGCCCACAAAGGTGTAACTGGACTACTTCTTTAAAGTGACACCAGGCCCGGTGACCTTTGGGACATGGTTTTACCCCCTATAGGAATGTGCGATCATCTTGAAACGTTCAGATCACTTACAACTCAATAGATTCTACCTTCTTGTAGCGTTTCAGCCTGATTGGACCTTGTTTTCACACAAATGGACCCAGAATGATGTGAAATTGTGCTTCGTGCAACATAATTCTGGGTGCCATTTACAAACCATAAGTGCTAATGACTCCATTCCTTTTTGTGGTTGTAGGGGCTGTTTATTGGAGTACACTAAAACAAACCTGATCTCTCTAGGACATTCAGAAGCCAAGTTATAAGCCCACAAATGTGTAACTGGACTACTTCTTTAAATTGACACCAGATCCGGTGATCTTTGGGACATGGTTTGACCCCCTTAGGAAAGTGCTATCATCATGAAACGTTCAGATCACTTACAACTCAGTAGAATCTACCGTCCTGTAACGTTTCAGCCTGATTGGACCTTGTTTTCACACAAATGAACCCAGAATGATGTGAAATTGTGCTTCGTGCAACATAATTCTGGGTGCCATTTAAAAACCATAAGTGCTAATGACTCCATTCCTTTTTGTGGTTGTAGGGGCTGTTGATTGGAGTACACTAAATTAACCCTGACCTCTCTAGGACATTCAGAAGCCAAGTTATAAGCCCACAAATGTGTAACTGGACTACTTCTTTAAAGTGACACCAGATCCGGTGACCTTTGGGACATGGTTTGACCCCCTTAGGAAAGTGCGATCATCATGAAACGTTCAGATCACTTACAAGTCAATAGATTCTACCTTCCTGTATTGTTTCAGCCTGATTGGACCTTGTTTTCACACAAATGAACCCAGAATGATGTGAAATTGTGCTTCGTGCAACATAATTCTGGGTGCCATTTAAAAACCATAAGTGCTAATGTCTCCATTCCTTTTTGTGGTTGTAGGGGCTGTTGATTGGAGTACACTAAAGCAAACCTGATCGCTCTAGGACATTCAGAAGCCAAGTTATAAGCCCACAAATGTGTAACTGGACTACTTCTTTAAATTGACACCAGATCCGGTGACCTTTGGGACATTGTTTGACCCCCTTAGGAAAGTGCTATCATCATGAAACGTTCAGATCACTTACAACGCAATAGATTCTACCTTCCTGTAACGTTTCAGCCTGATTGGACCTTGTTTTCACACAAATGAACCCAGAATGATGTGAAATTGTGCTTTGTGCAACATATTTCTGGGTGCCATTTAAAAACCATAAGTCTAATGACTCCATTCCTTTTTGTGGTTGTAGGGGCTGTTGATTGGAGTATACTAAAACAAACCTGATCTCTCTAGGACATTCAGAAGCCAAGTTATAAGCCCACACATTTGTAACTGGACTACTTCTTTAGACACCAGATCCGGTGACCTTTGGGACATGGTTTGACCCCCTTAGGGAAGTGCTATCATCATGAAACGTTCAGATCACTTACAACTTAATAGATTCTACCGTCTTGTAACGTTTCAGCCTGATTGGACCTTGTTTTCACACAAATGGACCAAGAATGATGTGAAATTGTGCTTCGTGCAACATAATTCTGGGTGCCATTTACAAACCATAAGTGCTAATGACTCCATTACATTTTGTGGTTGTAGGGGATGTTGATTGGAGTACATTAAAACAAACCTGATCTCTCTAGGACATTCAGAAGCCAAGTTATAAGCCCACAAATGTGTAACTGGACTACTTCTTTAAATTGACACCAGATCCGGTGACCTTTGGGACATGGTTTGACCCCCTTAGGAAAGTGTTATCATCATGAAACGTTCAGATCACTTACAACTCAATAGATTCTACCTTCCTGTAACGTTTCAGCAAGATTGGACCTTGTTTTCACACAAAAGGACCCAGAATGATGTGAAATTGTGCTTCGTGCAACATAATTCTGGGTGCCATTTACAAACCATAAGTGCTAATGACTCCATTCCTTTTTGTGGTTGTAGGGGCTGTTGATTGGAGAACACTAAAACAAACCTAACCTCTCTAGGACATTCAGAAGCCAAGTTATAAGCCCACAAATGTGTAACTGGACTACTTCTTTAAATTGACACCAGATCCGGTGACCTTTGGGACATGGTTTGACCCCCTTAGGAAAGTGCTATCATCATGAAACGTTCAGATCACTTACAACTCAATAGATTCTACCTTCTTGTAACGTATCAACCTGATTGGACCTTGTTTTCACACAAATGGACCCAGAATGATGTGAAATTGTGCTTCGTGCAAAATAATTCTGGGTGCCATTTACAAATCATAAGTGCTAATGACTCCATTCCTTTTTGTGGTTGTAGGGGCTGTTGATTGGAGTACATTAAAACAAACCTGATCTCTCTAGGACATTCAGAAGCCAAGTTATAAGCCCACAAATGTGTAACTGGACTACTTCTTTAAATTGACACCAGATCCGGTGACCTTTGGGACATGGTTTGACCCCCATAGGAAAGTGCTATCATCATGAAACGTTCAGATCACTTACAACTCAATAGATTCTACCTTCCTGTAACGTTTCAGCCTGATTGGACCTTGTTTTCACACAAATGGACCCAGAATGATGTGAAATTGTGCTTCGTGCAACATAATTCTGGGTGCCATTTACAAACCATAAGTGCTAATGACTCCATTCCTTTTTGTGGTTGTAGGGGCTGTTGATTGGAGTACATTAAAACAAACCTAACCTCTCTAGGGCATTCAGAAGCCAAGTTATAAGCCCACAAAGGTGTAACTGGACTACTTCTTTAAAGTGACACCAGGCCCGGTGACCTTTGGGACATGGTTTTACCCCCTATACGAATGTGCGATCATCTTGAAACGTTCAGATCACTTACAACTCAATAGATTCTACCTTCTTGTAGCGTTTCAGCCTGATTGGACCTTGTTTTCACACAAATGGACCCAGAATGATGTGAAATTGTGCTTCGTGCAACATAATTCTGGGTGCCATTTACAAACCATAAGTGCTAATGACTCCATTCCTTTTTGTGGTTGTAGGGGCTGTTTATTGGAGTACACTAAAACAAACCTGATCTCTCTAGGACATTCAGAAGCCAAGTTATAAGCCCACAAATGTGTAACTGGACTACTTCTTTAAATTGACACCAGATCCGATGATCTTTGGGACATGGTTTGACCCCCTTAGGAAAGTGCTATCATCATGAAACGTTCAGATCACTTACAACTCAGTAGAATCTACCGTCCTGTAACGTTTCAGCCTGATTGGACCTTGTTTTCACACAAATGAACCCAGAATGATGTGAAATTGTGCTTCGTGCAACATAATTCTGGGTGCCATTTAAAAACCATAAGTGCTAATGACTCCATTCCTTTTTGTGGTTGTAGGGGCTGTTGATTGGAGTACACTAAATTAACCCTGACCTCTCTAGGACATTCAGAAGCCAAGTTATAAGCCCACAAATGTGTAACTGGACTACTTCTTTAAAGTGACACCAGATCCGGTGACCTTTGGGACATGGTTTGACCCCCTTAGGAAAGTGCGATCATCATGAAACGTTCAGATCACTTACAAGTCAATAGATTCTACCTTCCTGTATTGTTTCAGCCTGATTGGACCTTGTTTTCACACAAATGAACCCAGAATGATGTGAAATTGTGCTTCGTGCAACATAATTCTGGGTGCCATTTAAAAACCATAAGTGCTAATGTCTCCATTCCTTTTTGTGGTTGTAGGGGCTGTTGATTGGAGTACACTAAAGCAAACCTGATCGCTCTAGGACATTCAGAAGCCAAGTTATAAGCCCACAAATGTGTAACTGGACTACTTCTTTAAATTGACACCAGATCCGGTGACCTTTGGGACATGGTTTGACCCCCTTAGGAAAGTGCTATCATCATGAAACGTTCAGATCACTTACAACTCAATAGATTCTACCTTCCTGTAACGTTTCAGCCTGATTGGACCTTGTTTTCACACAAATGAACCCAGAATGATGTGAAATTGTGCTTCGTGCAACATAATTCTGGGTGCCATTTACAAACCATAAATGCTAATGACTCCATTCCTTTTTGTGGTTGTAGGGGCTGTTGATTGGAGTACATTAAAACAAACTTGATCTCTCTAGGACATTCAGAAGCCAAGTTATAAGTCCACAAACGTGTAACTGGACTACTTCTTTAAATTGACACCAGATCCGGTGACCTTTGGGACATGGTTTGACCCCCTTAGGAAAGTGCTATCATCATGAAACGTTCAGATCACTTACAACTCAATAGATTCTACCTTCCTGTAACGTTTCAGCCTGATTGGACCTTGTTTTCACACAAATGGACCCAGAATGATGTGAAATTGTACTTCGTGCAACATAATTCTGGGTGCCATTTACAAACCATAAGTGCTAATGACTCCATTCCTTTTTGTGGTTGTAGGGGCTGTTGATTGGAGTACACTAAAACAAACCTGACCTCTCTAGGACATTCAGAAGCCAAGTTATAAGCCCACAAAGGTGTAACTGGACTACTTTAAAGTGACACCAGGCCCGGTGACCTTTGGGACATGGTTTGACCCCCTATGGGAATGTGAGATCATCATGAAACGTTCAGATCACTTACAACTCAATAGATTCTACCTTCTTGTAACGTTTCAGCCTGATTGGACCTTGTTTTCACACAAATGGACCCAGAATGATGTGAAATTGTGCTTCGTGCAACATAATTCTGGGTGCCATTTACAAACCATAAGTGCTAATGACTCCATTTCTTTTGTGGTTGTAGGGGCTGTTGATTGGAGTACACTAAAACAAACCTGATCTCTCTAGGACATTCAGAAGCCAAGTTATAAGCCCACAAATGTGTAACTGGACTACTTCTTTAAATTGACACCAGATCCGGTGATCTTTGGGACATGGTTTGACCCCCTTAGGAAAGTGCTATCATCATGAAACGTTCAGATCACTTACAACTCAGTAGATTCTACCTTCCTGTAACGTTTCATCCTGATTGGACCTTGTTTTCACACAAATGAACCCAGAATGATGTGAAATTGTGCTTCGTGCAACATAATTCTGGGTGCCATTTAAAAACCATAAGTGCTAATGACTCCATTCCTTTTTGTTGTTGTAGGGGCTGTTGATTGGAGTACACTAAAACAACCCTGACCTCTCTAGGACATTCAGAAGCCAAGTTATAAGCCCACAAATGTGTAACTGGACTACTTCTTTAAAGTGACACCAGATCCGGTGACCTTTGGGACATGGTTTGACCCCCTTAGGAAAGTGCGATCATCATGAAACGTTCAGATCACTTACAACTCAATAGATTCTACCTTCCTGTATTGTTTCAGCCTGATTGGACCTTGTTTTCACACAAATGAACCCAGAATGATGTGAAATTGTGCTTCGTGCAACATAATTCTGGGTGCCATTTAAAAACCATAAGTGCTAATGTCTCCATTCCTTTTTGTGGTTGTAGGGGCTGTTGATTGGAGTACACTAAAGCAAACCTGATCGCTCTAGGACATTCAGAAGCCAAGTTATAAGCCCACAAATGTGTAACTGGACTACTTCTTTAAATTGACACCAGATCCGGTGACATTTGGGACATGGTTTGACCCCCTTAGGAAAGTGCTATCATCATGAAACGTTCAGATCACTTACAACTCATTAGATTCTACCTTCCTGTAACGTTTCAGCCTGATTGGACCTTGTTTTCACACAAATGAACCCAGAATGATGTGAAATTGTGCTTCGTGCAACATAATTCTGGGTGCCATTTACAAACCATAAATGCTAATGACTCCATTCCTTTTTGTGGTTGTAGGGGCTGTTGATTGGAGTACATTAAAACAAACCTGATCTCTCTAGGACATTCAGAAGCCAAGTTATAAGTCCACAAATGTGTAACTGGACTACTTCTTTAAATTGACACCAGATCCGGTGACCTTTGGGACATGGTTTGACCCCATTAGGAAAGTGCTATCATCATGAAACGTTCAGATCACTTACAACTCAATAGATTCTACCTTCCTGTAACGTTTCAGCCTGATTGGACCTTGTTTTCACACAAATGGACCCAGAATGATGTGAAATTGTACTTCGTGCAACATAATTCTGGGTGCCATTTACAAACCATAAGTGCTAATGACTCCATTCCTTTTTGTGGTTGTAGGGGCTGTTGATTGGAGTACACTAAAACAAACCTGATCTCTCTAGGACATTCAGAAGCCAAGTTATAAGCCCACAAAGGTGTAACTGGACTACTTCTTTAAAGTGACACTTGGCCCGGTGACCTTTGGGACATGGTCTGACCCCCTATAGGAATGTGCGATCATCATGAAATGTTCAGATTACTTACAACTCAATAGATTCTACCTCCTTGTAACGTTTCAGCCTGATTGGACCTTGTTTTCACAACAAATGGACCCAGAATGATGTGAAATTGTGCTTCGTGCAACATAATTCTGGGTGCCATTTACAAACCATAAGTGCTAATGACTCCATTTCTTTTGTGGTTGTAGGGGCTGTTGATTGGAGTACACTAAAACAAACCTGATCTCTCTAGGACATTCAGAAGCCAAGTTATAAGCCCACAAATGTGTAACTGGACTACTTCTTTTAATTGACACCAGATCCGGTGACCTTTGGGACATGGTTCGATCCCCTTAGGAAAGCGCTATCATCATGAAACGTTCAGATCACTTACAACTAAATATATTCTACCTTCCTGTAACGTTTCAGCCTGATTGGACCTTGTTTTCACACAAATGAACCCAGAATGATGTGAAATTGTGCTTCGTGCAACATAATTCTGGGTGCCATTTACAAACCATAAGTGCTAATGACTCCATTCCTTTTGTGAATGTAGGGGCTGTTGGTTGGAGTATACTAAAACAAACCTGATCTCTCTAGGACATTCAGAAGCCAAGTTATAAGCCCACAAAGGTGTAACTGGACTACTTCTTTAAAGTGACACTTGGCCCGGTGACCTTTGGGACATGGTCTGACCCCCTATAGGAATGTGCGATCATCATGAAATGTTCAGATCACTTACAACTCAATAGATTCTACCTTCTTGTAACGTTTCAGCCTGATTGGACCTTGTTTTCACACAAATGGACCCAGAATTATGTGAAATTGTACTTCGTGCAACATAATTCTGGGTGCCATTTACAAACCATAAGTGCTAATGACTCCATTCCTTTTTGTGGTTGTAGGGGCTGTTGATTGGAGTACACTAAAACAAACCTGATCTCTCTAGGACATTCAGAAGCCAAGTTATAAGCCCACAAAGGTGTAACTGGACTACTTCTTTAAAGTGACACTTGGCCCGGTGACCTTTGGGACATGGTCTGACCCCCTATAGGAATGTGCGATCATCATGAAATGTTCAGATCACTTACAACTCAATAGATTCTACCTTCTTGTAACGTTTCAGCCTGATTGGACCTTGTTTTCACAACAAATGGACCCAGAATGATGTGAAATTGTGCTTCGTGCAACATAATTCTGGGTGCCATTTACAAACCATAAGTGCTAATGACTCCATTTCTTTTGTGGTTGTAGGGGCTGTTGATTGGAGTACACTAAAACAAACCTGATCTCTCTAGGACATTCAGAAGCCAAGTTATAAGCCCACAAATGTGTAACTGGACTACTTCTTTTAATTGACACCAGATCCGGTGACCTTTGGGACATGGTTCGATCCCCTTAGGAAAGCGCTATCATCATGAAACGTTCAGATCACTTACAACTAAATATATTCTACCTTCCTGTAACGTTTCAGCCTGATTGGACCTTGTTTTCACACAAATGAACCCAGAATGATGTGAAATTGTGCTTCGTGCAACATAATTCTGGGTGCCATTTACAAACCATAAGTGCTAATGACTCCATTCCTTTTGTGAATGTAGGGGCTGTTTATTGGAGTATACTAAAACAAACCTGATCTCTCTAGGACATTCAGAAGCCAAGTTATAAGCCCACAAAGGTGTAACTGGACTACTTCTTTAAAGTGACACTTGGCCCGGTGACCTTTGGGACATGGTCTGACCCCCTATAGGAATGTGCGATCATCATGAAATGTTCAGATCACTTACAACTCAATAGATTCTACCTTCTTGTAACGTTTCAGCCTGATTGGACCTTGTTTTCACACAAATGGACCCAGAATTATGTGAAATTTTGCTTCGTGCAACATAATTCTGGGTGCCATTTACAAACCATAAGTGCTAATGACTCCATTCCTTTTTGTGGTTGTAGGGGCTGTTGAATGGAGTACATTAAAACAAACCTGATCTCTCTAGGACATTCAGAAGCCAAGTTATAAGCCCACAAATGTGTAACTGGACTACTTCTTTAAATTGACACCAGATCCGGTGACCTTTGGGACATGGTTTGACCCCCTTAGGAAAGTGCTATCATCATGAAACGTTCAGATCTTTTACAACTCAATAGATTCTACCTTCCTGTAACGTTTCAGCCTGATTGGACCTTGTTTTCACACAAATGGACCCAGAATGATGTGAAATTGTGCTTCGTGCAACATATTTCTGGGTGCCATTTACAAACCATAAGTGCTAATGACTCCATTCCTTTTTGTGGCTGTAGGGGCTGTTGATTGGAGTATATTAAAACAAACCTGATCTCTCTAGGACATTCAGAAGCCAAGTTATAAGCCCACAAATGTGTAACTGGACTACTTCTTTAAATTGACACCAGATCCGGTGACCTTTGGGACATGGTTTGACCCCCTATAGGAATGTGCGATCATCTTGAAACGTTCAGATCACTTACAACTCAATAGATTCTACCTTCCTGTAACGTTTCAGCCTGATTGGACCTTGTTTTCACACAAATGGACCCAGAATGATGTGAAATTGTGCTTCGTGCAACATAATTCTGGGTGCCATTTAAAAACCATAAGTGCTAATGACTCAATTCCATTTTGTGGTTGTAGGGGCTGTTGGTTGGAGTACATTAAAACAAACCTGATCTCTCTAGGACATTCAGAAGCCAAGTTATAAGCCCACAGATGTGTAACTGGACTACTTCTTTAAATTGACACCAGATCCGGTGACCTTTGGGACATGGTTTGACCCCCTTAGGAAAGTATTATCATCATGAAACGTTCAGATCACTTACAACTCAATAGATTCTACCTTCCTGTAACGTTTCAGCCTGATTGGACCTTGTTTTCACACAAATGGACCCAGAATGATGTGAAATTGTGCTTCGTGCAACATAATTCTGGGTGCAATTTACAAACCATAAGTGCTAATGACTCCATTCCTTTTTGTGGTTGTAGGGGCTGTTGATTGGAGAACACTAAAACAAACCTAACCTCTCTAGGACATTCAGAAGCCAAGTTATAAGCCCACAAATGTGTAACTGGACTACTTCTTTAAAGTGACACCAGGCCCGGTGACCTTTGGGACATGGTTTTACCCCCTATAGGAATGAGCAATCATCTTGAAACGTTCAGATCACTTACAACTCAAGAGATTCTACCTTCTTGTAGCGTTTCAGCCTGATTGGACCTTGTTTTCACACAAATGGACCCAGAATGATGTTAAATTGTGCTTCGTGCAACATAATTCTGGGTGCCATTTACAAACCTTAAGTGATAATGACTCCATTCCTTTTTGTGGTTGTAGGGGCTGTTGATTGGAGTACACTAAAACAAACCTGATCTCTCTAGGACATTCAGAAGCCAAGTTATAAGCCCACAAATGTGTAACTGGACTACTTCTGTAAATTGACACCAGATCCGGTGACCTTTGGGACATGGTTTGACCCCCTTAGGAAATTGCTATCATCATGAAACGTTCAGATAACTTGCAACTCAATAGATTCTACCTTCCTGTAACGTTTCATCCTGATTGGACCTTGTTTTCACACAAATGAACCCAGAATGATGTGAAATTGTGCTTCGTGCAACATAATTCTGGGTGCCATTTAAAAACCATAAGTGCTAATGACTCCATTCCTTTTTTGGGGTAATGGGGGCTGTTAATTGGAGTACGCTAAAACAAACCTGATCTCTCTAGAGCCCTTTTCACACTGACATTCTGGAACATTTGTGGACAATTCAATCCGGTTTTTAACTGGAACTGTGTTTTCAGACACACCACTTTTGTACCGGAACTTGTCCTTTCGGCTGCGTTCACACAGCAGGGAAAAGTTCCAGATGTCTGACGGCGGCGGGGTGGTGGTGGGGGGAGAGAGAATTGGACTCATGTTAAGAAGAAGAAGAAGAAGAAGAAAACATCATTTCTATAGCGCCTCTCAAGATAAAAATCACGAGGCACTTAAGCATAATTCTGCGCACACGAAGACGCATAAGAGACCTGGATGATGAAGCTCAATGGTTAAAGGAATCACTGAAGCGGTGTGAAGCGCTCCGTCGCGCGTCTAGGCGGTACCGTAGGAGGCGAGCTGCCGTGGTTCACCGCATGCTACAGCAGCGAGCTATAGGTGCGCACGGCATCCCCCGGTCCCCTCCTCCTCCCCCTCCCTCTTGTCCGGAACTTTACCTCACCAGTCTGAAACAGCCACCCTGTCCGTAACAAGTCCGGACCTGTTACTAGGGGCTTCGTCCGGATAAATTCCGGAACACATTATCCGGATGTTTGTATTCAGACAGAAAGGTCTTACGGACAGATTCCGGAACATTTCCGTTTTTCATGGCCTGTCTGAAGGGGGCTTCTGACATTCAGAAGCCAAGTTATAAGCCCACAAATGTGTAACTGGACTACTTCTTTAAATTGACACCAGTTCCGGTGACCTTTGGGACATGTTTTGACCCCATTAGGAAAGTGCTATCATCATGAAACGTTCAGATCACTTACAACTCAGTAGATTCTACCTTCCTGTAACGTTTCAGCCTGATTGGACCTTGTTTTCACACAAATGAACTCAGAATGATGTGAAATTGTGCTTCGTGCAACATAATTCTGGGTGCCATTTACAAACCATAAGTGCTAATATCTCCATTCCTTTTTGTGGTTGTAGGGGCTGTTGATTGGAGTACATTAAAACAAACCTGATCTCTCTAGGACATTCAGAAGCCAAGTTATAAGTCCACAAATGTGTAACTGGACTACTTCTTTAAATTGACACCAGATCCGGTGACCTTTGGGACATGGTTTGACCCCCTTAGGAAAGTGCTATCATCATGAAACGTTCAGATCACTTACAACTCAATAGATTCTACCTTCCTGTAACGTTTCAGCCTGATTGGACCTTGTTTTCACACAAATGGACCCAGAATGATGTGAAATTGTGCTTCGTGCAACATAATTCTGGGTGCCATTTACAAACCATAAGTGCTAATGACTCCATTCCTTTTTGTGGTTGTAGGGGCTGTTGATTGGAGTACACTAAAACAAACCTGATCTCTCTAGGACATTCAGAAGCCAAGTTATAAGCCCACAAAGGTGTAACTGGACTACTTCTTTAAAGTGACACTTGGCCCGGTGACCTTTGGGACATGGTCTGACCCCCTATAGGAATGTGCGATCATCATGAAATGTTCAGATCACTTACAACTCAATAGATTCTACCTTCTTGTAACGTTTCAGCCTGATTGGACCTTGTTTTCACAACAAATGGACCCAGAATGATGTGAAATTGTGCTTCGTGCAACATAATTCTGGGTGCCATTTACAAACCATAAGTGCTAATGACTCCATTTCTTTTGTGGTTGTAGGGGCTGTTGATTGGAGTACACTAAAACAAACCTGATCTCTCTAGGACATTCAGAAGCCAAGTTATAAGCCCACAAATGTGTAACTGGACTACTTCTTTTAATTGACACCAGATCTGGTGACCTTTGGGACATGGTTTGATCCCCTTAGGAAAGCGCTATCATCATGAAACGTTCAGATCACTTACAACTAAATATATTCTACCTTCCTGTAACGTTTCAGCCTGATTGGACCTTGTTTTCACACAAATGAACCCAGAATGATGTGAAATTGTGCTTCGTGCAACATAATTCTGGGTGCCATTTACAAACCATAAGTGCTAATGACTCCATTCCTTTTTGTGAATGTAGGGGCTGTTTATTGGAGTATACTAAAACAAACCTGATCTCTCTAGGACATTCAGAAGCCAAGTTATAAGCCCACAAAGGTGTAACTGGACTACTTCTTTAAAGTGACACTTGGCCCGGTGACCTTTGGGACATGGTCTGACCCCCTATAGGAATGTGCGATCATCATGAAATGTTCAGATCACTTACAACTCAATAGATTCTACCTTCTTGTAACGTTTCAGCCTGATTGGACCTTGTTTTCACACAAATGGACCCAGAATTATGTGAAATTTTGCTTCGTGCAACATAATTCTGGGTGCCATTTACAAACCATAAGTGCTAATGACTCCATTCCTTTTTGTGGTTGTAGGGGCTGTTGAATGGAGTACATTAAAACAAACCTGATCTCTCTAGGACATTCAGAAGCCAAGTTATAAGCCCACAAATGTGTAACTGGACTACTTCTTTAAATTGACACCAGATCCGGTGACCTTTGGGACATGGTTTGACCCCCTTAGGAAAGTGCTATCATCATGAAACGTTCAGATCTTTTACAACTCAATAGATTCTACCTTCCTGTAACGTTTCAGCCTCATTGGACCTTGTTTTCACACAAATGGACCCAGAATGATGTGAAATTGTAATTCGTGCAACATATTTCTGGGTGCCATTTACAAACCATAAGTGCTAATGACTCCATTCCTTTTTGTGGTTGTAGGGGCTGTTGATTGGAGTATATTAAAACAAACCTGATCTCTCTAGGACATTCAGAAGCCAAGTTATAAGCCCACAAATGTGTAACTGGACTACTTCTTTAAATTGACACCAGATCCGGTGACCTTTGGGACATGGTTTGACCCCCTATAGGAATGTGCGATCATCTTGAAACGTTCAGATCACTTACAACTCAATAGATTCTACCTTCCTGTAACGTTTCAGCCTGATTGGACCTTGTTTTCACACAAATGGACCCAGAATGATGTGAAATTGTGCTTCGTGCAACATAATTCTGGGTGCCATTTAAAAACCATAAGTGCTAATGACTCAATTCCTTTTTGTGGTTGTAGGGGCTGTTGGTTGGAGTACATTAAAACAAACCTGATCTCTCTAGGACATTCAGAAGCCAAGTTATAAGCCCACAGATGTGTAACTGGACTACTTCTTTAAATTGACACCAGATCCGGTGACCTTTGGGACATGGTTTGACCCCCTTAGGAAAGTATTATCATCATGAAACGTTCAGATCACTTACAACTCAATAGATTCTACCTTCCTGTAACGTTTCAGCCTGATTGGACCTTGTTTTCACACAAATGGACCCAGAATGATGTGAAATTGTGCTTCGTGCAACATAATTCTGGGTGCAATTTACAAACCATAAGTGCTAATGACTCCATTCCTTTTTGTGGTTGTAGGGGCTGTTGATTGGAGAACACTAAAACAAACCTGATCTCTCTAGGACATTCAGAAGCCAAGTTATAAGCCCACAAATGTGTAACTGGACTACTTTAAAGTGACACCAGGCCCGGTGACCTTTGGGACATGGTTTTACCCCCTATAGGAATGAGCAATCATCTTGAAACGTTCAGATCACTTACAACTCAAGAGATTCTACCTTCTTGTAGCGTTTCAGCCTGATTGGACCTTGTTTTCACACAAATGGACCCAGATTGATGTTAAATTGTGCTTCGTGCAACATAATTCTGGGTGCCATTTACAAACCTTAAGTGATAATGACTCCATTCCTTTTTGTGGTTGTAGGGGCTGTTGATTGGAGTACACTAAAACAAACCTGATCTCTCTAGGACATTCAGAAGCCAAGTTATAAGCCCACAAATGTGTAACTGGACTACTTCTTTAAATTGACACCAGATCCGGTGACCTTTGGGACATGGTTTGACCCCCTTAGGAAATTGCTATCATCATGAAACGTTCAGATCACTTGCAACTCAATAGATTCTACCTTCCTGTAACGTTTCATCCTGATTGGACCTTGTTTTCACACAAATGAACCCAGAATGATGTGAAATTGTGCTTCGTGCAACATAATTCTGGGTGCCATTTAAAAACCATAAGTGCTAATGACTCCATTCCTTTTTTGGGGTAATGGGGGCTGTTAATTGGAGTACGCTAAAACAAACCTGATCTCTCTAGAGCCCTTTTCACACTGACATTCTGGAACATTTGTGGACAATTCAATCCGGTTTTTAACTGGAACTGTGTTTTCAAACACACCACTTTTGTACCGGAACTTGTCCTTTCGGCTGCGTTCACACAGCAGGGAAAAGTTCCAGATGTCTGACGGCGGCGGGGTGGTGGTGGGGGGAGAGAGAATTGGACTCATGTTAAGAAGAAGAAGAAGAAGAAAACATCATTTCTATAGCGCCTCTCAAGATAAAAATCACGAGGCACTTAAGCATAATTCTGCGCACACGAAGACGCATAAGAGACCTGGATGATGAAGCTCAATGGTTAAAGGAATCACTGAAGCGGTGTGAAGCGCTCCGTCGCGCGTCTAGGCGGTACCGTAGGAGGTGAGCTGCCGTGGTTCGCCGCATGCTACAGCAGCGAGCTATAGGTGCGCACGGCATCCCCCGGTCCCCTCCTCCTCCCCCTCCCTCTTGTCCGGAACTTTACCTCACCAGTCTGAAACAGCCACCCTGTCCGTAACAAGTCCGGACCTGTTACTAGGGGCTTCGTCCGGATAAATTCCGGAACACATTATCCGGATGTTTGTATTCAGACAGAAAGGTCTTACGGACAGATTCCGGAACATTTCCGTTTTTCATGGCCTGTCTGAAGGGGGCTTCTGACATTCAGAAGCCAAGTTATAAGCCCACAAATGTGTAACTGGACTACTTCTTTAAATTGACACCAGTTCCGGTGACCTTTGGGACATGTTTTGACCCCATTAGGAAAGTGCTATCATCATGAAACGTTCAGATCACTTACAACTCAGTAGATTCTACCTTCCTGTAACGTTTCAGCCTGATTGGACCTTGTTTTCACACAAATGAACTCAGAATGATGTGAAATTGTGCTTCGTGCAACATAATTCTGGGTGCCATTTACAAACCATAAGTGCTAATATCTCCATTCCTTTTTGTGGTTGTAGGGGCTGTTGATTGGAGTACATTAAAACAAACCTGATCTCTCTAGGACATTCAGAAGCCAAGTTATAAGCCCACAAATGTGTAACTGGACTACTTCTTTAAAGTGACACCAGGCCCGGTGACCTTTGGGAAATGGTTTTACCCCCTATAGGAATGTGCGATCATCTTGAAAAGTTCAGATCACTTACAACTCAATAGATTCTACCTTCTTGTAGCGTTTCAGCCTGATTGGACCTTGTTTTCACACAAATGAACCCAGAATGATGTGAAATTGTGCTTCGTGCAACATAATTCTGGGTGCCATTTAAAAACCATAAGTGCTAATGACTCCATTCCTTTTTTGGGGTAATGGGGGCTGTTAATTGGAGTACGCTAAAACAAACCTGATCTCTCTAGAGCCCTTTTCACACTGACATTCTGGAACATTTGTGGACAATTCAATCCGGTTTTTAACTGGAACTGTGTTTTCAGACACACCACTTTTGTACCGGAACTTGTCCTTTCGGCTGCGTTCACACAGCAGGGAAAATTTCCAGATGTCTGACGGCGGCGGGGTGGTGGTGGGGGGAGAGAGAATTGGACTCATGTTAAGAAGAAGAAGAAGAAGAAGAAAACATCATTTCTATAGCGCCTCTCAAGATAAAAATCACGAGGCGCTTAAGCATAATTCTGCGCACACGAAGACGCATAAGAGACCTGGATGATGAAGCTCAATGGTTAAAGGAATCACTGAAGCGGTGTGAAGCGCTCCGTCGCGCGTCTAGGCGGTACCGTAGGAGGCGAGCTGCCGTGGTTCGCCGCATGCTACAGCAGCGAGCTATAGGTGCGCACGGCATCCCCCGGTCCCCTCCTCCTCCCCCTCCCTCTTGTCCGGAACTTTACCTCACCAGTCTGAAACAGCCACCCTGTCCGTAACAAGTCCGGACCTGTTACTAGGGGCTTCGTCCGGATAAATTCCGGAACACATTATCCGGATGTTTGTATTCAGACAGAAAGGTCTTACGGACAGATTCCGGAACATTTCCGTTTTTCATGGCCTGTCTGAAGGGGGCTTCTGACATTCAGAAGCCAAGTTATAAGCCCACAAATGTGTAACTGGACTACTTCTTTAAATTGACACCAGTTCCGGTGACCTTTGGGACATGGTTTGACCCCATTAGGAAAGTGCTATCATCATGAAACGTTCAGATCACTTACAACTCAGTAGATTCTACCTTCCTGTAACGTTTCAGCCTGATTGGACCTTGTTTTCACACAAATGAACTCAGAATGATGTGAAATTGTGCTTCGTGCAACATAATTCTGGGTGCCATTTACAAACCATAAGTGCTAATATCTCCATTCCTTTTTGTGGTTGTAGGGGCTGTTGATTGGAGTACATTAAAACAAACCTGATCTCTCTAGGACATTCAGAAGCCAAGTTATAAGCCCACAAAGGTGTAACTGGACTACTTCTTTAAAGTGACACCAGGCCCGGTGACCTTTGGGAAATGGTTTTACCCCCTATAGGAATGTGCGATCATCTTGAAAAGTTCAGATCACTTACAACTCAATAGATTCTACCTTCTTGTAGCGTTTCAGCCTGATTGGACCTTGTTTTCACACAAATGGACCCAGAATGATGTGAAATTGTGCATCGTGCAACATAATTCTGGGTGCCATTTACAAACCATAAGTGCTAATGACTCCATTCCTTTTTGTGGTTGTAGGGGCTGTTGATTGGAGTACATTAAAACAAACCTGATCTCTCTAGGACATTCAGAAGCCAAGTTATAAGCCCACAAATGTGTAACTGGACTACTTCTTTAAATTGACACCAGATCCGGTGACCTTTGCGACATGGTTTGACCCCCTTAGGAAAGTGCTATCATCATGAAACGTTCAGATCACTTACTACTAAATAGATTCTACCTTCCTGTAACGTTTCAGCCTGATTGGACCTTGTTTTCACACAAATGAACCCAGAATGATGTGAAATTGTGCTTCGTGCAACATAATTCTGGGTGCCATTTACAAACCATAAATGCTAATTACTCCATTCCTTTTTGTGGTTGTAGGGGCTGTTGATTGGAGTACATTAAAACAAACCTGATCTCTCTAGGACATTCAGAAGCCAAGTTATAAGCCCACAAATGTGTAACTGGACTACTTCTTTAAATTGACACCAGATCCGGTGACCTTTGGGACATGGTTTGATCCCCTTAGGAAAGTGCTATCATCATGAAACGTTCAGATCACTTACAACTCAATAGATTCTACCTTCCTGTAACATTTCAGCCTGATTGGACCTTGTTTTCACACAAATGAACCCAGAATGATGTGAAATTGTGCTTCGTGCAACATAATTCTGGGTGCCATTTAAAAACCATAAGTGCTAATGACTCCATTCCTTTTTGTGGTTGTAGGGGCTGTTGGTTGGAGTACATTAAAACAAACCTGATCTCTCTAGGACATTCAGAAGCCAAGTTATAAGCCCACAAATGTGTAACTGGACTACTTCTTTAAATTGACACCAGATCCGGTGACCTTTGGGACATGGTTTGACCCCCTTAGGAAAGTGCTATCATCATGAAACGTTCAGATCACTTACAACTCAATAGATTCTACCTTCCTGTAACGTTTCAGCCTGATTGGACCTTGTTTTCACACAAATGAACCCAGAATGATGTGAAATTGTGCTTCGTGCAACATAATTCTGGGTGCCATTTACAAACCATAAGTGCTAATGACTCCATTCCTTTTTGTGGTTGTGGGGGCTGTTGATTGGAGAACACTAAAATAAACCTAACCTCTCTAGGACATTCAGAAGCCAAGTTAAAAGCCAACAAAGGTGTAACTGGACTACTTCTTTAAAGTGACACCAGGCCCGGTGACCTTTGGGACATGGTTTTACCCCCTATAGGAATGTGCGATCATCTTGAAACGTTCAGATCACTTACAACTCAATAGACTCTACCTTCTTGTAGCGTTTCAGCCTGATTGGACCTTGTTTTCACACAAATGGACCCAGAATGATGTGAAATTGTGCTTTGTGCAACATAATTCTGGGTGCCATTTAAAAACCATAAGTGCTAATGACTCCATTCCTTTTTGTGGTTGTAGGGGCTGTTGATTGGAGTACACTAAAATAAACCTGATCTCTCTAGGACATTCAGAAGCCAAGTTATAAGCCCACAAATGTGTAACTGGACTACTTCTTTAAATTGACACCAGATCCGGTGACCTTTGGGACATGGTTTGACCCCCTTAGGAAAGTGCTATCATCATGAAACGTTCAGATCACTTACAACTCAATAGATTCTACCTTCCTGTAACGTTTCAGCCTGATTGGACCTTGTTTTTACACAAATGAACCCAGAATGATGTGAAATTGTGCTTCGTGCAACATAATTCTGGGTGCCATTTAAAAACCATAAGTGCTAATGTCTCCATTCCTTTTTGTGGTTGTAGGGGCTGTTGATTGGAGTACACTAAAACAAACCTGATCTCTCTAGGACATTCAGAAGCCAAGGTTTAAGCCCACAAATGTGTAACTGGACTACTTCTTTAAATTGACACCAGATCCGGTGACCTTTGGGACATGGTTTGACCCCCTTAGGAAAGTGCTATCATCATGAAACGTTCAGATCACTTACAACGCAATAGATTCTACCTTTCTGTAACGTTTCAGCCTGATTGGACCTTGTTTTCACACAAATGAACCCAGAATGATGTGAAATTGTGCTTCGTGCAACATAATTCTGGGTGCCATTTAAAAACCATAAGTCTAATGACTCCATTCCTTTTTGTGGTTGTAGGGGCTGTTGATTGGAGTATACTAAAACAAACCTGATCTCTCTAGGACATTCAGAAGCCAAGTTATAAGCCAACAAATTTGTAACTGGACTACTTCTTTAGACACCAGATCCGGTGACCTTTGGGACATGGTTTGACCCCCTTAGGAAAGGGCTATCATCATGAAACGTTCAGATCACCTACAACTCAATAGATTCTACCTTCCTGTAACGTTTCAGCCTGATTGGACCTTGTTTTCACACAAATGAACCCAGAATGATGTGAAATTGTGCTTCGTGCAACATAATTCTGGGTGCCATTTACAAACCATAAGTGCTAATGACTCCATTCCTTTTTGTGGTTGTAGGGGATGTTGATTGGAGTACACTAAAACAAACCTGACCTCTCTAGGACATTCAGAAGCCAAGTTATAAGCCCACAAAGGTGTAACTGGACTACTTCTTTAAAGTGACACCAGGCCCGGTGACCTTTGGGACATGGTTTGACCCCCTAGAGGAATGTGCGATCATCATGAAACGTTCAGATCACTTACAACTCAATAGATTCTACCTTCTTGTAACGTTTCAGCCTGATTGGACCTCGTTTTCACACAAATGGACCCAGAATGATGTGAAATTGTGCTTCGTGCAACATAATTCTGGGTGCCATTTACAAACCATAAGTGCTAATGACTCCATTCCTTTTTGTGGTTGTAGGGGCTGTTGATTGGAGTACACTAAAACAAACCTGATATCTCTAGGACATTCAGAAGCCAAGTTATAAGCCCACAAATGTGTAACTGGACTACTTCTTTAAATTGACACCAGATCCGGTGACCTTTGGGACATGGTTTGACCCCCTTAGGAAAGTGCTATCATCATGAAACGTTCAGATCACTTACAACTCAATAGATTCTACCTTCCTGTAACGTTTCAGCCTGATTGGACCTTGTTTTCACACAAATGAACTCAGAATGATGTGAAATTGTGCTTCGTGCAACATAATTCTGGGTGCCATTTACAAACCATAAGTGCTAATATCTCCATTCCTTTTTGTGGTTGTAGGGGCTGTTGATTGGAGTACATTAAAACAAACCTGATCTCTCTAGGACATTCAGAAGCCAAGTTATAAGCCCACAAAGGTGTAACTGGACTACTTCTTTAAAGTGACACCAGGCCCGGTGACCTTTGGGAAATGGTTTTACCCCCTATAGGAATGTGCGATCATCTTGAAAAGTTCAGATCACTTACAACTCAATAGATTCTACCTTCTTGTAGCGTTTCAGCCTGATTGGACCTTGTTTTCACACAAATGGACCCAGAATGATGTGAAATTGTGCATCGTGCAACATAATTCTGGGTGCCATTTACAAACCATAAGTGCTAATGACTCCATTCCTTTTTGTGGTTGTAGGGGCTGTTGATTGGAGTACATTAAAACAAACCTGATCTCTCTAGGACATTCAGAAGCCAAGTTATAAGCCCACAAATGTGTAACTCGACTACTTCTTTAAATTGACACCAGATCCGGTGACCTTTGCGACATGGTTTGACCCCCTTAGGAAAGTGCTATCATCATGAAACGTTCAGATCACTTACTACTAAATAGATTCTACCTTCCTGTAACGTTTCAGCCTGATTGGACCTTGTTTTCACACAAATGAACCCAGAATGATGTGAAATTGTGCTTCGTGCAACATAATTCTGGGTGCCATTTACAAACCATAAATGCTAATTACTCCATTCCTTTTTGTGGTTGTAGGGGCTGTTGATTGGAGTACATTAAAACAAACCTGATCTCTCTAGGACATTCAGAAGCCAAGTTATAAGCCCACAAATGTGTAACTGGACTACTTCTTTAAATTGACACCAGATCCGGTGACCTTTGGGACATGGTTTGATCCCCTTAGGAAAGTGCTATCATCATGAAACGTTCAGATCACTTACAACTCAATAGACTCTACCTTCTTGTAGCGTTTCAGCCTGATTGGACCTTGTTTTCACACAAATGGACCCAGAATGATGTGAAATTGTGCTTTGTGCAACATAATTCTGGGTGCCATTTAAAAACCATAAGTGCTAATGACTCCATTCCTTTTTGTGGTTGTAGGGGCTGTTGATTGGAGTACTCTAAAATAAACCTGATCTCTCTAGGACATTCAGAAGCCAAGTTATAAGCCCACAAATGTGTAACTGGACTACTTCTTTAAATTGACACCAGATCCGGTGACCTTTGGGACATGGTTTGACCCCCTTAGGAAAGTGCTATCATCATGAAACGTTCAGATCACTTACAACTCAATAGACTCTACCTTCTTGTAGCGTTTCAGCCTGATTGGACCTTGTTTTCACACAAATGGACCCAGAATGATGTGAAATTGTGCTTTGTGCAACATAATTCTGGGTGCCATTTAAAAACCATAAGTGCTAATGACTCCATTCCTTTTTGTGGTTGTAGGGGCTGTTGATTGGAGTACTCTAAAATAAACCTGATCTCTCTAGGACATTCAGAAGCCAAGTTATAAGCCCACAAATGTGTAACTGGACTACTTCTTTAAATTGACACCAGATCCGGTGACCTTTGGGACATGGTTTGACCCCCTTAGGAAAGTGCTATCATCATGAAACGTTCAGATCACTTACAACTCAATAGATTCTACCTTCCTGTAACGTTTCAGCCTGATTGGACCTTGTTTTTACACAAATGAACCCAGAATGATGTGAAATTGTGCTTCGTGCAACATAATTCTGGGTGCCATTTAAAAACCATAAGTGCTAATGTCTCCATTCCTTTTTGTGGTTGTAGGGGCTGTTGATTGGAGTACACTAAAACAAACCTGATCTCTCTAGGACATTCAGAAGCCAAGGTTTAAGCCCACAAATGTGTAACTGGACTACTTCTTTAAATTGACACCAGATCCGGTGACCTTTGGGACATGGTTTGACCCCCTTAGGAAAGTGCTATCATCATGAAACGTTCAGATCACTTACAACGCAATAGATTCTACCTTTCTGTAACGTTTCAGCCTGATTGGACCTTGTTTTCACACAAATGAACCCAGAATGATGTGAAATTGTGCTTCGTGCAACATAATTCTGGGTGCCATTTAAAAACCATAAGTCTAATGACTCCATTCCTTTTTGTGGTTGTAGGGGCTGTTGATTGGAGTATACTAAAACAAACCTGATCTCTCTAGGACATTCAGAAGCCAAGTTATAAGCCAACAAATTTGTAACTGGACTACTTCTTTAGACACCAGATCCGGTGACCTTTGGGACATGGTTTGACCCCCTTAGGAAAGGGCTATCATCATGAAACGTTCAGATCACTTACAACTCAATAGATTCTACCTTCCTGTAACGTTTCAGCCTGATTGGACCTTGTTTTCACACAAATGAACCCAGAATGATGTGAAATTGTGCTTCGTGCAACATAATTCTGGGTGCCATTTACAAACCATAAGTGCTAATGACTCCATTCCTTTTTGTGGTTGTAGGGGCTGTTGATTGGAGTACACTAAAACAAACCTGACCTCTCTAGGACATTCAGAAGCCAAGTTATAAGCCCACAAAGGTGTAACTGGACTACTTCTTTAAAGTGACACCAGGCCCGGTGACCTTTGGGACATGGTTTGACCCCCTAGAGGAATGTGCGATCATCATGAAACGTTCAGATCACTTACAACTCAATAGATTCTACCTTCTTGTAACGTTTCAGCCTGATTGGACCTCGTTTTCACACAAATGGACCCAGAATGATGTGAAATTGTGCTTCGTGCAACATAATTCTGGGTGCCATTTACAAACCATAAGTGCTAATGACTCCATTCCTTTTTGTGGTTGTAGGGGCTGTTGATTGGAGTACACTAAAACAAACCTGATATCTCTAGGACATTCAGAAGCCAAGTTATAAGCCCACAAATGTGTAACTGGACTACTTCTTTAAATTGACACCAGATCCGGTGACCTTTGGGACATGGTTTGACCCCCTTAGGAAAGTGCTATCATCATGAAACGTTCAGATCACTTACAACTCAATAGATTCTACCTTCCTGTAACGTTTCAGCCTGATTGGACCTTGTTTTCACACAAATGAACCCAGAATGATGTGAAATTGTGCTTCATGCAACATAATTCTGGGTGCCATTTAAAAACCATAAGTGCTAATGACTCCATTCCTTTTTGTGGTTGTAGGGGCTGTTGATTGGAGTACACTAAAACAAACCTGATCGCTCTAGGACATTCAGAAGCCAAGTTATAAGCCCACAAATGTGTAACTGGACTACTTCTTTAAAGTAGTTTGGTTAACAATGATCATCGTCGTGTCCCATTGTAAACGGGCGCGCCATCGCACACATCGTACATGTGTGTTAACCCACCTGTATGCGACAGACTTTGTGTGTTGCTTGACATCGAGATGTATTGACGTCTGTGTCAATACAGGACTCTATAAGCCGGGAGCTGGACGCTAACGACCCGTGCATGCACCACACAAAAGGTATCGTACATGTGTTAACCCACCTGTATACGACAGACTTTGTGTGTTGCATGACATCGAGATGTATTGACGTCTGTGTCAATACAGGACTCTATAAGCTGGGAGCTGGACGCTAACGACCCATGCATGTGCCACACAAAAGGTAACTCGACTAACTACAAAACGCATATTGTGATGTAGAAAGTTGGCTCGACTGTTTGAATCAGCTGCAGCTGCGGTTTACTCACGAAGTGAATCGCACGCTTGTTAGAAATACATTCGGAGCACTTAAAAAATACATCGCTCTCATCGAGTTCCGTCTCAGCGTTCACCGGCTGATGGGCAAGAGCGTGACATGGGATCGCCAGGAACTTACTTAAGGACTATCATCTCATTTGGCATTTACTCACGGACCCAAGAAACCAGTTCCGAAAAATGGTCGAGAATTATAACTTGTCTAATAGCAACTGGAAGATATGTTGCGTCATAAGCCTCTGATGGTTCACAAGGTACACGGTCCACTCGAAATCCTAATGCTGTATTTGTAGTACATACACTAAGTCTTCTCTGTTGATGTCAGACTAGAGTTTTATTAGAGTTTTACTTTGCAACAATGGGATTCGAGCAATTGATGTGTATATTTTTAATAGTGCACAATGCTACTATTCCTAGGCTGAATGTATGACATGGCTCTTATGTATCATTATGTATCGTTTCCATTAAGTACTAATTTAAATAAAGTCCCTCTGTCCTCAGTGCTGGGTTGTGGGTTTAATACACATTATTATGATCAACCTGTTGAATAGTATAATAACAATATTCCTGTAAAAGTCATTTAGTAATGAACAACCTCAGTTCTGTGAAAGAACATCATGTCTGATGTGTACACTGCAGGCCTGACCGGGGTTTGCATGCAAGGGCCTGTGTGTGTGTGTGTGTGTGTGTGTGTGTGTGTGTGTGTGTGTGTGTGTGTGTGTGTGTGTGTGTGTGTGTGTGTGTGTGTGTGTGTGTGTGTGTGTGTGTGTGAAACAAATAAAGAAATATAGCTAGTGCGGCCACGAGCGGTCGTGCAGGGTAGAGGCTGCGCGAAAACGCCTCTAAAACAAGCGCGTGCCCACGCCCGATCCGTGGAAGCACGTAGAACTAGCAAACGTACTAGCAGAAATCAACGATCGCACACGGGTCATTGAGTGTGTACAGGGTTCGTCTGCGTGTGTGGCATTGGGCAATCTAGCGGCAACCGAGTGGCCTGAAGGCGGAACCGGCCAACCCGTCGCCCTCACCATCGTTGCGCTTCGAGATGAACTATTGCTAAAGATGATCGTCCTCGTCAACCACGGCGCTACCAGAGTTACCACGACATGCGCCTTAAAAGCGTTCTCGTTTGGGTCAGCGCCACCAGAATTGAATCGGCAAGTCAGCGGATATTACACAACTCGTAAAGAAAACCCTCACCGCGACCTCGCGGCCATTCTGCGCAGTGTACAGCAAATGACAAACGATGTTGCGAGCGATATATCGGAAAAACTTTGCACTGACGCGACGGTCGCCACTGCAGGTTGTGTGAGTCTCGCACAAAGTGCCATATCAAACGTGCGCAAGCTAGTGACAAGCAACTTCACCAGATCCGTAGATTCTGCATACGCTCGGATACGAATGAAAGTATCGAGAGATAACAGGAAGGAAGGTAGAATCTATTGAGTTGTAAGTGATCTGAACGTTTCATGATGATAGCACTTTCCTAAGGGGGTCAAACCATGTCCCAAAGGTCACCGGATCTGGTGTCAATTTAAAGAAGTAGTCCAGTTACACATTTGTGGGCTTATAACTTGGCTTCTGAATGTCCTAGAGAGATCAGGTTTATTTTAGTGTACTCCAATCAACAGCCCCTACAACCACAAAAAGGAATGGAGTCATTATCACTTATGGTTTGTAAATGGCACCCAGAATTATGTTGCACGAAGCACTATTTCACATCATTCTGGGTCCATTTGTGTGAAAACAAGGTCCAATCAGGCTGAAACGTTACAGGAAGGTAGAATCTATTGAGTTGTAAGTGATCTGAACGTTTCATGATGATAGCACTTTCCTAAGGGGGTCAAACCATGTCCCAAAGGTCACCGGATCTGGTGTCAATTTAAAGAAGTAGTCCAGTTACACGTGTGGGCTTATAACTTGGCTTCTGAATGTCCTAGAGAGATCAAGTTTATTTTAGTGTACTCCAATCAACAGCCCCTACAACCACAAAAAGGAATGGAGTCATTAGCACTTATGGTTTGTAAATGGCACCCAGAATTATGTTGCACGAAGCACTATTTCACATCATTCTGGGTCCATTTGTGTGAAAACAAGGTCCAATCAGGCTGAAACGTTACAAGAAGGTAGAATCTATTGAGTTGTAAGTGATCTGAACATTTCATGATGATAGCACTTTCCTAAGGGGGTCAAACCATGTCCCAAAGGTCACCGGATCTGGTGTCAATTTAAAGAAGTAGTCCAGTTACACCTTTGTGGGCTTATAACTTGGCTTCTGAATGTCCTAGAGAGATCAGGTTTATTTTAGTGTACTCCAATCAACAGCCCCTACAACCACAAAAAGGAATGGAGTCATTAGCACTTATGGTTTTTAAATGGCACCCAGAATTATGTTGCACGAAGCACAATTTCACATCATTCTGGGTCCATTTGTGTGAAAACAAGGTCCAATCAGGCTGAAACGTTACAGGAAGGTAGAATCTATTGAGTTGTAAGTGATCTGAACGTCTCATGATGATAGCACTTTCCTAAGGGGGTCAAACCATGTCCCAAAGGTCACCAGATCAGGTGTCACTTTAAAGAAGTAGTCCAGTTACACCTTTGTGGGCTTATAACTTGGCTTCTGAATGTCCTAGAGAGGTTAGGTTTGTTTTAGTGTACTCCAATCAACAGCCCCTACAACCACAAAAAGGAATGGAGTCATTAGCACTTATGGTTTTTAAATGGCACACAGAATTATGTTGCACGAAGCACAATTTCACATGATTCTGGGTCCATTTGTGTGAAAACAAGGTCCAATCAGGCTGAAACGTTACAGGAAGGTAGAATCTATTGAGTTGTAAGTGATCTGAACGTTTCATGATGATAGCACTTTCCTAAGGGGGTCAAACCATGTCCCAAAGGTCACCGGATCTGGTGTCACTTTAAAGAAGTAGTCCAGTTACACATTTGTGGGCTTATAACTTGGCTTCTGAATGTCCTAGAGAGGTCAGGTTTGTTTTAGTGTACTCCAATCAACAGCCCCTACAACCACAAAAAGGAATGGAGTCATTAGCGGTTTGTAAATGGCACCCAGAATTATGTTGCACGAAGCAAAATTTCACATCATTCTGGGTCCATTTGTGTTAAAACAAGGTCCAATCAGGCTGAAACATTACAGGAAGGTAGAATCTATTAAGTTGTAAGTGATCTGAACGTTTCATGATGATAGCACTTCCCTAAGGGGGTCAAACCATGTCCCAAAGGTCACCGGATCTGGTGTCTAAAGAAGTAGTCCAGTTACAAATTTGTGGGCTTATAACTTGGCTTCTGAATGTCCTAGAGAGATCAGGTTTGTTTTAGTATACTCCAATCAACAGCCCCTACAACCACAAAAAGGAATGGAGTCATTAGACTTATGGTTTTTAAATGGCACCCAGAATTATGTTGCACGAAGCACAATTTCACATCATTCTGGGTTCATTTGTGTGAAAACAAGGTCCAATCAGGCTGAAACGTTACAGGAAGGTAGAATCTATTGCGTTGTAAGTGATCTGAACGTTTCATGATGATAGCACTTTCCTAAGGGGGTCAAACCATGTCCCAAAGGTCACCGGATCTGGTGTCAATTTAAAGTAGTAGTCCAGTTACACATTTGTGGGCTTAAACCTTGGCTTCTGAATGTCCTAGAGCGATCAGGTTTGTTTTAGTGTACTCCAATCAACAGCCCCTACAACCACAAAAAGGAATGGAGACATTAGCACTTATGGTTTTTAAATGGCACCCAGAATTATGTTGCACGAAGCACAATTTCACATCATTCTGGGTTCATTTGTGTAAAAACAAGGTCCAATCAGGCTGAAACAATACAGGAAGGTAGAATCTATTGAGTTTTTAGTGATCTGAACGTTTCAAGATGATCGCACATGCCTATAGGGGGTCAAACCATGTCCCAAATGTCACCGGGCCTGGTGTCACTTTAAAGAAGTATTCCAGTTACACCTTTGTGGGCTTATAACTTGGCTTCTGAATGTCCTAGAGAGGTTAGGTTTTTTTAGTGTACTCTAATCAAAAGCCCCTTCAACCACAAAAAGGAATGGAGTCATTAGCACTTATGGTTTGTAAATGGCACCCAGAATTACGTTGCACGAATCACAATTTCACATCATTCTGGGTTCATTTGTATGAAAACAAGGTCCAATCAGGCTGAAATGTTACAGGAAGGTAGAATCTATTGAGTTGTAAGTGATCTGAACGTTTCATGATGATAGCACTTTCCTAAGGGGGTCAAACCATGTCCCAAAGGTCACCGGATCTGGTGTCAATTTAAAGAAGTAGTCCAGTTACACATTTGTGGGCTTATAACTTGGCTTCTGAATGTCCTAGAGCGATCAGGTTTGTTTTAGTGTACTCCAATCAACAGCCCCTACAACCACAAAAAGGAATGGAGTCATTAGCACTTATGGTTTGTAAATGGCACCCAGAATTATGTTGCACGAAGCACAATTTCACATCATTCTGGGTTCATTTGTGTGAAAACAAGGTCCAATCAGGCTGAAACGTTACAGGAAGGTAGAATCTATTGAGTTGTAAGTGATCTGAACGTTTCATGATGATAGCACTTTCCTAAGGGGTTCAAACCATGTCCCAAAGGTCACCGGATCTGGTGTCAATTTAAAGAAGTAGTCCAGTTACACATTTGTGGGCTTATAACTTGGCTTCTGAATGTCCTAGAGAGATCAGGTTTGTTTTAGTGTACTCCAATCAACAGCCCCTACAACCACAAAAAGGAATGGAGTCATTAGCACTTATGGTTTGTAAATGGCACCCAGAATTATGTTGCACGAAGCACAATTTCACATCATTCTGGGTCCATTTGTGTGAAAACAAGGTCCAATCAGGCTGAAACGTTACAGGAAGGTAGAATATATTAAGTTGTAAGTGATCTGACCGTTTCATGATGATAGCACTTTCCTAAGGGGGTCAAACCATGTCCCAAAGGTCACCGGATCTGGTGTCAATTTAAAGAAGTAGTCCAGTTACACATTTGTGGGCTTATAACTTGGCTTCTGAATGTCCTAGAGCGATCAGGTTTGCTTTAGTGTACTCCAATCAACAGCCCCTACAACCACAAAAAGGAATGGAGACATTAGCACTTATGGTTTTTAAATGGCACCCAGAATTATGTTGCACGAAGCACAATTTCACATCATTCTGGGTTCATTTGTGTGAAAACAAGGTCCAATCAGGCTGAAACGTTACATGAAGGTAGAATCTACTGAGTTGTAAGTGATCTGAACGTTTCATGATGATAGCACTTTCCTAAGGGGGTCAAACCATGTCCCAAAGATCACCGGATCTGGTGTCAATTTAAAGAAGTAGTCCAGTTACACATTTGTGGGCTTATAACTTGGCTTCTGAATCTCCTAGAGAGATCAGGTTTGTTTTAGTGTACTCCAATCAACAGCCCCTACAACCACAAAAAGCAATGGAGTCATTAGCACTTATGGTTTGTAAGTGGCACCCAGAATTATGTTGCACGAAGCACAATTTCACATCCTTCTGGGTCCATTTGTGTGAAAACAAGGTCCAATCAGGCTGAAACGCTACAAGAAGGTAGAATCTATTGAGTTGTAAGTGATCTGAACGTTTCAAGATGATCACACATTCCTATAGGGGGTAAAACCATGTCCCAAAGGTCACCGGGCCTGGTGTCACTTTAAAGAAGTAGTCCAGTTACACATTTGTGGGCTTATAACTTGGCTTCTGAATGTCCTAGAGAGATCAGGTTTATTTTAGTGTACTCCAATCAACAGCCCCTACAACCACAAAAAGGAATGGAGTCATTAGCACTTATGGTTTTTAAATGGCACCCAGAATTATGTTGCACGAAGCACAATTTCACATCATTCTGGGTCCATTTGTGTGAAAACAAGGTCCAATCAGGCTGAAACGTTACAGGAAGGTAGAATCTATTGAGTTGTAAGTGATCTCAACGTCTCATGATGATAGCACTTTCCTAAGGGTGTCAAACCATGTCCCAAAGGTCACCGGATCAGGTGTCACTTTAAAGAAGTAGTCCAGTTACACCTTTGTGGGCTTATAACTTGGCTTCTGAATGTCCTAGAGAGGTTAGGTTTGTTTTAGTGTACTCCAATCAACAGCCCCTACAACCACAAAAAGGAATGGAGTCATTAGCACTTATGGTTTTTAAATGGCACCCAGAATTATGTTGCACGAAGCACAATTTCACATGATTCTGGGTCCATTTGTGTGAAAACAAGGTCCAATCAGGCTGAAACGTTACAGGAAGGTAGAATCTATTGAGTTGTAAGTGATCTGAACGTTTCATGATGATAGCACTTTCCTAAGGGGGTCAAACCATGTCCCAAAGGTCACCGGATCTGGTGTCACTTTAAAGAAGTAGTCCAGTTACACATTTGTGGGCTTATAACTTGGCTTCTGAATGTCCTAGAGAGGTCAGGTTTGTTTTAGTGTACTCCAATCAACAGCCCCTACAACCACAAAAAGGAATGGAGTCATTAGCGGTTTGTAAATGGCACCCAGAATTATGTTGCACGAAGCACAATTTCACATCATTCTGGGTCCATTTGTGTTAAAACAAGGTCCAATCAGGCTGAAACATTACAGGAAGGTAGAATCTATTAAGTTGTAAGTGATCTGAACGTTTCATGATGATAGCACTTCCCTAAGGGGGTCAAACCATGTCCCAAAGGTCACCGGATCTGGTGTCTAAAGAAGTAGTCCAGTTACAAATTTGTGGGCTTATAACTTGGCTTCTGAATGTCCTAGAGAGATCAAGTTTGTTTTAGTATACTCCAATCAACAGCCCCTACAACCACAAAAAGGAATGGAGTCATTAGACTTATGGTTTTTAAATGGCACCCAGAATTATGTTGCACGAAGCACAATTTCACATCATTCTGGGTTCATTTGTGTGAAAACAAGGTCCAATCAGGCTGAAACGTTACAGGAAGGTAGAATCTATTGCGTTGTAAGTGATCTGAACGTTTCATGATGATAGCACTTTCCTAAGGGGGTCAAACCATGTCCCAAAGGTCACCGGATCTGGTGTCAATTTAAAGTAGTAGTCCAGTTACACATTTGTGGGCTTAAACCTTGGCTTCTGAATGTCCTAGAGCGATCAGGTTTGTTTTAGTGTACTCCAATCAACAGCCCCTACAACCACAAAAAGGAATGGAGACATTAGCACTTATGGTTTTTAAATGGCACCCAGAATTATGTTGCACGAAGCACAATTTCACATCATTCTGGGTTCATTTGTGTAAAAACAAGGTCCAATCAGGCTGAAACAATACAGGAAGGTAGAATCTATTGAGTTGTAAGTGATCTGAACGTTTCAAGATGATCGCACATGCCTATAGGGGGTCAAACCATGTCCCAAATGTCACCGGGCCTGGTGTCACTTTAAAGAAGTAGTCCAGTTACACCTTTGTGGGCTTATAACTTGGCTTCTGAATGTCCTAGAGAGGTCAGGTTTGTTTTAGTTTACTCCAATCAACAGCCCCTACAACCACAAAAAGGAATGGAGTCATTAGCACTTATGGTTTGTAAATGGCACCCAGAATTATGTTGCACGAAGCACAATTTCACATCATTCTGGGTTCATTTGTGTGAAAACAAGGTCCAATCAGGCTGAAACGTTACAGGAAGGTAGAATCTATTGAGTTGTAAGTGATCTGAACGTTTCATGATGATAGCCCTTTCCTAAGGGGGTCAAACCATGTCCCAAAGGTCACCGGATCTGGTGTCAATTTAAAGAAGTAGTCCAGTTACACATTTGTGGGCTTATAACTTGGCTTCTGAATGTCCTAGAGAGGTCAGGTTTGTTTTAGTGTACTCCAATCAACAGCCCCTACAACCACAAAAAGGAATGGAGTCATTAGCACTTATGGTTTGTAAATATCACCCAGAATTATGTTGCACGAAGCACAATTTCACATCATTCTGGGTCCATTTGTGTTAAAACAAGGTCCAATCAGGCTGAAACATTACAGGAAGGTAGAATCTATTAAGTTGTAAGTGATCTGAACGTTTCATGATGATAGCACTTCCCTAAGGGGGTCAAACCATGTCCCAAAGGTCACCGGATCTGGTGTCTAAAGAAGTAGTCCAGTTACAAATTTGTGGGCTTATAACTTGGCTTCTGAATGTCCTAGAGAGATCAGGTTTGTTTTAGTATACTCCAATCAACAGCCCCTACAACCACAAAAAGGAATGGAGTCATTAGACTTATGGTTTTTAAATAGCACCCAGAATTATGTTGCACGAAGCACAATTTCACATCATTCTGGGTTCATTTGTGTAAAAACAAGGTCCAATCAGGCTGAAACAATACAGGAAGGTAGAATCTATTGAGTTGTAAGTGATCTGAACGTTTCATGATGATAGCACTTTCCTAAGGGGGTCAAACCATGTCCCAAAGGTCACCGGATCTGGTGTCAATTTAAAGAAGTAGTCCAGTTACACATTTGTGGGCTTATAACTTGGCTTCTGAATGTCCTAGAGAGATCAGGTTTGTTTTAGTGTACTCCAATCAACAGCCCCTACAACCACAAAAAGGAATGGAGTCATTAGCACTTATGGTTTGTAAATGGCACCCAGAATTATGTTGCACGAAGCACAATTTCACATCATTCTGGGTCCATTTGTGTGAAAACAAGGTCCAATCAGGCTGAAACATTACAGGAAGGTAGAATCTATTAAGTTGTAAGTGATCTGAACGTTTCATGATGATAGCACTTCCCTAAGGGGGTCAAACCATGTCCCAAAGGTCACCGGATCTGGTGTCTAAAGAAGTAGTCCAGTTACACATTTGTGGCCTTATAACTTGGCTTCTGAATGTCCTAGAGAGATCAAGTTTGTTTTAGTGTACTCCAATCAACAGCCCCTACAACCACAAAAGGAATGGAGTCATTAGCACTTATGGTTTGTAAATGGCACCCAGAATTATGTTGCACGAAGCACAATTTCACATCATTCTGGGTCCATTTGTGTGAAAACAAGGTCCAATCAGGCTGAAACGTTACAAGAAGGTAGAATCTATTGAGTTGTAAGTGATCTGAACGTTTCATGATGATCTCACATTCCCATAGGGGGTCAAACCATGTCCCAAAGGTCACCGGGCCTGGTGTCACTTTAAAGAAGTAGTCCAGTTACACCTTTGTGGGCTTATAACTTGGCTTCTGAATGTCCTAGAGAGGTCAGGTTTGTTTTAGTGTACTCCAATCAACAGCCCCTACAACCTCAAAAAGGAATGGAGTCATTAGCACTTATGGTTTGTAAATGGCACCCAGAATTATGTTGCACGAAGCACAATTTCACATCATTCTGTGTCCATTTGTGTGAAAACAAGGTCCAATCAGGCTGAAACGTTACAGGAAGGTAGAATCTATTGAGTTGTAAGTGATCTGAACGTTTCATGATGATAGCACTTTCCTAAGGGGGTCAAACCATGTCCCAAAGGTCACCGGATCTGGTGTCAATTTAAAGTAGTAGTCCAGTTACACATTTGTGGACTTATAACTTGGCTTCTGAATGTCCTAGAGAGGTTAGGTTTGTTTTAGTGTACTCCAATCAACAGCCCCTACAACCACAAAAAGGAATGGAGTCATTAGCACTTATGGTTTTTAAATGGCACCCAGAATTATGTTGCACGAAGCACAATTTCACATGATTCTGGGTCCATTTGTGTGAAAACAAGGTCCAATCAGGCTGAAACGTTACAGGAAGGTAGAATCTATTGAGTTGTAAGTGATCTGAACGTTTCATGATGATAGCACTTTCCTAAGGGGGTCAAACCATGTCCCAAAGGTCACCGGATCTGGTGTCACTTTAAAGAAGTAGTCCAGTTACACATTTGTGGGCTTATAACTTGGCTTCTGAATGTCCTAGAGAGGTCAGGTTTGTTTTAGTGTACTCCAATCAACAGCCCCTACAACCTCAAAAAGGAATGGAGTCATTAGCGGTTTGTAAATGGCACCCAGAATTATGTTGCACGAAGCACAATTTCACATCATTCTGGGTCCATTTGTGTTAAAACAAGGTCCAATCAGGCTGAAACATTACAGGAAGGTAGAATCTATTAAGTTGTAAGTGATCTGAACGTTTCATGATGATAGCACTTCCCTAAGGGGGTCAAACCATGTCCCAAAGGTCACCGGATCTGGTGTCTAAAGAAGTAGTCCAGTTACAAATTTGTGGGCTTATAACTTGGCTTCTGAATGTCCTAGAGAGATCAAGTTTGTTTTAGTATACTCCAATCAACAGCCCCTACAACCACAAAAAGGAATGGAGTCATTAGACTTATGGTTTTTAAATGGCACCCAGAATTATGTTGCACGAAGCACAATTTCACATCATTCTGGGTTCATTTGTGTGAAAACAAGGTCCAATACGGCTGAAAAGTTACAGGAAGGTAGAATCTATTGCGTTGTAAGTGATCTGAACGTTTCATGATGATAGCACTTTCCTAAGGGGGTCAAACCATGTCCCAAAGGTCACCGGATCTGGTGTCAATTTAAAGTAGTAGTCCAGTTACACATTTGTGGGCTTAAACCTTGGCTTATGAATGTCCTAGAGCGATCAGGTTTGTTTTAGTGTACTCCAATCAACAGCCCCTACAACCACAAAAAGGAATGGAGACATTAGCACTTATGGTTTTTAAATGGCACCCAGAATTATGTTGCACGAAGCACAATTTCACATCATTCTGGGTTCATTTGTGTAAAAACAAGGTCCAATCAGGCTGAAACAATACAGGAAGGTAGAATCTATTGCGTTGTAAGTGATCTGAACGTTTCATGATGATAGCACTTTCCTAAGGGGGTCAAACCATGTCCCAAAGGTCACCGGATCTGGTGTCAATTTAAAGTAGTAGTCCAGTTACACATTTGTGGGCTTAAACCTTGGCTTCTGAATGTCCTAGAGCGATCAGGTTTGTTTTAGTGTACTCCAATCAACAGCCCCTACAACCACAAAAAGGAATGGAGACATTAGCACTTATGGTTTTTAAATGGCACCCAGAATTATGTTGCACGAAGCACAATTTCACATCATTCTGGGTTCATTTGTGTAAAAACAAGGTCCAATCAGGCTGAAACAATACAGGAAGGTAGAATCTATTGAGTTGTAAGTGATCTGAACGTTTCAAGATGATCGCACATGCCTATAGGGGGTCAAACCATGTCCCAAATGTCACCGGGCCTGGTGTCACTTTAAAGAAGTAGTCCAGTTACACCTTTGTGGGCTTATAACTTGGCTTCTGAATGTCCTAGAGAGGTCAGGTTTGTTTTAGTTTACTCCAATCAACAGCCCCTACAACCACAAAAAGGAATGGAGTCATTAGCACTTATGGTTTGTAAATGGCACCCAGAATTATGTTGCACGAAGCACAATTTCACATCATTCTGGGTTCATTTGTGTGAAAACAAGGTCCAATCAGGCTGAAACGTTACAGGAAGGTAGAATCTATTGAGTTGTAAGTGATCTGAACGTTTCATGATGATAGCCCTTTCCTAAGGGGGTCAAACCATGTCCCAAAGGTCACCGGATCTGGTGTCAATTTAAAGAAGTAGTCCAGTTACACATTTGTGGGCTTATAACTTGGCTTCTGAATGTCCTAGAGAGGTCAGGTTTGTTTTAGTGTACTCCAATCAACAGCCCCTACAACCACAAAAAGGAATGGAGTCATTAGCACTTATGGTTTGTAAATATCACCCAGAATTATGTTGCACGAAGCACAATTTCACATCATTCTGGGTCCATTTGTGTTAAAACAAGGTCCAATCAGGCTGAAACATTACAGGAAGGTAGAATCTATTAAGTTGTAAGTGATCTGAACGTTTCATGATGATAGCACTTCCCTAAGGGGGTCAAACCATGTCCCAAAGGTCACCGGATCTGGTGTCTAAAGAAGTAGTCCAGTTACAAATTTGTGGGCTTATAACTTGGCTTCTGAATGTCCTAGAGAGATCAGGTTTGTTTTAGTATACTCCAATCAACAGCCCCTACAACCACAAAAAGGAATGGAGTCATTAGACTTATGGTTTTTAAATGGCACCCAGAATTATGTTGCACGAAGCACAATTTCACATCATTCTGGGTTCATTTGTGTAAAAACAAGGTCCAATCAGGCTGAAACAATACAGGAAGGTAGAATCTATTGAGTTGTAAGTGATCTGAACGTTTCATGATGATAGCACTTTCCTAAGGGGGTCAAACCATGTCCCAAAGGTCACCGGATCTGGTGTCAATTTAAAGAAGTAGTCCAGTTACACATTTGTGGGCTTATAACTTGGCTTCTGAATGTCCTAGAGAGATCAGGTTTGTTTTAGTGTACTCCAATCAACAGCCCCTACAACCACAAAAAGGAATGGAGTCATTAGCACTTATGGTTTGTAAATGGCACCCAGAATTATGTTGCACGAAGCACAATTTCACATCATTCTGGGTCCATTTGTGTGAAAACAAGGTCCAATCAGGCTGAAACATTACAGGAAGGTAGAATCTATTAAGTTGTAAGTGATCTGAACGTTTCATGATGATAGCACTTCCCTAAGGGGGTCAAACCATGTCCCAAAGGTCACCGGATCTGGTGTCTAAAGAAGTAGTCCAGTTACACATTTGTGGCCTTATAACTTGGCTTCTGAATGTCCTAGAGAGATCAAGTTTGTTTTAGTGTACTCCAATCAACAGCCCCTACAACCACAAAAGGAATGGAGTCATTAGCACTTATGGTTTGTAAATGGCACCCAGAATTATGTTGCACGAAGCACAATTTCACATCATTCTGGGTCCATTTGTGTGAAAACAAGGTCCAATCAGGCTGAAACGTTACAAGAAGGTAGAATCTATTGAGTTGTAAGTGATCTGAACGTTTCATGATGATCTCACATTCCCATAGGGGGTCAAACCATGTCCCAAAGGTCACCGGGCCTGGTGTCACTTTAAAGAAGTAGTCCAGTTACACCTTTGTGGGCTTATAACTTGGCTTCTGAATGTCCTAGAGAGGTCAGGTTTGTTTTAGTGTACTCCAATCAACAGCCCCTACAACCTCAAAAAGGAATGGAGTCATTAGCACTTATGGTTTGTAAATGGCACCCAGAATTATGTTGCACGAAGCACAATTTCACATCATTCTGTGTCCATTTGTGTGAAAACAAGGTCCAATCAGGCTGAAACGTTACAGGAAGGTAGAATCTATTGAGTTGTAAGTGATCTGAACGTTTCATGATGATAGCACTTTCCTAAGGGGGTCAAACCATGTCCCAAAGGTCACCGGATCTGGTGTCAATTTAAAGTAGTAGTCCAGTTACACATTTGTGGACTTATAACTTGGCTTCTGAATGTCCTAGAGAGGTTAGGTTTGTTTTAGTGTACTCCAATCAACAGCCCCTACAACCACAAAAAGGAATGGAGTCATTAGCACTTATGGTTTTTAAATGGCACCCAGAATTATGTTGCACGAAGCACAATTTCACATGATTCTGGGTCCATTTGTGTGAAAACAAGGTCCAATCAGGCTGAAACGTTACAGGAAGGTAGAATCTATTGAGTTGTAAGTGATCTGAACGTTTCATGATGATAGCACTTTCCTAAGGGGGTCAAACCATGTCCCAAAGGTCACCGGATCTGGTGTCACTTTAAAGAAGTAGTCCAGTTACACATTTGTGGGCTTATAACTTGGCTTCTGAATGTCCTAGAGAGGTCAGGTTTGTTTTAGTGTACTCCAATCAACAGCCCCTACAACCTCAAAAAGGAATGGAGTCATTAGCGGTTTGTAAATGGCACCCAGAATTATGTTGCACGAAGCACAATTTCACATCATTCTGGGTCCATTTGTGTTAAAACAAGGTCCAATCAGGCTGAAACATTACAGGAAGGTAGAATCTATTAAGTTGTAAGTGATCTGAACGTTTCATGATGATAGCACTTCCCTAAGGGGGTCAAACCATGTCCCAAAGGTCACCGGATCTGGTGTCTAAAGAAGTAGTCCAGTTACAAATTTGTGGGCTTATAACTTGGCTTCTGAATGTCCTAGAGAGATCAAGTTTGTTTTAGTATACTCCAATCAACAGCCCCTACAACCACAAAAAGGAATGGAGTCATTAGACTTATGGTTTTTAAATGGCACCCAGAATTATGTTGCACGAAGCACAATTTCACATCATTCTGGGTTCATTTGTGTGAAAACAAGGTCCAATCAGGCTGAAACGTTACAGGAAGGTAGAATCTATTGCGTTGTAAGTGATCTGAACGTTTCATGATGATAGCACTTTCCTAAGGGGGTCAAACCATGTCCCAAAGGTCACCGGATCTGGTGTCAATTTAAAGTAGTAGTCCAGTTACACATTTGTGGGCTTAAACCTTGGCTTCTGAATGTCCTAGAGCGATCAGGTTTGTTTTAGTGTACTCCAATCAACAGCCCCTACAACCACAAAAAGGAATGGAGACATTAGCACTTATGGTTTTTAAATGGCACCCAGAATTATGTTGCACGAAGCACAATTTCACATCATTCTGGGTTCATTTGTGTAAAAACAAGGTCCAATCAGGCTGAAACAATACAGGAAGGTAGAATCTATTGAGTTGTAAGTGATCTGAACGTTTCAAGATGATCGCACATGCCTATAGGGGGTCAAACCATGTCCCAAATGTCACCGGGCCTGGTGTCACTTTAAAGAAGTAGTCCAGTTACACCTTTGTGGGCTTATAACTTGGCTTCTGAATGTCCTAGAGAGGTCAGGTTTGTTTTAGTTTACTCCAATCAACAGCCCCTACAACCACAAAAAGGAATGGAGTCATTAGCACTTATGGTTTGTAAATGGCACCCAGAATTATGTTGCACGAAGCACAATTTCACATCATTCTGGGTTCATTTGTGTGAAAACAAGGTCCAATCAGGCTGAAACGTTACAGGAAGGTAGAATCTATTGAGTTGTAAGTGATCTGAACGTTTCATGATGATAGCCCTTTCCTAAGGGGGTCAAACCATGTCCCAAAGGTCACCGGATCTGGTGTCAATTTAAAGAAGTAGTCCAGTTACACATTTGTGGGCTTATAACTTGGCTTCTGAATGTCCTAGAGAGGTCAGGTTTGTTTTAGTGTACTCCAATCAACAGCCCCTACAACCACAAAAAGGAATGGAGTCATTAGCACTTATGGTTTGTAAATATCACCCAGAATTATGTTGCACGAAGCACAATTTCACATCATTCTGGGTCCATTTGTGTTAAAACAAGGTCCAATCAGGCTGAAACATTACAGGAAGGTAGAATCTATTAAGTTGTAAGTGATCTGAACGTTTCATGATGATAGCACTTCCCTAAGGGGGTCAAACCATGTCCCAAAGGTCACCGGATCTGGTGTCTAAAGAAGTAGTCCAGTTACAAATTTGTGGGCTTATAACTTGGCTTCTGAATGTCCTAGAGAGATCAGGTTTGTTTTAGTATACTCCAATCAACAGCCCCTACAACCACAAAAAGGAATGGAGTCATTAGACTTATGGTTTTTAAATGGCACCCAGAATTATGTTGCACGAAGCACAATTTCACATCATTCTGGGTTCATTTGTGTAAAAACAAGGTCCAATCAGGCTGAAACAATACAGGAAGGTAGAATCTATTGAGTTGTAAGTGATCTGAACGTTTCATGATGATAGCACTTTCCTAAGGGGGTCAAACCATGTCCCAAAGGTCACCGGATCTGGTGTCAATTTAAAGAAGTAGTCCAGTTACACATTTGTGGGCTTATAACTTGGCTTCTGAATGTCCTAGAGAGATCAGGTTTGTTTTAGTGTACTCCAATCAACAGCCCCTACAACCACAAAAAGGAATGGAGTCATTAGCACTTATGGTTTGTAAATGGCACCCAGAATTATGTTGCACGAAGCACAATTTCACATCATTCTGGGTCCATTTGTGTGAAAACAAGGTCCAATCAGGCTGAAACATTACAGGAAGGTAGAATCTATTAAGTTGTAAGTGATCTGAACGTTTCATGATGATAGCACTTCCCTAAGGGGGTCAAACCATGTCCCAAAGGTCACCGGATCTGGTGTCTAAAGAAGTAGTCCAGTTACACATTTGTGGCCTTATAACTTGGCTTCTGAATGTCCTAGAGAGATCAAGTTTGTTTTAGTGTACTCCAATCAACAGCCCCTACAACCACAAAAGGAATGGAGTCATTAGCACTTATGGTTTGTAAATGGCACCCAGAATTATGTTGCACGAAGCACAATTTCACATCATTCTGTGTCCATTTGTGTGAAAACAAGGTCCAATCAGGCTGAAACGTTACAAGAAGGTAGAATCTATTGAGTTGTAAGTGATCTGAACGTTTCATGATGATCTCACATTCCCATAGGGGGTCAAACCATGTCCCAAAGGTCACCGGGCCTGGTGTCACTTTAAAGAAGTAGTCCAGTTACACCTTTGTGGGCTTATAACTTGGCTTCTGAATGTCCTAGAGAGGTCAGGTTTGTTTTAGTGTACTCCAATCAACAGCCCCTACAACCTCAAAAAGGAATGGAGTCATTAGCACTTATGGTTTGTAAATGGCACCCAGAATTATGTTGCACGAAGCACAATTTCACATCATTCTGTGTCCATTTGTGTGAAAACAAGGTCCAATCAGGCTGAAACGTTACAGGAAGGTAGAATCTATTGAGTTGTAAGTGATCTGAACGTTTCATGATGATAGCACTTTCCTAAGGGGGTCAAACCATGTCCCAAAGGTCACCGGATCTGGTGTCAATTTAAAGTAGTAGTCCAGTTACACATTTGTGGACTTATAACTTGGCTTCTGAATGTCCTAGAGAGGTTAGGTTTGTTTTAGTGTACTCCAATAAACAGCCCCTACAACCACAAAAAGGAATGGAGTCATTAGCACTTATGGTTTTTAAATGGCACCCAGAATTATGTTGCACGAAGCACAATTTCACATGATTCTGGGTCCATTTGTGTGAAAACAAGGTCCAATCAGGCTGAAACGTTACAGGAAGGTAGAATCTATTGAGTTGTAAGTGATCTGAACGTTTCATGATGATAGCACTTTCCTAAGGGGGTCAAACCATGTCCCAAAGGTCACCGGATCTGGTGTCACTTTAAAGAAGTAGTCCAGTTACACATTTGTGGGCTTATAACTTGGCTTCTGAATGTCCTAGAGAGGTCAGGTTTGTTTTAGTGTACTCCAATCAACAGCCCCTACAACCACAAAAAGGAATGGAGTCATTAGCGGTTTGTAAATGGCACCCAGAATTATGTTGCACGAAGCACAATTTCACATCATTCTGGGTCCATTTGTGTTAAAACAAGGTCCAATCAGGCTGAAACATTACAGGAAGGTAGAATCTATTAAGTTGTAAGTGATCTGAACGTTTCATGATGATAGCACTTCCCTAAGGGGGTCAAACCATGTCCCAAAGGTCACCGGATCTGGTGTCTAAAGAAGTAGTCCAGTTACAAATTTGTGGGCTTATAACTTGGCTTCTGAATGTCCTAGAGAGATCAAGTTTGTTTTAGTATACTCCAATCAACAGCCCCTACAACCACAAAAAGTAATGGAGTCATTAGCACTTATGGTTTTTAAATGGCACCCAGAATTATGTTGCACGAAGCACAATTTCACATCATTCTGGGTTCATTTGTGTGAAAACAAGGTCCAATCAGGCTGAAACGTTACAGGAAGGTAGAATCTACTGAGTTGTAAGTGATCTGAACGTTTCATGATGATAGCACTTTCCTAAGGGGGTTAAACGATGTCCCAAAGATCACCGGATCTGGTGTCAATTTAAAGAAGTAGTCCAGTTACACATTTGTGGGCTTATAACTTGGCTTCTGAATGTCCTAGAGAGATCAGGTTTGTTTTAGTGTACTCCAATCAACAGCCCCTACAACCACAAAAAGGAATGGAGTTATTAGCACTTATGGTTTGTAAATGGCACCCAGAATTATGTTGCACGAAGCACAATTTCACATCATTCTGGGTCCATTTGTGTGAAAACAAGGTCCAATCAGGCTGAAACGCTACAAGAAGGTAGAATCTATTGAGTTGTAAGTGATCTGAACGTTTCAAGATGATCGCACATTCCTATAGGGGGTAAAACCATGTCCCAAAGGTCACCGGGCCTGGTGTCACTTTAAAGAAGTAGTCCAGTTACACCTTTGTGGGCTTATAACTTGGCTTCTGAATGTCCTAGAGAGGTTAGGTTTGTTTTAGTGTACTCCAATCAACAGCCCCTACAACCACAAAAAGGAATGGAGTAATTAGCACTTATGGTTTGTAAATGGCACCCAGAATTATGTTGCATGAAGCACAATTTCACATCATTCTGGGTCAATTTGTGTGAAAACAAGGTCCAATCTGGCTGAAACGCTACAAGAAGGTAGAATCTATTGAGTTGTAAGTGATCTGAACGTTTCAAGATGATCGCACATTCCTATAGGGGGTCAAACCATGTCCCAAAGGTCACCGGGCCAAGTGTCACTTTAAAGAAGTAGTCCAGTTACACCTTTGTGGGCTTATAACTTGGCTTCTGAATGTCCTAGAGAGATCAGGTTTGTTTTAGTATACTCCAATCAACAGCCCCTACAACCACAAAAAGGAATGGAGTCATTAGCACTTATGGTATGTAAATGGCACCCAGAATTATGTTGCACGAAGCACAATTTCACATCATTCTGGGTTCATTTGTGTGAAAACAAGGTCCAATCAGGCTGCAACGTTACAGGAAGGTAGAATCTATTTAGTTGTAAGTGATCTGAACGTTTCATGATGATAGCGCTTTCCTAAGGGGATCAAACCATGTCCCAAAGGTCACCGGATCTGGTGTCAATTTAAAGAAGTAGTCCAGTTACACATTTGTGGGCTTATAACTTGGCTTCTGAATGTCCTAGAGAGATCAAGTTTGTTTTAGTGTACTCCAATCAACAGCCCCTACAACCACAAAAGGAATGGAGTCATTAGCACTTATGGTTTGTAAATGGCACCCAGAATTATGTTGCACGAAGCACAATTTCACATCATTCTGGGTCCATTTGTGTGAAAACAAGGTCCAATCAGGCTGAAACGTTACAAGAAGGTAGAATCTATTGAGTTGTAAGTGATCTGAACGTTTCATGATGATCTCACATTCCCATAGGGGGTCAAACCATGTCCCAAAGGTCACGGGGCCTGGTGTCACTTTAAAGAAGTAGTCCAGTTACACCTTTGTGGGCTTATAACTTGGCTTCTGAATGTCCTAGAGAGATCAGGTTTGTTTTAATGTACTCCAATCAACAGCCCCTACAACCACAAAAAGGAATGGAGTCATTAGCACTTATGGTTTGTAAGTGGCACCCAGAATTATGTTGCACGAAGCACAATTTCACATCATTCTGGGTCAATTTGTGTGAAAACAAGGTCCAATCCGGCTGAAACGCTACAAGAAGGTAGAATCTATTGAGTTGTAAGTGATCTGAACGTTTCAAGATGATCGCACATTCCTATAGGGGGTCAAACCATGTCCCAAAGGTCACCGGGCCAAGTGTCACTTTAAAGAAGTAGTCCAGTTACACCTTTGTGGGCTTATAACTTGGCTTCTGAATGTCCTAGAGAGATCAGGTTTGTTTTAGTATACTCCAATCAACAGCCCCTACAACCACAAAAAGGAATGGAGTCATTAGCACTTATGGTATGTAAATGGCACCCAGAATTATGTTGCACGAAGCACAATTTCACATCATTCTGGGTTCATTTGTGTGAAAACAAGGTCCAATCAGGCTGCAACGTTACAGGAAGGTAGAATCTATTTAGTTGTAAGTGATCTGAACGTTTCATGATGATAGCGCTTTCCTAAGGGGATCAAACCATGTCCCAAAGGTCACCGGATCTGGTGTCAATTTAAAGAAGTAGTCCAGTTACACATTTGTGGGCTTATAACTTGGCTTCTGAATGTCCTAGAGAGATCAAGTTTGTTTTAGTGTACTCCAATCAACAGCCCCTACAACCACAAAAGGAATGGAGTCATTAGCACTTATGGTTTGTAAATGGCACCCAGAATTATGTTGCACGAAGCACAATTTCACATCATTCTGGGTCCATTTGTGTGAAAACAAGGTCCAATCAGGCTGAAACGTTACAAGAAGGTAGAATCTATTGAGTTGTAAGTGATCTGAACGTTTCATGATGATCTCACATTCCCATAGGGGGTCAAACCATGTCCCAAAGGTCACGGGGCCTGGTGTCACTTTAAAGAAGTAGTCCAGTTACACCTTTGTGGGCTTATAACTTGGCTTCTGAATGTCCTAGAGAGGTCAGGTTTGTTTTAGTGTACTCCAATCAACAGCCCCTACAACCACAAAAAGGAATGGAGTCATTAGCACTTATGGTTTGTAAATGGCACCCAGAATTATGTTGCACGAAGCACAATTTCACATCATTCTGGGTCCATTTGTGTGAAAACAAGGTCCAATCAGGCTGAAACGTTACAGGAAGGTAGAATCTATTGAGTTGTAAGTGATCTGAACGTTTCATGATGATAGCACTTTCCTAAGGGGGTCAAACCATGTCCCAAAGGTCACCGGATCTGGTGTCAATTTAAAGTAGTAGTCCAGTTACACATTTGTGGACTTATAACTTGGCTTCTGAATGTCCTAGAGAGATCAGGTTTGCTTTAATGTACTCGAATCAACAGCCCCTACAACCACAAAAAGGAATGGAGTCATTAGCATTTATGGTTTGTAAATGGCATCAAGAATTATGTTGCACGAAGCACAATTTCACATCATTCTGGGTTCATTTGTGTGAAAACAAGGTCCAATCTGGCTGAAACGTTACAGGAAGGTAGAATCTATTGAGTTGTAAGTGATCTGAACGTTTCATGATGATAGCACTTTCCTAAGGGGGTCAAACCATGTCCCAAAGGTCACCGGATCTGGTGTCAATTTAAAGAAGTAGTCCAGTTACACATTTGTGGGCTTATAACTTGGCTTCTGAATGTCCTAGAGCGATCAGGTTTGCTTTAGTGTACTCCAATCAACAGCCCCTACAACCACAAAAAGGAATGGAGACATTAGCACTTATGGTTTTTAAATGGCACCCAGAATTATGTTGCACGAAGCACAATTTCACATCATTCTGGGTTCATTTGTGTGAAAACAAGGTCCAATCAGGCTGAAACAATACAGGAAGGTAGAATCTATTGAGTTGTAAGTGATCTGAACGTTTCATGATGATCGCACTTTCCTAAGGGGGTCAAACCATGTCCCAAAGGTCACTGGATCTGGTGTCACTTTAAAGAAGTAGTCCAGTTACACATTTGTGGGCTTATAACTTGGCTTCTGAATGTCCTGGAGAGGTCAGGGTTGTTTTAGTGTACTCCAATCAACAGCCCCTACAACCACAAAAAGGAATGGAGTCATTAGCACTTATGGTTTTTAAATGGCACCCAGAATTATGTTGCACGAAGCACAATTTCACATCATTCTGGGTTCATTTGTGTGAAAACAAGGTCCAATCAGGCTGAAACGTTACAGGAAGGTAGAATCTACTGAGTTGTAAGTGATCTGAACGTTTCATGATGATAGCACTTTCCTAAGGGGGTCAAACGATGTCCCAAAGATCACCGGATCTGGTGTCAATTTAAAGAAGTAGTCCAGTTACACATTTGTGGGCTTATAACTTGGCTTCTGAATGTCCTAGAGCGATCAGGTTTGCTTTAGTGTACTCCAATCAACAGCCCCTACAACCACAAAAAGGAATGGAGACATTAGCACTTATGGTTTTTAAATGGCACCCAGAATTATGTTGCACGAAGCACAATTTCACATCATTCTGGGTTCATTTGTGTGAAAACAAGGTCCAATCAGGCTGAAACAATACAGGAAGGTAGAATCTATTGAGTTGTAAGTGATCTGAACGTTTCATGATGATCGCACTTTCCTAAGGGGGTCAAACCATGTCCCAAAGGTCACCGGATCTGGTGTCACTTTAAAGAAGTAGTCCAGTTACACATTTGTGGGCTTATAACTTGGCTTCTGAATGTCCTAGAGAGGTCAGGGTTGTTTTAGTGTACTCCAATCAACAGCCCCTACAACCACAAAAAGGAATGGAGTCATTAGCACTTATGGTTTTTAAATGGCACCCAGAATTATGTTGCACGAAGCACAATTTCACATCATTCTGGGTTCATTTGTGTGAAAACAAGGTCCAATCAGGCTGAAACGTTACAGGAAGGTAGAATCTACTGAGTTGTAAGTGATCTGAACGTTTCATGATGATAGCACTTTCCTAAGGGGGTTAAACGATGTCCCAAAGATCACCGGATCTGGTATCAATTTAAAGAAGTAGTCCAGTTACACATTTGTGGGCTTATAACTTGGCTTCTGAATGTCCTAGAGAGATCAGGTTTGTTTTAGTGTACTCCAATCAACAGCCCCTACAACCACAAAAAGGAATGGAGTTATTAGCACTTATGGTTTGTAAATGGCACCCAGAATTATGTTGCACGAAGCACAATTTCACATCATTCTGGGTCCATTTGTGTGAAAACAAGGTCCAATCAGGCTGAAACGCTACAATAAGGTAGAATCTATTGAGTTGTAAGTGATCTGAACGTTTCAAGATGATCGCACATTCCTATAGGGGGTAAAACCATGTCCCAAAGGTCACCGGGCCTGGTGTCACTTTAAAGAAGTAGTCCAGTTACACCTTTGTGGGCTTATAACTTGGCTTCTGAATGTCCTAGAGAGGTTAGGTTTGTTTTAGTGTACTCCAATCAACAGCCCCTACAACCACAAAAAGGAATGGAGTAATTAGCACTTATGGTTTGTAAATGGCACCCAGAATTATGTTGCACGAAGCACAATTTTACATCATTCTGGGTCCATTTGTGTGAAAACAAGGTCCAATCAGGCTGAAACGTTACAGGAAGGTAGAATCTATTGAATTGTAAGTGATCTGAACGTTTCATGATGATAGCACTTTCCTAAGGGGGTCAAACCATGTCCCAAAGGTCACCGGGCCTGGTGTCACTTTAAAGAAGTAGTCCAGTTACACCTTTGTGGGCTTATAACTTGGCTTCTGAATATCCTAGAGAGGTCAGGTTTGTTTTAGAGTACTCCAATTAGCAGCCCCCATTACCACTAAAAGGAATGAAGTCATTAGCATTTATGGTTTGTAAATGGCACCCAGAATTATGTTAAACGAAGCACAATTTCACATCATTCTGGGTCAATTTGTGTGAAAACAAGGTCCAATCCGGCTGAAACGCTACAAGAAGGTAGAATCTATTGAGTTGTAAGTGATCTGAACGTTTCATGATGATAGCACTTTCCTAAGGGGGTCAAACCATGTCCCAAAGGTCACCGGATCTGGTGTCAATTTAAAGTAGTAGTCCAGTTACACATTTGTGGACTTATAACTTGGCTTCTGAATGTCCTAGAGAGATCAGGTTTGCTTTAATGTACTCGAATCAACAGCCCCTACAACCACAAAAAGGAATGGAGTCATTAGCATTTATGGTTTGTAAATGGCATCAAGAATTATGTTGCACGAAGCACAATTTCACATCATTCTGGGTTCATTTGTGTGAAAACAAGGTCCAATCTGGCTGAAACGTTACAGGAAGGTAGAATCTATTGAGTTGTAAGTGATCTGAACGTTTCATGATGATAGCACTTTCCTAAGGGGGTCAAACCATGTCCCAAAGGTCACCGGATCTGGTGTCAATTTAAAGAAGTAGTCCAGTTACACATTTGTGGGCTTATAACTTGGCTTCTGAATGTCCTAGAGCGATCAGGTTTGCTTTAGTGTACTCCAATCAACAGCCCCTACAACCACAAAAAGGAATGGAGACATTAGCACTTATGGTTTTTAAATGGCACCCAGAATTATGTTGCACGAAGCACAATTTCACATCATTCTGGGTTCATTTGTGTGAAAACAAGGTCCAATCAGGCTGAAACGTTACAGGAAGGTAGAATCTACTGAGTTGTAAGTGATCTGAACGTTTCATGATGATAGCACTTTCCTAAGGGGGTCAAACGATGTCCCAAAGATCACCGGATCTGGTGTATATTTAAAGAAGTAGTCCAGTTACACATTTGTGGGCTTATAACTTGGCTTCTGAATGTCCTAGAGCGATCAGGTTTGCTTTAGTGTACTCCAATCAACAGCCCCTACAACCACAAAAAGGAATGGAGACATTAGCACTTATGGTTTTTAAATGGCACCCAGAATTATGTTGCACGAAGCACAATTTCACATCATTCTGGGTTCATTTGTGTGAAAACAAGGTCCAATCAGGCTGAAACAATACAGGAAGGTAGAATCTATTGAGTTGTAAGTGATCTGAACGTTTCATGATGATCGCACTTTCCTAAGGGGGTCAAACCATGTCCCAAAGGTCACCGGATCTGGTGTCACTTTAAAGAAGTAGTCCAGTTACACATTTGTGGGCTTATAACTTGGCTTCTGAATGTCCTAGAGAGGTCAGGGTTGTTTTAGTGTACTCCAATCAACAGCCCCTACAACCACAAAAAGGAATGGAGTCATTAGCACTTATGGTTTTTAAATGGCACCCAGAATTATGTTGCACGAAGCACAATTTCACATCATTCTGGGTTCATTTGTGTGAAAACAAGGTCCAATCAGGCTGAAACGTTACAGGAAGGTAGAATCTACTGAGTTGTAAGTGATCTGAACGTTTCATGATGATAGCACTTTCCTAAGGGGGTGAAACGATGTCCCAAAGATCACCGGATCTGGTGTCAATTTAAAGAAGTAGTCCAGTTACACATTTGTGGGCTTATAACTTGGCTTCTGAATGTCCTAGAGAGATCAGGTTTGTTTTAGTGTACTCCAATCAACAGCCCCTACAACCACAAAAAGGAATGGAGTTATTAGCACTTATGGTTTGTAAATGGCACCCAGAATTATGTTGCACGAAGCACAATTTCACATCATTCTGGGTCCATTTGTGTGAAAACAAGGTCCAATCAGGCTGAAACGCTACAAGAAGGTAGAATCTATTGAGTTGTAAGTGATCTGAACGTTTCAAGATGATCGCACATTCCTATAGGGGGTAAAACCATGTCCCAAAGGTCACCGGGCCTGGTGTCACTTTAAAGAAGTAGTCCAGTTACACCTTTGTGGGCTTATAACTTGGCTTCTGAATGTCCTAGAGAGGTTAGGTTTGTTTTAGTGTACTCCAATCAACAGCCCCTACAACCACAAAAAGGAATGGAGTAATTAGCACTTATGGTTTGTAAATGGCACCCAGAATTATGTTGCACGAAGCACAATTTTACATCATTCTGGGTCCATTTGTGTGAAAACAAGGTCCAATCAGGCTGAAACGTTACAGGAAGGTAGAATCTATTGAATTGTAAGTGATCTGAACGTTTCATGATGATAGCACTTTCCTAAGGGGGTCAAACCATGTCCCAAAGGTCACCGGGCCTGGTGTCACTTTAAAGAAGTAGTCCAGTTACACCTTTGTGGGCTTATAACTTGGCTTCTGAATATCCTAGAGAGGTCAGGTTTGTTTTAGAGTACTCCAATTAGCAGCCCCCATTACCACTAAAAGGAATGAAGTCATTAGCATTTATGGTTTGTAAATGGCACCCAGAATTATGTTGCACGAAGCACAATTTCACATCATTCTGGGTCAATTTGTGTGAAAACAAGGTCCAATCCGGCTGAAACGCTACAAGAAGGTAGAATCTATTGAGTTGTAAGTGATCTGAACGTTTCAAGATGATCGCACATTCCTATAGGGGGTCAAACCATGTCCCAAAGGTCACCGGGCCAAGTGTCACTTTAAAGAAGTAGTCCAGTTACACCTTTGTGGGCTTATAACTTGGCTTCTGAATGTCCTAGAGAGATCAGGTTTGTTTTAGTATACTCCAATCAACAGCCCCTACAACCACAAAAAGGAATGGAGTCATTAGCACTTATGGTATGTAAATGGCACCCAGAATTATGTTGCACGAAGCACAATTTCACATCATTCTGGGTTCATTTGTGTGAAAACAAGGTCCAATCAGGCTGCAACGTTACAGGAAGGTAGAATCTATTTAGTTGTAAGTGATCTGAACGTTTCATGATGATAGCGCTTTCCTAAGGGGATCAAACCATGTCCCAAAGGTCACCGGATCTGGTGTCAATTTAAAGAAGTAGTCCAGTTACACATTTGTGGGCTTATAACTTGGCTTCTGAATGTCCTAGAGAGATCAAGTTTGTTTTAGTGTACTCCAATCAACAGCCCCTACAACCACAAAAGGAATGGAGTCATTAGCACTTATGGTTTGTAAATGGCACCCAGAATTATGTTGCACGAAGCACAATTTCACATCATTCTGGGTCCATTTGTGTGAAAACAAGGTCCAATCAGGCTGAAACGTTACAAGAAGGTAGAATCTATTGAGTTGTAAGTGATCTGAACGTTTCATGATGATCTCACATTCCCATAGGGGGTCAAACCATGTCCCAAAGGTCACGGGGCCTGGTGTCACTTTAAAGAAGTAGTCCAGTTACACCTTTGTGGGCTTATAACTTGGCTTCTGAATGTCCTAGAGAGGTCAGGTTTGTTTTAGTGTACTCCAATCAACAGCCCCTACAACCACAAAAAGGAATGGAGTCATTAGCACTTATGGTTTGTAAATGGCACCCAGAATTATGTTGCACGAAGCACAATTTCACATCATTCTGGGTCCATTTGTGTGAAAACAAGGTCCAATCAGGCTGAAACGTTACAGGAAGGTAGAATCTATTGAGTTGTAAGTGATCTGAACGTTTCATGATGATAGCACTTTCCTAAGGGGGTCAAATCATGTCCCAAAGGTCACCGGATCTGGTGTCAATTTAAAGTAGTAGTCCAGTTACACATTTGTGGACTTATAACTTGGCTTCTGAATGTCCTAGAGAGATCAGGTTTGCTTTAATGTACTCGAATCAACAGCCCCTACAACCACAAAAAGGAATGGAGTCATTAGCATTTATGGTTTGTAAATGGCATCCAGAATTATGTTGCACGAAGCACAATTTCACATCATTCTGGGTTCATTTGTGTGAAAACAAGGTCCAATCTGGCTGAAACGTTACAGGAAGGTAGAATCTATTGAGTTGTAAGTGATCTGAACGTTTCATGATGATAGCACTTTCCTAAGGGGGTCAAACCATGTCCCAAAGGTCACCGGATCTGGTGTCAATTTAAAGAAGTAGTCCAGTTACACATTTGTGGGCTTATAACTTGGCTTCTGAATGTCCTAGAGCGATCAGGTTTGCTTTAGTGTACTCCAATCAACAGCCCCTACAACCACAAAAAGGAATGGAGACATTAGCACTTATGGTTTTTAAATGGCACCCAGAATTATGTTGCACGAAGCACAATTTCACATCATTCTGGGTTCATTTGTGTGAAAACAAGGTCCAATCAGGCTGAAACAATACAGGAAGGTAGAATCTATTGAGTTGTAAGTAATCTGAACGTTTCATGATGATCGCACTTTCCTAAGGGGGTCAAACCATGTCCCAAAGGTCACTGGATCTGGTGTCACTTTAAAGAAGTAGTCCAGTTACACATTTGTGGGCTTATAACTTGGCTTCTGAATGTCCTAGAGAGGTCAGGGTTGTTTTAGTGTACTCCAATCAACAGCCCCTACAACCACAAAAAGGAATGGAGTCATTAGCACTTATGGTTTTTAAATGGCACCCAGAATTATGTTGCACGAAGCACAATTTCACATCATTCTGGGTTCATTTGTGTGAAAACAAGGTCCAATCAGGCTGAAACGTTACAAGAAGGTAGAATCTACTGAGTTGTAAGTGATCTGAACGTTTCATGATGATAGCACTTTCCTAAGGGGGTCAAACGATGTCCCAAAGATCACCGGATCTGGTGTCAATTTAAAGAAGTAGTCCAGTTACACATTTGTGGGCTTATAACTTGGCTTCTGAATGTCCTAGAGCGATCAGGTTTGCTTTAGTGTACTCCAATCAACAGCCCCTACAACCACAAAAAGGAATGGAGACATTAGCACTTATGGTTTTTAAATGGCACCCAGAATTATGTTGCACGAAGCACAATTTCACATCATTCTGGGTTCATTTGTGTGAAAACAAGGTCCAATCAGGCTGAAACAATACAGGAAGGTAGAATCTATTGAGTTGTAAGTGATCTGAACGTTTCATGATGATCGCACTTTCCTAAGGGGGTCAAACCATGTCCCAAAGGTCACCGGATCTGGTGTCACTTTAAAGAAGTAGTCCAGTTACACATTTGTGGGCTTATAACTTGGCTTCTGAATGTCCTAGAGAGGTCAGGGTTGTTTTAGTGTACTCCAATCAACAGCCCCTACAACCACAAAAAGGAATGGAGTCATTAGCACTTATGGTTTTTAAATGGCACCCAGAATTATGTTGCACGAAGCACAATTTCACATCATTCTGGGTTCATTTGTGTGAAAACAAGGTCCAATCAGGCTGAAACGTTACAGGAAGGTAGAATCTACTGAGTTGTAAGTGATCTGAACGTTTCATGATGATAGCACTTTCCTAAGGGGGTTAAACGATGTCCCAAAGATCACCGGATCTGGTGTCAATTTAAAGAAGTAGTCCAGTTACACATTTGTGGGCTTATAACTTGGCTTCTGAATGTCCTAGAGAGATCAGGTTTGTTTTAGTGTACTCCAATCAACAGCCCCTACAACCACAAAAAGGAATGGAGTTATTAGCACTTATGGTTTGTAAATGGCACCCAGAATTATGTTGCACGAAGCACAATTTCACATCATTCTGGGTCCATTTGTGTGAAAACAAGGTACAATCAGGCTGAAACGCTACAAGAAGGTAGAATCTATTGAGTTGTAAGTGATCTGAACGTTTCAAGATGATCGCACATTCCTATAGGGGGTAAAACCATGTCCCAAAGGTCACCGGGCCTGGTGTCACTTTAAAGAAGTAGTCCAGTTACACCTTTGTGGGCTTATAACTTGGCTTCTGAATGTCCTAGAGAGGTTAGGTTTGTTTTAGTGTACTCCAATCAACAGCCCCTACAACCACAAAAAGGAATGGAGTAATTAGCACTTATGGTTTGTAAATGGCACCCAGAATTATGTTGCACGAAGCACAATTTTACATCATTCTGGGTCCATTTGTGTGAAAACAAGGTCCAATCAGGCTGAAACGTTACAGGAAGGTAGAATCTATTGAATTGTAAGTGATCTGAACGTTTCATGATGATAGCACTTTCCTAAGGGGGTCAAACCATGTCCCAAAGGTCACCGGGCCTGGTGTCACTTTAAAGAAGTAGTCCAGTTACACCTTTGTGGGCTTATAACTTGGCTTCTGAATATCCTAGAGAGGTCAGGTTTGTTTTAGAGTACTCCAATTAGCAGCCCCCATTACCACTAAAAGGAATGAAGTCATTAGCATTTATGGTTTGTAAATGGCACCCAGAATTATGTTGCACGAAGCACAATTTCACATCATTCTGGGTCAATTTGTGTGAAAACAAGGTCCAATCCGGCTGAAACGCTACAAGAAGGTAGAATCTATTGAGTTGTAAGTGATCTGAACGTTTCAAGATGATCGCACATTCCTATATGGGGTCAAACCATGTCCCAAAGGTCACCGGGCCAAGTGTCACTTTAAAGAAGTAGTCCAGTTACACCTTTGTGGGCTTATAACTTGGCTTCTGAATGTCCTAGAGAGATCAGGTTTGTTTTAGTATACTCCAATCAACAGCCCCTACAACCACAAAAAGGAATGGAGTCATTAGCACTTATGGTATGTAAATGGCACCCAGAATTATGTTGCACGAAGCACAATTTCACATCATTCTGGGTTCATTTGTGTGAAAACAAGGTCCAATCAGGCTGCAACGTTACAGGAAGGTAGAATCTATTTAGTTGTAAGTGATCTGAACGTTTCATGATGATAGCGCTTTCCTAAGGGGATCAAACCATGTCCCAAAGGTCACCGGATCTGGTGTCAATTTAAAGAAGTAGTCCAGTTACACATTTGTGGGCTTATAACTTGGCTTCTGAATGTCCTAGAGAGATCAAGTTTGTTTTAGTGTACTCCAATCAACAGCCCCTACAACCACAAAAGGAATGGAGTCATTAGCACTTATGGTTTGTAAATGGCACCCAGAATTATGTTGCACGAAGCACAATTTCACATCATTCTGGGTCCATTTGTGTGAAAACAAGGTCCAATCAGGCTGAAACGTTACAAGAAGGTAGAATCTATTGAGTTGTAAGTGATCTGAACGTTTCATGATGATCTCACATTCCCATAGGGGGTCAAACCATGTCCCAAAGGTCACGGGGCCTGGTGTCACTTTAAAGAAGTAGTCCAGTTACACCTTTGTGGGCTTATAACTTGGCTTCTGAATGTCCTAGAGAGGTCAGGTTTGTTTTAGTGTACTCCAATCAACAGCCCCTACAACCACAAAAAGGAATGGAGTCATTAGCACTTATGGTTTGTAAATGGCACCCAGAATTATGTTGCACGAAGCACAATTTCACATCATTCTGGGTCCATTTGTGTGAAAACAAGGTCCAATCAGGCTGAAACGTTACAGGAAGGTAGAATCTATTGAGTTGTAAGTGATCTGAACGTTTCATGATGATAGCACTTTCCTAAGGGGGTCAAACCATGTCCCAAAGGTCACCGGATCTGGTGTCAATTTAAAGAAGTAGTCCAGTTACACATTTGTGGGCTTATAACTTGGCTTCTGAATGTCCTAGAGCGATCAGGTTTGCTTTAGTGTACTCCAATCAACAGCCCCTACAACCACAAAAAGGAATGGAGACATTAGCACTTATGGTTTTTAAATGGCACCCAGAATTATGTTGCACGAAGCACAATTTCACATCATTCTGGGTTCATTTGTGTGAAAACAAGGTCCAATCAGGCTGAAACAATACAGGAAGGTAGAATCTATTGAGTTGTAAGTGATCTGAACGTTTCATGATGATCGCACTTTCCTAAGGGGGTCAAACCATGTCCCAAAGGTCACTGGATCTGGTGTCACTTTAAAGAAGTAGTCCAGTTACACATTTGTGGGCTTATAACTTGGCTTCTGAATGTCCTAGAGAGGTCAGGGTTGTTTTAGTGTACTCCAATCAACAGCCCCTACAACCACAAAAAGGAATGGAGTCATTAGCACTTATGGTTTTTAAATGGCACCCAGAATTATGTTGCACGAAGCACAATTTCACATCATTCTGGGTTCATTTGTGTGAAAACAAGGTCCAATCAGGCTGAAACGTTACAGGAAGGTAGAATCTACTGAGTTGTAAGTGATCTGAACGTTTCATGATGATAGCACTTTCCTAAGGGGGTCAAACGATGTCCCAAAGATCACCGGATCTGGTGTCAATTTAAAGAACTAGTCCAGTTACACATTTGTGGGCTTATAACTTGGCTTCTGAATGTCCTAGAGAGATCAGGTTTGTTTTAGTGTACTCCAATCAACAGCCCCTACAACCACAAAAAGGAATGGAGTCATTAGCACTTATGGTTTGTAAATGGCACCCAGAATTATGTTGCACGAAGCACAATTTCACATCATTCTGGGTCCATTTGTGTGAAAACAAGGTCCAATCAGGCTGAAACGTTACAAGAAGGTAGAATCTATTGAGTTGTAAGTGATCTGAACGTTTCATGATGATCTCACATTCCCATAGGGGGTCAAACCATGTCCCAAAGGTCACGGGGCCTGGTGTCACTTTAAAGAAGTAGTCCAGTTACACCTTTGTGGGCTTATAACTTGGCTTCTGAATGTCCTAGAGAGGTCAGGTTTGTTTTAGTGTACTCCAATCAACAGCCCCTACAACCACAAAAAGGAATGGAGTCATTAGCACTTATGGTTTGTAAATGGCACCCAGAATTATGTTGCACGAAGCACAATTTCACATCATTCTGGGTCCATTTGTGTGAAAACAAGGTCCAATCAGGCTGAAACGTTACAGGAAGGTAGAATCTATTGAGTTGTAAGTGATCTGAACGTTTCATGATGATAGCACTTTCCTAAGGGGGTCAAACCATGTCCCAAAGGTCACCGGATCTGGTGTCAATTTAAAGAAGTAGTCCAGTTACACATTTGTGGGCTTATAACTTGGCTTCTGAATGTCCTAGAGCGATCAGGTTTGCTTTAGTGTACTCCAATCAACAGCCCCTACAACCACAAAAAGGAATGGAGACATTAGCACTTATGGTTTTTAAATGGCACCCAGAATTATGTTGCACGAAGCACAATTTCACATCATTCTGGGTTCATTTGTGTGAAAACAAGGTCCAATCAGGCTGAAACAATACAGGAAGGTAGAATCTATTGAGTTGTAAGTGATCTGAACGTTTCATGATGATCGCACTTTCCTAAGGGGGTCAAACCATGTCCCAAAGGTCACTGGATCTGGTGTCACTTTAAAGAAGTAGTCCAGTTACACATTTGTGGGCTTATAACTTGGCTTCTGAATGTCCTAGAGAGGTCAGGGTTGTTTTAGTGTACTCCAATCAACAGCCCCTACAACCACAAAAAGGAATGGAGTCATTAGCACTTATGGTTTTTAAATGGCACCCAGAATTATGTTGCACGAAGCACAATTTCACATCATTCTGGGTTCATTTGTGTGAAAACAAGGTCCAATCAGGCTGAAACAATACAGGAAGGTAGAATCTATTGAGTTGTAAGTGATCTGAACGTTTCATGATGATCGCACTTTCCTAAGGGGGTCAAACCATGTCCCAAAGGTCACTGGATCTGGTGTCACTTTAAAGAAGTAGTCCAGTTACACATTTGTGGGCTTATAACTTGGCTTCTGAATGTCCTAGAGAGGTCAGGGTTGTTTTAGTGTACTCCAATCAACAGCCCCTACAACCACAAAAAGGAATGGAGTCATTAGCACTTATGGTTTTTAAATGGCACCCAGAATTATGTTGCACGAAGCACAATTTCACATCATTCTGGGTTCATTTGTGTGAAAACAAGGTCCAATCAGGCTGAAACGTTACAGGAAGGTAGAATCTACTGAGTTGTAAGTGATCTGAACGTTTCATGATGATAGCACTTTCCTAAGGGGGTCAAACGATGTCCCAAAGATCACCGGATCTGGTGTCAATTTAAAGAACTAGTCCAGTTACACATTTGTGGGCTTATAACTTGGCTTCTGAATGTCCTAGAGAGATCAGGTTTGTTTTAGTGTACTCCAATCAACAGCCCCTACAACCACAAAAAGGAATGGAGTCATTAGCACTTATGGTTTGTAAATGGCACCCAGAATTATGTTGCACGAAGCACAATTTCACATCATTCTGGGTTCATTTGTGTGAAAACAAGGTCCAATCAGGCTGAAACGTTACAGGAAGGTAGAATCTATTGAGTTGTAAGTGATCTGAACGTTTCATGATGATAGCACTTTCCTAAGGGGGTCAAACCATGTCCCAAAGGTCACCGGATCTGGTGTCAATTTAAAGAAGTAGTCCAGTTACACATTTGTGGGCTTATAACTTGGCTTATGAATGTCCTAGAGAGGTCAAGTTTGTTTTAGTGTACTCCAATCAACAGCCCCTACAACCACAAAAAGGAGTGGAGTCATTAGCACTTATGGTTTGTAAATGGCACCCAGAATTATGTTGCACGAAGCACAATTTCACATCATTCTGGGTTCATTTGTGTGAAAACAAGGTCCAATCAGGCTGAAACGTTACAGGAAGGTAGAATCTATTGAGTTGTAAGTGATCTGAACGTTTCATGATGATAGCCCTTTCCTAAGGGGGTCAAACCATGTCCCAAAGGTCACCGGATCTGGTGTCAATTTAAAGAAGTAGTCCAGTTACACATTTGTGGGCTTATAACTTGGCTTCTGAATGTCCTAGAGAGATCAGGTTTATTTTAGTGTACTCCAATCAACAGCCCCTACAACCACAAAAAGGAATGGAGTCATTAGCACTTATGGTTTTTAAATGGCACCCAGAATTATGTTGCACGAAGCACAATTTCACATCATTCTGGGTCCATTTGTGTGAAAACAAGGTCCAATCAGGCTGAAACGTTACAGGAAGGTAGAATCTATTGAGTTGTAAGTGATCTGAACGTTTCATGATGATAGCACTTTCCTAAGGGGGTCAAACCATGTCCCAAAGGTCACTGGATCTGGTGTCAATTTAAAGTAGTAGTCCAGTTACACATTTGTGGGCTTATAACTTGGCTTCTGAATGTCCTAGAGAGATCAGGTTTGTTTTAATGTACTCCAATCAACAGCCCCTACAACCACAAAAAGGAATGGAGTCATTAGCACTTATGGTTTGTAAGTGGCACCCAGAATTATGTTGCACGAAGCACAATTTCACATCATTCTGGGTCAATTTGTGTGAAAACAAGGTCCAATCCGGCTGAAACGCTACAAGAAGGTAGAATCTATTGAGTTGTAAGTGATCTGAACGTTTCAAGATGATCGCACATTCCTATAGGGGGTCAAACCATGTCCCAAAGGTCACCGGGCCAAGTGTCACTTTAAAGAAGTAGTCCAGTTACACCTTTGTGGGCTTATAACTTGGCTTCTGAATGTCCTAGAGAGGTTAGGTTTGTTTTAGTGTACTCCAATCAACAGCCCCTACAACCACAAAAAGGAATGGAGTCATTAGCACTTATGGTTTGTAAATGGCACCCAGAATTATTTTGCACGAAGCACAATTTCACATCATTCTGGGTTCATTTGTGTGAAAACAAGGTCCAATCCGGCTGAAACGTTACAGGAAGGTAGAATCTATTGAGTTGTAAGTGATCTGAACGTTTCATGATGATAGCACTTTCCTAAGGGGGTCAAACCATGTCCCAAAGGTCACCGGATCTGGTGTCAATTTAAAGAAGTAGTCCAGTTACACATTTGTGGGCTTATAACTTGGCTTCTGAATGTCCTAGAGCGATCAGGTTTGCTTTAGTGTACTCCAATCAACAGCCCCTACAACCACAAAAAGGAATGGAGACATTAGCACTTATGGTTTTTAAATGGCACCCAGAATTATGTTGCACGAAGCACAATTTCACATCATTCTGGGTTCATTTGTGTGAAAACAAGGTCCAATCAGGCTGAAACAATACAGGAAGGTAGAATCTATTGAGTTGTAAGTGATCTGAACGTTTCATGATGATCGCACTTTCCTAAGGGGGTCAAACCATGTCCCAAAGGTCACTGGATCTGGTGTCACTTTAAAGAAGTAGTCCAGTTACACATTTGTGGGCTTATAACTTGGCTTCTGAATGTCCTAGAGAGGTCAGGGTTGTTTTAGTGTACTCCAATCAACAGCCCCTACAACCACAAAAAGGAATGGAGTCATTAGCACATATGGTTTTTAAATGGCACCCAGAATTATGTTGCACGAAGCACAATTTCACATCATTCTGGGTTCATTTGTATGAAAACAAGGTCCAATCAGGCTGAAACGTTACAGGAAGGTAGAATCTACTGAGTTGTAAGTGATCTGAACGTTTCATGATGATAGCACTTTCCTAAGGGGGTCAAACGATGTCCCAAAGATCACCGGATCTGGTGTCAATTTAAAGAACTAGTCCAGTTACACATTTGTGGGCTTATAACTTGGCTTCTGAATGTCCTAGAGAGATCAGGTTTGTTTTAGTGTACTCCAATCAACAGCCCCTACAACCACAAAAAGGAATGGAGTCATTAGCACTTATGGTTTGTAAATGGCACCCAGAATTATGTTGCACGAAGCACAATTTCACATCATTCTGGGTTCATTTGTGTGAAAACAAGGTCCAATCAGGCTGAAACGTTACAGGAAGGTAGAATCTATTGAGTTGTAAGTGATCTGAACGTTTCATGATGATAGCACTTTCCTAAGGGGGTCAAACCATGTCCCAAAGGTCACCGGATCTGGTGTCAATTTAAAGAAGTAGTCCAGTTACACATTTGTGGGCTTATAACTTGGCTTATGAATGTCCTAGAGAGATCAGGTTTGTTTTAGTGTACTCCAATCAACAGCCCCTACAACCACAAAAAGGAATGGAGTCATTAGCACTTAAGGTTTGTAAATGGCACCCAGAATTATGTTGCACGAAGCACAATTTCACATCATTCTGGGTTCATTTGTGTGAAAACAAGGTCCAATCAGGCTGAAACGTTACAGTAAGGTAGAATCTACTGAGTTGTAAGTGATCTGAACGTTTCATGATGATAGCACTTTCCTAAGGGGGTTAAACGATGTCCCAAAGATCACCGGATCTGGTGTCAATTTAAAGAAGTAGTCCAGTTACACATTTGTGGGCTTATAACTTGGCTTCTGAATGTCCTAGAGAGATCAGGTTTGTTTTAGTGTACTCCAATCAACAGCCCCTACAACCACAAAAAGGAATGGAGTTATTAGCACTTATGGTTTGTAAATGGCACCCAGAATTATGTTGCACGAAGCACAATTTCACATCATTCTGGGTCCATTTGTGTGAAAACAAGGTCCAATCAGGCTGAAACGCTACAAGAAGGTAGAATCTATTGAGTTGTAAGTGATCTGAACGTTTCAAGATGATCGCACATTCCTATAGGGGGTAAAACCATGTCCCAAAGGTCACCGGGCCTGGTGTCACTTTAAAGAAGTAGTCCAGTTACACCTTTGTGGGCTTATAACTTGGCTTCTGAATGTCCTAGAGAGGTTAGGTTTGTTTTAGTGTACTCCAATCAACAGCCCCTACAACCACAAAAAGGAATGGAGTAATTAGCACTTATGGTTTGTAAATGGCACCCAGAATTATGTTGCACGAAGCACAATTTCACATCATTCTGGGTCCATTTGTGTGAAAACAAGGTCCAATCAGGCTGAAACGTTACAGGAAGGTAGAATCTATTGAATTGTAAGTGATCTGAACGTTTCATGATGATAGCACTTTCCTAAGGGGGTCAAACCATGTCCCAAAGGTCACCGGGCCTGGTGTCACTTTAAAGAAGTAGTCCAGTTACACCTTTGTGGGCTTATAACTTGGCTTCTGAATATCCTAGAGAGGTCAGGTTTGTTTTAGAGTACTCCAATTAGCAGCCCCCATTACCACTAAAAGGAATGAAGTCATTAGCATTTATGGTTTGTAAATGGCACCCAGAATTATGTTGCACGAAGCACAATTTCACATCATTCTGGGTCAATTTGTGTGAAAACAAGGTCCAATCCGGCTGAAACGCTACAAGAAGGTAGAATCTATTGAGTTGTAAGTGATCTGAACGTTTCAAGATGATCGCACATTCCTATAGGGGGTCAAACCATGTCCCAAAGGTCACCGGGCCAAGTGTCACTTTAAAGAAGTAGTCCAGTTACACCTTTGTGGGCTTATAACTTGGCTTCTGAATGTCCTAGAGAGATCAGGTTTGTTTTAGTATACTCCAATCAACAGCCCCTACAACCACAAAAAGGAATGGAGTCATTAGCACTTATGGTATGTAAATGGCACCCAGAATTATGTTGCACGAAGCACAATTTCACATCATTCTGGGTTCATTTGTGTGAAAACAAGGTCCAATCAGGCTGCAACGTTACAGGAAGGTAGAATCTATTTAGTTGTAAGTGATCTGAACGTTTCATGATGATAGCGCTTTCCTAAGGGGATCAAACCATGTCCCAAAGGTCACCGGATCTGGTGTCAATTTAAAGAAGTAGTCCAGTTACACATTTGTGGGCTTATAACTTGGCTTCTGAATGTCCTAGAGAGAACAAGTTTGTTTTAGTGTACTCCAATCAACAGCCCCTACAACCACAAAAGGAATGGAGTCATTAGCACTTATGGTTTGTAAATGGCACCCAGAATTATGTTGCACGAAGCACAATTTCACATCATTCTGGGTCCATTTGTGTGAAAACAAGGTCCAATCAGGCTGAAACGTTACAAGAAGGTAGAATCTATTGAGTTGTAAGTGATCTGAACGTTTCATGATGATCTCACATTCCCATAGGGGGTCAAACCATGTCCCAAAGGTCACCGGGCCTGGTGTCACTTTAAAGAAGTAGTCCAGTTACACCTTTGTGGGCTTATAACTTGGCTTCTGAATGTCCTAGAGAGGTCAGGTTTGTTTTAGTGTACTCCAATCAACAGCCCCTACAACCACAAAAAGGAATGGAGTCATTAGCACTTATGGTTTGTAAATGGCACCCAGAATTATGTTGCACGAAGCACAATTTCACATCATTCTGGGTCCATTTGTGTGAAAACAAGGTCCAATCAGGCTGAAACGTTACAGGAAGGTAGAATCTATTAAGTTGTAAGTGATCTGAACGTTTCATGATGATAGCACTTTCCTAAGGGGGTCAAACCATGTCCCAAAGGTCACCGGATCTGGTGTCAATTTAAAGTAGTAGTCCAGTTACACATTTGTGGACTTATAACTTGGCTTCTGAATGTCCTAGAGAGATCAGGTTTGCTTTAATGTACTCGAATCAACAGCCCCTACAACCACAAAAAGGAATGGCGTCATTAGCATTTATGGTTTGTAAATGGCATCCAGAATTATGTTGCACGAAGCACAATTTCACATCATTCTGGGTTCATTTGTGTGAAAACAAGGTCCAATCCGGCTGACACGTTACAGGAAGGTAGAATCTATTGAGTTGTAAGTGATCTGAACGTTTCATGATGATAGCACTTTCCTAAGGGGGTCAAACCATGTCCCAAAGGTCACCGGATCTGGTGTCAATTTAAAGAAGTAGTCCAGTTACACATTTGTGGGCTTATAACTTGGCTTCTGAATGTCCTAGAGCGATCAGGTTTGCTTTAGTGTACTCCAATCAACAGCCCCTACAACCACAAAAAGGAATGGAGACATTAGCACTTATGGTTTTTAAATGGCACCCAGAATTATGTTGCACGAAGCACAATTTCACATCATTCTGGGTTCATTTGTGTGAAAACAAGGTCCAATCAGGCTGAAACGTTACAGGAAGGTAGAATCTATTGAGTTGTAAGTGATCTGAACGTTTCATGATGATCGCACTTTCCTAAGGGGGTCAAACCATGTCCCAAAGGTCACTGGATCTGGTGTCACTTTAAAGAAGTAGTCCAGTTACACATTTGTGGGCTTATAACTTGGCTTCTGAATGTCCTAGAGAGGTCAGGGTTGTTTTAGTGTACTCCAATCAACAGCCCCTACAACCACAAAAAGGAATGGAGTCATTAGCACTTATGGTTTTTAAATGGCACCCAGAATTATGTTGCACGAAGCACAATTTCACATCATTCTGGGTTCATTTGTGTGAAAACAAGGTCCAATCAGGCTGAAACGTTACAGGAAGGTAGAATCTACTGACTTGTAAGTGATCTGAACGTTTCATGATGATAGCACTTTCCTAAGGGGGTCAAACGATGTCCCAAAGATCACCTGATCTGGTGTCAATTTAAAGAACTAGTCCAGTTACACATTTGTGGGCTTATAACTTGGCTTCTGAATGTCCTAGAGAGATCAGGTTTGTTTTAGTGTACTCCAATCAACAGCCCCTACAACCACAAAAAGGAATGGAGTCATTAGCACTTATGGTTTGTAAATGGCACCCAGAATTATGTTGCACGAAGCACAATTTCACATCATTCTGGGTTCATTTGTGTGAAAACAAGGTCCAATCAGGCTGAAACGTTACAGGAAGGTAGAATCTATTGAGTTGTAAGTGATCTGAACGTTTCATGATGATAGCACTTTCCTAAGGGGGTCAAACCATATCCCAAAGGTCACCGGATCTGGTGTCAATTTAAAGAAGTAGTCCAGTTACACCTTTGTGGGCTTATAACTTGGCTTATGAATGTCCTAGAGAGATCAGGTTTATTTTAGTGTACTCCAATCAACAGCCCCTACAACCACAAAAAGGAATGGAGTCATTAGCACTTATGGTTTTTATATGGCACCCAGAATTATGTTGCACGAAGCACAATTTCACATCATTCTGGGTCCATTTGTGTGAAAACAAGGTCCAATCAGGCTGAAACTGTTAGGTAATTTGATTTTATCCCATATTACCTTAAAGGACGACACACCCTTTGATAGAGAGAGAGAGTAAATGGATTATTTGTAATGTCCATGTGTGTGTCTCAACCAGCCCCCACTCTGCTTCAGCCTTCAAAGCTTTCTCCTCACCTGCTCTGTATACCTGCATTCTGCAATTATCTGGTAGATAATACTTAACCTCCATAACCCTGGAACCTGAAATAAACACACATGACAACCAGGAAGACATTTTACACTGAATTAGCCAAATGGGGGGAGATCACCATGACACATAACTCTCTCCAGAGCTATCTGCCAGGCGACTCCCCCTCCTCAAGAGTCTTCAGTGGTTTTATTCACCAAATGGATGGGGGGAGAAGGCGGACCTTCTCAAATTACAGAGTCACAGAGTTCTCTCAGTTAACATCTTTGCTCAACCTTTTTATGAACAGCCAACACAGAGATTCATGATGTGTAATGGGCATCTTTTAGGTCTCAAAAAGGTACATTTATAAAAAACCCAACATTCCCTCCTGATGTGACTTTTTGAGCAATAAAAGATTAAACCAATAAAACAAAATTAACATGAAATTAGGACACACCTAACCTGGAATTTGAAATGACCAATTAATCAATCGGATTTTAGTTCAACATTAAACCAGACATCAAACCCAATTTTATCCTGTATTTCTAGCTTTATTAATTTATTCCCCTGAATGCTACCTTTGAGTAATGATTATCCTGTCAACAAAACCCAGAGCAAGAGTTAAAACCTGCAATTAGGAATGAATAAACTAGACAACAAAAACCTACACAATAATCTTGAGTTCCTAGCTTTATTAAAGTAACCCATATCATTTGTCATCAAACACTTGTGGATCTTCTGCTCCACATCCGTCGTTACCTCCTGTGCTGCAAACGATCGCTTGTAGGACTGAACAGGTGTCACAGGTTTTGAGTTTTCTGTGGCTGGCTGACCTGCAGTTCTGGTTCCCTCCTGAAGTTGGTGTTTGACCTCTGCACCTCATCTCCAGTTCAGGTGTGATATCTCGGTCACACTGTGCTCTCAGCTTTGCGTCGTCCCGCTGACGTGTCGACGCAGGTCACTTCCTGAGAGAGCTGACTGGCCCACAGCGGGTTTTGTGGTTTTACATCAGCTTACAGGTTGGTACCGGTTTGGGCTAACTGATCCACTTGGTTTGTGGTTTAACATTAGCTCAGCCGGTGACGGTGGTTTGTATCACTTCCGTCTTGGACTGCAAGTCAGCAGTTTAGCCATGTCTTTCGTGCTTTCTCCATCTTGGATTGTAGGCTCCACTTCCTTCTGAACACACCTACAAGTCACAAACGCTTCAAAGACCCACAGCAGGATGCCACAGACACAGACCAATTTGCATTCAGTTAGATATGCGTTCAACTTCCACAGCTGCTTGCCCAAAGGAACTCAGATCCTCTGAAGTCTTCTCCTGAGTCTGCCATTCCTGCATTCGGAGAGTATCAGGACAGGACATAGCAAACCATCTTGTGTTGCAATCACAATACCTTCCTGGTTGTGGAGGGTCAATGGGGCACAAAGTGTCTTGTATCCGATCTGTGTCCTTTGATGTTGTCTGCAGTAACCAATGCAGCCAGCCACTGATCTTTATCACCTGTTAATCGAGTTGCCATCATCACATCACAGCAGGACACAAATCAAGGAGTCTCCCAGCCTGTCTTTGCATAGGGAACAATTTGCATTTAGGAAAACAGTGTACCCAAAAGTTGTGCTGCCTAATTGTTTAAATTACTAAACATTGATGTCTGGTTTAGCATGAAACTAGTCAGATATGGTCTGTCCTAAATTATCACAAACAAAATAAAACACATCCAAATTCTTTAAAACTAGCTTGTCTCAAAAGGAGTTTATCAGAGATTCTATCACACTAAGGCGGAGTTAACACACTCACGTCACAGAGGCTTCAAAGGGTTTTTCACAAAAGGGTGCCACAAGAGACTTTCAGTCTAGCTTGATTTAGCTGCTTAGGCTCACACATTTGCATTCAGGCAAAAGGCATTCTAATTTAAATGAACCAGCCCATCTCCACCTTGTAAGGTAATCAAAACTTTATCAGTTACACCACCCCCTCCTGTGGAGGTAGGGTTCTCACACATTTACAGGATCTAAATTAATCAAAAGGAAGTCACTCAGATTTATTAAACCTTATAACCCAAACAGAAAATAAATGATGGTAATAGCTCAAATGTTGAAATAGTTACAAAACAGCCTTACTGTTGAGTAAAATAACATACTACGATCAGCATTATGGTCTGTAGGGGCTGAGTTGATGTTTACATTTCAAACAAGATTTGCATAGAAATAGCATACAGGAAAAATCTAGCACCGTGTTGATTCAATCATGTTATTAAATTAAATCTATCAATGGTCGATAAGACACATTTAACGGGAAGTTTTTACGGTTCATAAAAAATCTAAACACCCTCCTGTAAAGCCAGTCTTATGGCAGAAACACCAAGTTTAACATGATTTAGTCATATGATAAAATGCTGAGATAAAAAACTGTTACTGCATAGTGTAGAATTCTATTTACCTAAGATCATAACCCACTAAAGTAAAACTGAAAAGTTGTATTTTTAATCTTGGTTCATGAGCAAAAGGTATCGTCGGATCCAGAGTAGCTGCTGCACAGCTAATCTACCAGAGCTATAAGCAAAGAGTCTGTCATTTTAAAATGGCATAAGCTAGTTATAAGGTTATGTGCCTCTTAAAACACAAAATCATGAATTTTCCCTTCTAATTCTGTAATTTGGGGTCAAATTCCTCAATAAATGATTAGGGGAACTACTTAAGTCTAACTACATGATCTTTTAGAAAGAGTATTTATTTATTTTAATAAAATAATAAAAGGCCTGTAGACCAGAATATCTAATTTAACTTGAGGCAATCGCGTGAATCATCTCCATCTTATTTGGGCAACCATTCAGCCTGTGAAGCTGAAGGAGTTAGAGGATGGATGTCTTTATCACTGCTTAACTGTATTTCCTTAACATTCTATCTATGTAAGTCATTTTGTTTACTAGTTCAGTACGAGTTATCATGCAGATAAAAGCAATGACTTTTTCAGATAGTATTTAGTTAATCATCACACCTCAAACATTTCTTTAAAACTTCCTTTTTGCCTTCTCTCTTTTCCTCAACCATTTCTTTAAACTGTCTATTTGCCTTCTCTCTTTTCCTCAACCATTTCTTTAATTCTGTCTTTTCTCCATCTGTCTGCTTTTTTCCTTAACCTTCTCTGCTAACCTCTCATTTCTTCCTAACCAAACCATCAAACAGTTAGTGGCCTGCAGCCTTATCAAAACCATCCCCCATAACACTTCGTTGTCTCTTCATACACCCCCTCAAACCTTCACCCCTCCTTTTCCTTTCTTCTATTTCTCCAGCTTCTCTTAGGAACCACATACACACACACACCTGAGCCTTCTGACCCACACTTACACATCACAGGATGTTAGTGTTATTCATACATGTACAGAATAAAGAACAAGACAACACAGAACAAAACAGAAACATAGAACATAGACCATCTAGAATCTGCAGGTTTCACACAGAACAAACTAGGCTCAAAGCCTCAGTCACACACATTGTCATGTAATGGGACCTTTCATTCATTCAGAGATCTTGGCCGAGATACACACATTCAGGCTTCAGAACTTCGGCCCAAAACTTCTCTCACACTCACACACACACAGAAACTGACCTGCAGGCTTTCACTCACACACATTCAGAACTTGGACACAACCCCCCCAGATCAGACCAGATCCGGTTAGGCCCAAAACCTTTACTCATACACAGATGGAGCAAAACTCTGTCAGAAATTAACATGCCAGTCCTCAGCGTCACATTTCAACAATACACAACACGGAAACCGGCAAGTCCACCCACAAAAATGGAACGCAGCCCCATGGCACCAGAAAAATCACAACACAAATAACACAGACCGGGAATTTTAGACCGATTTAAGATCTTTTAAGCCAATCAAATTTTGTGTACCTTGTTGCACCATAAAATATTTAAACAATTCCCTGCGGCAGTGTGATTTCAGCATCAAACCACTCCAATCGACACCAGCACTTACATGCTGCGTGTATTAACCATCCGCGGCTGCTTTAATGCAGCGCTGGTTTAGCAACAGTTTTAGGTGCACCTGAACATTCACCTGTAATTACTACCCACAGCTCTGCGGGACGCCCTGTGCACGCAGACACAAGACTTATTAAAACCTCCTCTTCAAGGCAGGAATACAGCCCGGTTCACGTTTCAATGCAACCCCACGGTTTACATGTGCAACCCCTAGCTGGACACAAAAACGTCTTTTTGTGCGTGAATGTCAGTCACCACCATCAATCTTAAATCACACTGCCAACGGTTAAAAACAAAAAGTGCAATTAATTTTTACTCACCCAGTGTGCTATTCAGCTGCCAGACTGCGAAGCGAACTCCCACCGGAACTCTGCTCTCCAGAGCTCACCAGAGCTGATCCACAGTCTCCCCTTACCAGAAACAGACTCAAACCAATTTTAGCCAAAACAATCTCACACGTCTTTTTCCGGTCATCAACTTTCTCATACACTCAAGAGGTTCACACACACACACGGCCGCAACTGGCCCTCCTCAATCAACTCAAACCACACTGCCAGTGGTTAAAGAAACAGACACAAATTACTGAATTAGCTTAATGAATTAATGAATTAACCTACTCTCCGTGGTAATTTCGTCCTGAGTTCGGGAAGGCGAGAGCTTGAATGGGAATCTGCCTGCAAGGCTAAAAAGCCGGCCGGTGAAACAATTTTAGTTCCCCGGGCTTTGATGAGGTAAGTGGCGCCTGTACGGCTCCCCGAAGCCAGCTTCCCATCGACGGCTCTGCCTTGCCCGCATTCTCCACCACTTGTTAGGTAATTTGATTTTATCCCATATTACCTTAAAGGATGACACACCCTTTGATAGAGAGAGAGAGTAAATGGATTATTTGTAATGTCCATGTGTGTGTCTCAACCAGCCCCCACTCTGCTTCAGCCTTCAAAGCTTTCTCCTCACCTGCTCTGTATACCTGCATTCTGCAATTATCTGGTAGATAATACTTAACCTCCATAACCCTGGAACCTGAAATAAACACACATGACAACCAGGAAGACATTTTACACTGAATTAGCCAAATGGGGGGAGATCACCATGACACATAACTCTCTCCAGAGCTATCTGCCAGGCGACTCCCCCTCCTCAAGAGTCTTCAGTGGTTTTATTCACCAAATGGATGGGGGGAGAAGGCGGACCTTCTCAAATTACAGAGTCACAGAGTTCTCTCAATTAACATCTTTGCTCAACCTTTTTATGAACAGCCAACACAGAGATTCATGATGTGTAATGGGCATCTTTTAGGTCTCAAAAAGTTACATTTATAAAAATACCCAACAGAAACGTTACAGGAAGGTAGAATCAATTGAGTTGTACGTGATCTGAACGTTTCATGATGATAGCACTTTCCTAAGGGGGTCAAACCATGTCCCAAAGGTCACTGGATCTGGTGTCAATTTAAAGAAGTAGTCCAGTTACACATTTGTGGGCTTATAACTTGGCTTCTGAATGTCCTAGAGAGATCAGGTTTGTTTTAATGTACTCCAATCAACAGCCCCTACAACCACAAAAAGGAATGGAGTCATTAGCACTTATGGTTTGTAAGTGGCACCCAGAATTATGTTGCACGAAGCACAATTTCACATCATTCTGGGTCAATTTGTGTGAAAACAAGGTCCAATCCGGCTGAAACGCTACAAGAAGGTAGAATCTATTGAGTTGTAAGTGATCTGAACGTTTCAAGATGATCGCACATTCCTATAGGGGGTCAAACCATGTCCCAAAGGTCACCGGGCCAAGTGTCACTTTAAAGAAGTAGTCCAGTTACACCTTTGTGGGCTTATAACTTGGCTTCTGAATGTCCTAGAGAGGTTAGGTTTGTTTTAGTGTACTCCAATCAACAGCCCCTACAACCACAAAAAGGAATGGAGTCATTAGCACTTATGGTTTGTAAATGGCACCCAGAATTATTTTGCACGAAGCACAATTTCACATCATTCTGGGTTCATTTGTGTGAAAACAAGGTCCAATCCGGCTGAAACGTTACAGGAAGGTAGAATCTATTGAGTTGTAAGTGATCTGAACGTTTCATGATGATAACACTTTCCTAAGGGGGTCAAACCATGTCCCAAAGGTCACCGGATCTGGTGTCAATTTAAAGAAGTAGTCCAGTTACACATTTGTGGGCTTATAACTTGGCTTCTGAATGTCCTAGAGAGATCAGGTTTGTTTTAGTGTACTCCAATCAACAGCCCCTACAACCACAAAAAGGAATGGAGTCATTAGCACTTATGGTTTTTAAATGGCACCCAGAATTATGTTGCACGAAGCACAATTTCACATCATTCTGGGTTCATTTGTGTGAAAACAAGGTCCAATCAGGCTGAAACAATACAGGAAGGTAGAATCTATTGAGTTGTAAGTGATCTGAACGTTTCATGATGATCGCACTTTCCTAAGGGGGTCAAACCATGTCCCAAAGGTCACTGGATCTGGTGTCACTTTAAAGAAGTAGTCCAGTTACACATTTGTGGGCTTATAACTTGGCTTCTGAATGTCCTAGAGAGGTCAGGGTTGTTTTAGTGTACTCCAATCAACAGCCCCTACAACCACAAAAAGGAATGGAGTCATTAGCACTTATGGTTTTTAAATGGCACCCAGAATTATGTAGCACGAAGCACAATTTCACATCATTCTGGGTTCATTTGTGTGAAAACAAGGTCCAGTCAGGCTGAAACGTTACAGGAAGGTAGAATCTACTGTGTTGTAAGTGATCTGAACGTTTCATGATGATAGCACTTTCCTAAGGGGGTCAAACGATGTCCCAAAGATCACCGGATCTGGTGTCAATTTAAAGAACTAGTCCAGTTACACATTTGTGGGCTTATAACTTGGCTTCTGAATGTCCTAGAGAGATCAGGTTTGTTTTAGTGTACTCCAATCAACAGCCCCTACAACCACAAAAAGGAATGGAGTCATTAGCACTTATGGTTTGTAAATGGCACCCAGAATTATGTTGCACGAAGCACAATTTCACATCATTCTGGGTTCATTTGTGTGAAAACAAGGTCCAATCAGGCTGAAACGTTACAGGAAGGTAGAATCTATTGAGTTGTAAGTGATCTGAACGTTTCATGATGATAGCACTTTCCTAAGGGGGTCAAACCATGTCCCAAAGGTCACCGGATCTGGTGTCAATTTAAAGAAGTAGTCCAGTTACACATTTGTGGGCTTATAACTTGGCTTATGAATGTCCTAGAGAGATCAGGTTTGTTTTAGTGTACTCCAATCAACAGCCCCTACAACCACAAAAAGGAATGGAGTCATTAGCACTTAAGGTTTGTAAATGGCACCCAGAATTATGTTGCACGAAGCACAATTTCACATCATTCTGGGTTCATTTGTGTGAAAACAAGGTCCAATCAGGCTGAAACGTTACAGGAAGGTAGAATCTATTGAGTTCTAAGTGATCTGAATGTTTCATGATGATAGCACTTTCCTAAGGGGGTCAAACCATGTCCCAAAGGTCACCGGATCTGGTGTCACTTTAAAGAAGTTGTCCAGTTAAACCTTTGTGGGCTTATAACTTGGCTTCTGAATGTCCTAGAGAGGTCAAGTTTGTTTTAGTGTACTCCAATCAACAGCCCCTACAACCACAAAAAGGAGTGGAGTCATTAGCACTTATGGTTTGTAAATGGCACCCAGAATTATGTTGCACGAAGCACAATTTCACATCATTCTGGGTTCATTTGTGTGAAAACAAGGTCCAATCAGGCTGAAACGTTACAGGAAGGTAGAATCTATTGAGTTGTAAGTGATCTGAACGTTTCATGATGATAGCACTTTCCTAAGGGGGTCAAACCATGTCCCAAAGGTCACCGGATCTGGTGTCAATTTAAAGAAGTAGTCCAGTTACACATTTGTGGGCTTATAACTTGGCTTCTGAATGTCCTAGAGAGATCAGGTTTATTTTAGTGTACTCCAATCAACAGCCCCTACAACCACAAAAAGGAATGGAGTCATTAGCACTTATGGTTTTTAAATGGCACCCAGAATTATGTTGCACGAAGCACAATTTCACATCATTCTGGGTCCATTTGTGTGAAAACAAGGTCCAATCAGGCTGAAACGTTACAGGAAGGTAGAATCTATTGAGTTGTAAGTGATCTGAACGTTTCATGATGATAGCACTTTCCTAAGGGGGTCAAACCATGTCCCAAAGGTCACTGGATCTGGTGTCAATTTAAAGAAGTAGTCCAGTTACACATTTGTGGGCTTATAACTTGGCTTCTGAATGTCCTAGAGAGATCAGGTTTGTTTTAATGTACTCCAATCAACAGCCCCTACAACCACAAAAAGGAATGGAGTCATTAGCACTTATGGTTTTTAAGTGGCACCCAGAATTATGTTGCACGAAGCACAATTTCACATCATTCTGGGTCAATTTGTGTGAAAACAAGGTCCAATCCGGCTGAAACGCTACAAGAAGGTAGAATCTATTGAGTTGTAAGTGATCTGAACGTTTCAAGATGATCGCACATTCCTATAGGGGGTCAAACCATGTCCCAAAGGTCACCGGGCCAAGTGTCACTTTAAAGAAGTAGTCCAGTTACACCTTTGTGGGCTTATAACTTGGCTTCTGAATGTCCTAGAGAGGTTAGGTTTGTTTTAGTGTACTCCAATCAACAGCCCCTACAACCACAAAAAGGAATGGAGTCATTAGCACTTATGGTTTGTAAATGGCACCCAGAATTATTTTGCACGAAGCACAATTTCACATCATTCTGGGTTCATTTGTGTGAAAACAAGGTCCAATCAGGCTGAAACGTTACTGGAAGCTAGAATCTATTGAGTTGTAAGTGATCTGAACGTTTCATGATGATAGCGCTTTCCGAAGGGGGTCAAACCATGTCCCAAAGGTCACCGGATCTGGTGTCAATTTAAAGAAGTAGTCCATTTACACATTTGTGGGCTTATAACTTGGCTTCTGAATGTCCTAGAGAGATCAGGTTTATTTTAGTGTACTCCAATCAACAGCCCCTACAACCACAAAAAGGAATGGAGTCATTAGCACTTATGGTTCTTAAATGGCACCCAGAATTATGCTGCACTAAGCACAATTTCACATGATTCTGGGTCAATTTGTGTGAAAACAAGGTCCAATCCGTCTGAAACGCTACAAGAAGGTAGAATCTATTGAGTTGTAAGGGATCTGAACGTTTCAAGATGATCGCACATTCCTATAGGGGGTCAAACCATGTCCCAAAGGTCACCGGGCCAAGTGTCACTTTAAAGAAGTAGTCCAGTTACATCTTTGTGTGTGGGCTTATAACTTGGCTTCTGAATGTCCTAGAGAGGTCAGGGTTGTTTTAGTGTACTCCAATCAACAGCCCCTACAACCACAAAAAGGAATGGAGTCATTAGCACTTATGGTTTTTAAATGGCACCCAGAATTATGTAGCACGAAGCACAATTTCACATCATTCTGGGTTCATTTGTGTGAAAACAAGGTCCAGTCAGGCTGAAACGTTACAGGAAGGTAGAATCTACTGTGTTGTAAGTGATCTGAACGTTTCATGATGATAGCACTTTCCTAAGGGGGTCAAACGATGTCCCAAAGATCACCGGATCTGGTGTCAATTTAAAGAACTAGTCCAGTTACACATTTGTGGGCTTATAACTTGGCTTCTGAATGTCCTAGAGAGATCAGGTTTGTTTTAGTGTACTCCAATCAACAGCCCCTACAACCACAAAAAGGAATGGAGTCATTAGCACTTATGGTTTGTAAATGGCACCCAGAATTATGTTGCACGAAGCACAATTTCACATCATTCTGGGTTCATTTGTGTGAAAACAAGGTCCAATCAGGCTGAAACGTTACAGGAAGGTAGAATCTATTGAGTTGTAAGTGATCTGAACGTTTCATGATGATAGCACTTTCCTAAGGGGGTCAAACCATGTCCCAAAGGTCACCGGATCTGGTGTCAATTTAAAGAAGTAGTCCAGTTACACATTTGTGGGCTTATAACTTGGCTTATGAATGTCCTAGAGAGATCAGGTTTGTTTTAGTGTACTCCAATCAACAGCCCCTACAACCACAAAAAGGAATGGAGTCATTAGCACTTAAGGTTTGTAAATGGCACCCAGAATTATGTTGCACGAAGCACAATTTCACATCATTCTGGGTTCATTTGTGTGAAAACAAGGTCCAATCAGGCTGAAACGTTACAGGAAGGTAGAATCTATTGAGTTCTAAGTGATCTGAATGTTTCATGATGATAGCACTTTCCTAAGGGGGTCAAACCATGTCCCAAAGGTCACCGGATCTGGTGTCACTTTAAAGAAGTTGTCCAGTTAAACCTTTGTGGGCTTATAACTTGGCTTCTGAATGTCCTAGAGAGGTCAAGTTTGTTTTAGTGTACTCCAATCAACAGCCCCTACAACCACAAAAAGGAGTGGAGTCATTAGCACTTATGGTTTGTAAATGGCACCCAGAATTATGTTGCACGAAGCACAATTTCACATCATTCTGGGTTCATTTGTGTGAAAACAAGGTCCAATCAGGCTGAAACGTTACAGGAAGGTAGAATCTATTGAGTTGTAAGTGATCTGAACGTTTCATGATGATAGCACTTTCCTAAGGGGGTCAAACCATGTCCCAAAGGTCACCGGATCTGGTGTCAATTTAAAGAAGTAGTCCAGTTACACATTTGTGGGCTTATAACTTGGCTTCTGAATGTCCTAGAGAGATCAGGTTTATTTTAGTGTACTCCAATCAACAGCCCCTACAACCACAAAAAGGAATGGAGTCATTAGCACTTATGGTTTTTAAATGGCACCCAGAATTATGTTGCACGAAGCACAATTTCACATCATTCTGGGTCCATTTGTGTGAAAACAAGGTCCAATCAGGCTGAAACGTTACAGGAAGGTAGAATCTATTGAGTTGTAAGTGATCTGAACGTTTCATGATGATAGCACTTTCCTAAGGGGGTCAAACCATGTCCCAAAGGTCACTGGATCTGGTGTCAATTTAAAGAAGTAGTCCAGTTACACATTTGTGGGCTTATAACTTGGCTTCTGAATGTCCTAGAGAGATCAGGTTTGTTTTAATGTACTCCAATCAACAGCCCCTACAACCACAAAAAGGAATGGAGTCATTAGCACTTATGGTTTTTAAGTGGCACCCAGAATTATGTTGCACGAAGCACAATTTCACATCATTCTGGGTCAATTTGTGTGAAAACAAGGTCCAATCCGGCTGAAACGCTACAAGAAGGTAGAATCTATTGAGTTGTAAGTGATCTGAACGTTTCAAGATGATCGCACATTCCTATAGGGGGTCAAACCATGTCCCAAAGGTCACCGGGCCAAGTGTCACTTTAAAGAAGTAGTCCAGTTACACCTTTGTGGGCTTATAACTTGGCTTCTGAATGTCCTAGAGAGGTTAGGTTTGTTTTAGTGTACTCCAATCAACAGCCCCTACAACCACAAAAAGGAATGGAGTCATTAGCACTTATGGTTTGTAAATGGCACCCAGAATTATTTTGCACGAAGCACAATTTCACATCATTCTGGGTTCATTTGTGTGAAAACAAGGTCCAATCAGGCTGAAACGTTACTGGAAGCTAGAATCTATTGAGTTGTAAGTGATCTGAACGTTTCATGATGATAGCGCTTTCCGAAGGGGGTCAAACCATGTCCCAAAGGTCACCGGATCTGGTGTCAATTTAAAGAAGTAGTCCATTTACACATTTGTGGGCTTATAACTTGGCTTCTGAATGTCCTAGAGAGATCAGGTTTATTTTAGTGTACTCCAATCAACAGCCCCTACAACCACAAAAAGGAATGGAGTCATTAGCACTTATGGTTCTTAAATGGCACCCAGAATTATGCTGCACTAAGCACAATTTCACATGATTCTGGGTCAATTTGTGTGAAAACAAGGTCCAATCCGTCTGAAACGCTACAAGAAGGTAGAATCTATTGAGTTGTAAGGGATCTGAACGTTTCAAGATGATCGCACATTCCTATAGGGGGTCAAACCATGTCCCAAAGGTCACCGGGCCAAGTGTCACTTTAAAGAAGTAGTCCAGTTACATCTTTGTGTGTGGGCTTATAACTTGGCTTCTGAATGTCCTAGAGAGATCAGGTTTGTTTTAGTGTACTCCAATCAACAGCCCCTAGAACCACAAAAAGGAATGGAGACATTAGCACTTATGGTTTTTAAATGGCACCCAGAATTATGTTGCACGAAGCACAATTTCACATCATTCTGGGTTCATTTGTGTGAAAACAAGGTCCAATCAGGCTGAAACGTTACAGGAAGGTAGAATCTATTGCGTTGTAAGTGATCTGAACGTTTCATGATGATAGAACTTTCCTAAGGGGGTCAAACCATGTCCCAAAGGTCACCGGATCTGGTGTCAATTTAAAGAAGTAGTCCAGTTACACATTTGTGGGCTTATAACTTGGCTTCTGAATGTCCTAGAGCGATCAGGTTTGTTTTAGTGTACACCAATCAACAGCCCCTACAACCACAAAAAGGAATGGAGTCATTAGCACTTATGGTTTTTAAATGGCACCCAGAATTATGTTGCACGAAGCACAATTTCACATGATTCTGGGTTCATTTGTGTGAAAACAAGGTCCAATCAGGCTGAAACGTTACAGGAAGGTAGAATCTATTGAGTTGTAAGTGATCTGAACGTTTCATGATGATAGCACTTTCCTAAGGGGGTCAAACCATGTCCCAAAGGTCACCGGATCTGGTGTCAATTTAAAGAAGTAGTCCAGTTACACATTTTTGGGCTTATAACTTGGCTTCTGAATGTCCTAGAGAGATCAGGTTTGTTTTAGTGTACTCCAATCAACAGCCCCTACAACCACAAAAAGGAATGGAGTCATTAGCACTTATGGTTTGTAAATGGCACCCAGAATTATGTTGCACGAAGCACAATTTCACATCATTCTGGGTCCATTTGTGTGAAAACAAGGTCCAATCAGGCTGAAACATTACAGGAAGGTAGAATCTATTAAATTGTAAGTGATATGAACGTTTCATGATGATAGCACTTCCCTAAGGGGGTCAAACCATGTCCCAAAGGTCACCGGATCTGGTGTCTAAAGAAGTAGTCCAGTTACACATTTGTGGGCTTATAACTTGGCCTCTGAATGTCCTAGAGAGATCAGGTTTGTTTTAGTATACTCCAATCAACAGCCCCTACAACCACAAAAAGGAATGGAGTCATTAGCACTTATGGTTTTTAAATGGCACCCAGAATTATGTTGCACGAAGCACAATTTCACATCTTTCTGGGTTCATTTGTGTGAAAACAAGGTCCAATCAGGCTGAAACGTTACAGGAAGGTAGAATCTATTGAGTTGTAAGTGATCTGAACGTTTCATGATGATAGCACTTTCCTAAGGGGGTCAAACCATGTCCCAAATGTCACCGGATCTGGTGTCAATTTAAAGTAGTAGTCCAGTTACACATTTGTGGGCTTATAACTTGGCTTCTGAATGTCCTGGAGAGGTCAGGTTTGTTTTAATGTACTCCAATCAACAGCCCCTACAACCACAAAAAGGAATGGAGTCATTAGCACTTATGGTTTGTAAATGGCACCCAGAATTATGTTGCACGAAGCAAAATTTCACATCATTCTGGGTTCAGTTGTGTGAAAACAAGGTCCAATCAGGCAGAAACGTTACAGGAAGGTAGAATCTATTGAGTTGTAAGTGATCTGAACGTTTCATGATGATAGCACTTTCCTATAGGGGGTCAAACCATGTCCCAAAGGTCACCGGGCCTGGTGTCACTTTAAAGAAGTAGTCCAGTTACACCTTTGTGGGCTTATAACTTGGCTTCTGAATGTCCTAGAGAAATCAGGGTTGTTTTAGTGTACTCCAATCAACAGCCCCTACAACCACAAAAAGGAATGGAGTCATTAGCACTTATGGTTTGTAAGTGGCACCCAGAATTATGTTGCACGAAGCACAATTTCACATCATTCTGGGTCAATTTGTGTGAAAACAAGGTCCAATCCGGCTGAAACGCTACAAGAAGGTAGAATCTATTGAGTTGTAAGTGATCTGAACGTTTCAAGATGATCGCACATTCCTATAGGGGGTCAAACCATGTCCCAAAGGTCACCGGGCCAAGTGTCACTTTAAAGAAGTAGTCCAGTTACACCTTTGTGGGCTTATAACTTGGCTTCTGAATGTCCTAGAGAGGTTAGGTTTGTTTTAGTGTACTCCAATCAACAGCCCCTACAACCACAAAAAGGAATGGAGTCATTAGCACTTATGGTTTGTAAATGGCACCCAGAATTATTTTGCACGAAGCACAATTTCACATCATTCTGGGTTCATTTGTGTGAAAACAAGGTCCAATCAGGCTGAAACGTTACTGGAAGCTAGAATCTATTGAGTTGTAAGTGATCTGAACGTTTCATGATGATAGCGCTTTCCGAAGGGGGTCAAACCATGTCCCAAAGGTCACCGGATCTGGTGTCAATTTAAAGAAGTAGTCCATTTACACATTTGTGGGCTTATAACTTGGCTTCTGAATGTCCTAGAGAGATCAGGTTTATTTTAGTGTACTCCAATCAACAGCCCCTACAACCACAAAAAGGAATGGAGTCATTAGCACTTATGGTTCTTAAATGGCACCCAGAATTATGCTGCACTAAGCACAATTTCACATGATTCTGGGTCAATTTGTGTGAAAACAAGGTCCAATCCGTCTGAAACGCTACAAGAAGGTAGAATCTATTGAGTTGTAAGGGATCTGAACGTTTCAAGATGATCGCACATTCCTATAGGGGGTCAAACCATGTCCCAAAGGTCACCGGGCCAAGTGTCACTTTAAAGAAGTAGTCCAGTTACATCTTTGTGTGTGGGCTTATAACTTGGCTTCTGAATGTCCTAGAGAGATCAGGTTTGTTTTAGTGTACTCCAATCAACAGCCCCTAGAACCACAAAAAGGAATGGAGACATTAGCACTTATGGTTTTTAAATGGCACCCAGAATTATGTTGCACGAAGCACAATTTCACATCATTCTGGGTTCATTTGTGTGAAAACAAGGTCCAATCAGGCTGAAACGTTACAGGAAGGTAGAATCTATTGCGTTGTAAGTGATCTGAACGTTTCATGATGATAGAACTTTCCTAAGGGGGTCAAACCATGTCCCAAAGGTCACCGGATCTGGTGTCAATTTAAAGAAGTAGTCCAGTTACACATTTGTGGGCTTATAACTTGGCTTCTGAATGTCCTAGAGCGATCAGGTTTGTTTTAGTGTACACCAATCAACAGCCCCTACAACCACAAAAAGGAATGGAGTCATTAGCACTTATGGTTTTTAAATGGCACCCAGAATTATGTTGCACGAAGCACAATTTCACATCATTCTGGGTTCATTTGTGTGAAAACAAGGTCCAATCAGGCTGAAACGTTACAGGAAGGTAGAATCTATTGAGTTGTAAGTGATCTGAACGTTTCATGATGATAGCACTTTCCTAAGGGGGTCAAACCATGTCCCAAAGGTCACCGGATCTGGTGTCAATTTAAAGAAGTAGTCCAGTTACACATTTGTGGGCTTATAACTTGGCTTCTGAATGTCCTAGAGAGATCAGGTTTGTTTTAGTGTACTCCAATCAACAGCCCCTACAACCACAAAAAGGAATGGAGTCATTAGCACTTATGGTTTGTAAATGGCACCCAGAATTATGTTGCACGAAGCACAATTTCACATCATTCTGGGTCCATTTGTGTGAAAACAAGGTCCAATCAGGCTGAAACATTACAGGAAGGTAGAATCTATTAAATTGTAAGTGATATGAACGTTTCATGATGATAGCACTTCCCTAAGGGGGTCAAACCATGTCCCAAAGGTCACCGGATCTGGTGTCTAAAGAAGTAGTCCAGTTACACATTTGTGGGCTTATAACTTGGCTTCTGAATGTCCTAGAGAGATCAGGTTTGTTTTAGTATACTCCAATCAACAGCCCCTACAACCACAAAAAGGAATGGAGTCATTAGCACTTATGGTTTTTAAATGGCACCCAGAATTATGTTGCACGAAGCACAATTTCACATCTTTCTGGGTTCATTTGTGTGAAAACAAGGTCCAATCAGGCTGAAACGTTACAGGAAGGTAGAATCTATTGAGTTGTAAGTGATCTGAACGTTTCATGATGATAGCACTTTCCTAAGGGGGTCAAACCATGTCCCAAATGTCACCGGATCTGGTGTCAATTTAAAGTAGTAGTCCAGTTACACATTTGTGGGCTTATAACTTGGCTTCTGAATGTCCTGGAGAGGTCAGGTTTGTTTTAATGTACTCCAATCAACAGCCCCTACAACCACAAAAAGGAATGGAGTCATTAGCACTTATGGTTCTTAAATGGCACCCAGAATTATGTTGCACGAAGCACAATTTCACATCATTCTGGGTCCATTTGTGTGAAAACAAGGTCTAATCAGGCTGAAACGTTACAGGAAGGTAGAATCTATTGAGTTGTAAGTGATCTGAACGTTTCAAGATGATCGCACATTCCTATAGGGGGTAAAACCATGTCCCAAAGGTCACCTGGCCTGGTGTCACTTTAAAGAAGTAGTCCAGTTACATCTTTGTGGGCTTATAACTTGGCTTCTGAATGTCCTAGAGAGGTTAGGTTTGTTTTAGTGTACTCCAATCAACAGCCCCTACAACCACAAAAAGGAATGGAGTCATTAGCACTTATGGTTTGTAAATGGCACCCAGAATTATGTTGCACGAAGCACAATTTCACATCATTCTGGGTTAATTTGTGTGAAAACAAGGTCCAATCAGGCTGAAACGTTACAAGAAGGTAGAATCTATTGAGTTGTAAGTGATCTGAACGTTTCATGATGATCGCACATTCCTATAGGGGGTCAAACCATGTCCCAAAGGTCACCGGGCCTGGTGTCACTTTAAAGAAGTAGTCCAGTTACACATTTGTGGGCTTATAACTTGGCTTCTGAATGTCCTGGAGAGATCAGGTTTGTTTTAGTGTACTCCAATCAACAGCCCCTACAACCACAAAAAGGAATGGAGTCATTAGCACTTATGGTTTGTAAATGGCACCCAGAATTATGTTGCACGAAGCACAATTTCACATCATTCTGGGTCCATTTGTGTGAAAACAAGGTCCAATCAGGCTGAAACGTTACAATAAGGTAGAATCTATTGAGTTGTAAGTGATCTGAACGTTTCATCATGATAGCACTTTCCTAAGGGGGTCAAACCATGTCCCAAAGGTCACCGGATCTGGTGTCAATTTAAAGAAGTAGTAAAGTTACACATTTGTGGGCTTATAACTTGGCTTCTGAATGTCCTAGAGAGATCAGGTTTGTTTTAGTGTACTCCAATCAACAGCCCCTACAACCACAAAAAGGAATGGAGTCATTAGCACTTATGGTTTGTAAATGGCACCCAGAATTATGTTGCACGAAGCACAATTTCACTTCATTCTGGGTTCATTTGTGTGAAAACAAGGTCCAATCAGGCTGAAACGTTACAAGAAGGTAGAATCTATTGAGTTGTAAGAGATCTGAACGTTTCATGATGATCGCACATTCCTATAGGGGGTCAAACCATGTCCCAAAGGTCACCGGGCCTGGTGTCACTTTAAAGAAGTAGTCCAGTTACACATTTGTGGGCTTATAACTTGGCTACTGAATATCCTAAAGAGGTCAGGTTTGTTTTAGAGTACTCCAGTTAACAGCCCCCATTACCCCAAAGAGGAATGGAGTCATTAGCACTTATGGTTTTTAAATGGCACCCAGAATTATGTTGCACGAAGCACACTTTCACATCATTCTGGGTTCATTTGTGTGAAAACAAGGTCCAATCAGGCTGAAACGTTACAGGAAGTTAGAATCTATTGAGTTGTAAGTGATCTGAACGTTTCATGATGATAGCACTTTCCTAAGGGGGTCAAACCATGTCCCAAAGGTCACCGGATCTGGTGTCAATTTAAAGAAGTAGTCCAGTTAAACATTTGTGGGCTTATAACGTGGCTTCTGAATGTCCTAGAGAGATCAGGTTTGTTTTAGTATACTCCAATCAACAGCCCCTACAACCACAAAAAGGAATGGAGTCATTAGCACTTATGGTTTTTAAATGGCACCCAGAATTATGTTGCACGAAGCACAATTTCACATCTTTCTGGGTTCATTTGTGTGAAAACAAGGTCCAATCAGGCTGAAACGTTACAGGAAGGTAGAATCTATTGAGTTGTAAGTGATCTGAACGTTTCATGATGATAGCACTTTCCTAAGGGGGTCAAACCATGTCCCAAAGGTCACCGGATCTGGTGTCAATTTAAAGAGCAAGTAAACCCCTACCAGAGTCTAACTCCACTCCCACTTCATGTTTGAAAAATGCAACAAATGCTGTTGCCTGGCAGACCGAGAGGGCGGAGCTGCTAACAAATACACACACACACACAGGCTCACAACAGCATTGTGACATCATAATGTACCAGTTTACATCATAGCATACCTCTTAGCCAATAGCGGTGGCAGATTTAAATTAGAATACAGTGCATAGTTTTTACCTGACAACGGCACAACACTGCCAGTTTTAGGCAGAATATTTAAATTTTAACTAAGATGCACTGAAGTGCCAAATTATTGACTACACGTATCTGCAGCACGATTAGAAACTTGTTTGTTTAGTTTATCAGCAAAAAAAAGTTTATTTGGGGGTGACTTGCTCTTTAAAGTAGTAGTCCAGTTACACATTTGTGGGCTTATAACTTGGCTTCTGAATGTCCTGGAGAGGTCAGGTTTGTTTTAATGTACTCCAATCAACAGCCCCTACAACCACAAAAAGGAATGGAGTCATTAGCACTTATGGTTTGTAAATGGCACCCAGAATTATGTTGCACGAAGCAAAATTTCACATCATTCTGGGTTCAGTTGTGTGAAAACAAGGTCCAATCAGGCAGAAACGTTACAGGAAGGTAGAATCTATTGAGTTGTAAGTGATCTGAACGTTTCATGATGATAGCACTTTCCTATAGGGGGTCAAACCATGTCCCAAAGGTCACCGGGCCTGGTGTCACTTTAAAGAAGTAGTCCAGTTACACCTTTGTGGGCTTATAACTTGGCTTCTGAATGTCCTAGAGAAATCAGGGTTTTTTTAGTGTACTCCAATCAACAGCCCCTACAACCACAAAAAGGAATGGAGTCATTAGCACTTATGGTTTGTAAGTGGCACCCAGAATTATGTTGCACGAAGCACAATTTCACATCATTCTGGGTCAATTTGTGTGAAAACAAGGTCCAATCCGGCTGAAACGCTACAAGAAGGTAGAATCTATTGAGTTGTAAGTGATCTGAACGTTTCAAGATGATCGCACATTCCTATAGGGGGTCAAACCATGTCCCAAAGGTCACCGGGCCAAGTGTCACTTTAAAGAAGTAGTCCAGTTACACCTTTGTGGGCTTATAACTTGGCTTCTGAATGTCCTAGAGAGGTTAGGTTTGTTTTAGTGTACTCCAATCAACAGCCCCTACAACCACAAAAAGGAATGGAGTCATTAGCACTTATGGTTTGTAAATGGCACCCAGAATTATTTTGCACGAAGCACAATTTCACATCATTCTGGGTTCATTTGTGTGAAAACAAGGTCCAATCAGGCTGAAACGTTACTGGAAGCTAGAATCTATTGAGTTGTAAGTGATCTGAACGTTTCATGATGATAGCGCTTTCCGAAGGGGGTCAAACCATGTCCCAAAGGTCACCGGATCTGGTGTCAATTTAAAGAAGTAGTCCATTTACACATTTGTGGGCTTATAACTTGGCTTCTGAATGTCCTAGAGAGATCAGGTTTATTTTAGTGTACTCCAATCAACAGCCCCTACAACCACAAAAAGGAATGGAGTCATTAGCACTTATGGTTCTTAAATGGCACCCAGAATTATGCTGCACTAAGCACAATTTCACATGATTCTGGGTCAATTTGTGTGAAAACAAGGTCCAATCCGTCTGAAACGCTACAAGAAGGTAGAATCTATTGAGTTGTAAGGGATCTGAACGTTTCAAGATGATCGCACATTCCTATAGGGGGTCAAACCATGTCCCAAAGGTCACCGGGCCAAGTGTCACTTTAAAGAAGTAGTCCAGTTACATCTTTGTGTGTGGGCTTATAACTTGGCTTCTGAATGTCCTAGAGAGATCAGGTTTGTTTTAGTGTACTCCAATCAACAGCCCCTAGAACCACAAAAAGGAATGGAGACATTAGCACTTATGGTTTTTAAATGGCACCCAGAATTATGTTGCACGAAGCACAATTTCACATCATTCTGGGTTCATTTGTGTGAAAACAAGGTCCAATCAGGCTGAAACGTTACAGGAAGGTAGAATCTATTGCGTTTTAAGTGATCTGAACGTTTCATGATGATAGAACTTTCCTAAGGGGGTCAAACCATGTCCCAAAGGTCACCGGATCTGGTGTCAATTTAAAGAAGTAGTCCAGTTACACATTTGTGGGCTTATAACTTGGCTTCTGAATGTCCTAGAGCGATCAGGTTTGTTTTAGTGTACACCAATCAACAGCCCCTACAACCACAAAAAGGAATGGAGTCATTAGCACTTATGGTTTTTAAATGGCACCCAGAATTATGTTGCACAAAGCACAATTTCACATCATTCTGGGTTCATTTGTGTGAAAACAAGGTCCAATCAGGCTGAAACGTTACAGGAAGGTAGAATCTATTGAGTTGTAAGTGATCTGAACGTTTCATGATGATAGCACTTTCCTAAGGGGGTCAAACCATGTCCCAAAGGTCACCGGATCTGGTGTCAATTTAAAGAAGTAGTCCAGTTACACATTTGTGGGCTTATAACTTGGCTTCTGAATGTCCTAGAGAGATCAGGTTTGTTTTAGTGTACTCCAATCAACAGCCCCTACAACCACAAAAAGGAATGGAGTCATTAGCACTTATGGTTTGTAAATGGCACCCAGAATTATGTTGCACGAAGCACAATTTCACATCATTCTGGGTCCATTTGTGTGAAAACAAGGTCCAATCAGGCTGAAACATTACAGGAAGGTAGAATCTATTAAATTGTAAGTGATATGAACGTTTCATGATGATAGCACTTCCCTAAGGGGGTCAAACCATGTCCCAAAGGTCACCGGATCTGGTGTCTAAAGAAGTAGTCCAGTTACACATTTGTGGGCTTATAACTTGGCTTCTGAATGTCCTAGAGAGATCAGGTTTGTTTTAGTATACTCCAATCAACAGCCCCTACAACCACAAAAAGGAATGGAGTCATTAGCACTTATGGTTTTTAAATGGCACCCAGAATTATGTTGCACGAAGCACAATTTCACATCTTTCTGGGTTCATTTGTGTGAAAACAAGGTCCAATCAGGCTGAAACGTTACAGGAAGGTAGAATCTATTGAGTTGTAAGTGATCTGAACGTTTCATGATGATAGCACTTTCCTATAGGGGGTCAAACCATGTCCCAAAGGTCACCGGGCCTGGTGTCACTTTAAAGAAGTAGTCCAGTTACACCTTTGTGGGCTTATAACTTGGCTTCTGAATGTCCTAGAGAAATCAGGGTTGTTTTAGTGTACTCCAATCAACAGCCCCTACAACCACAAAAAGGAATGGAGTCATTAGCACTTATGGTTCTTAAATGGCACCCAGAATTATGTTGCACGAAGCACAATTTCACATCATTCTGGGTCCATTTGTGTGAAAACAAGGTCTAATCAGGCTGAAACGTTACAGGAAGGTAGAATCTATTGAGTTGTAAGTGATCTGAACGTTTCAAGATGATCGCACATTCCTATAGGGGGTAAAACCATGTCCCAAAGGTCACCTGGCCTGGTGTCACTTTAAAGAAGTAGTCCAGTTACATCTTTGTGGGCTTATAACTTGGCTTCTGAATGTCCTAGAGAGGTTAGGTTTGTTTTAGTGTACTCCAATCAACAGCCCCTACAACCACAAAAAGGAATGGAGTCATTAGCACTTATGGTTTGTAAATGGCACCCAGAATTATGTTGCACGAAGCACAATTTCACATCATTCTGGGTTAATTTGTGTGAAAACAAGGTCCAATCAGGCTGAAACGTTACAAGAAGGTAGAATCTATTGAGTTGTAAGTGATCTGAACGTTTCATGATGATCGCACATTCCTATAGGGGGTCAAACCATGTCCCAAAGGTCACCGGGCCTGGTGTCACTTTAAAGAAGTAGTCCAGTTACACATTTGTGGGCTTATAACTTGGCTTCTGAATGTCCTGGAGAGATCAGGTTTGTTTTAGTGTACTCCAATCAACAGCCCCTACTACCACAAAAAGGAATGGAGTCATTAGCACTTATGGTTTGTAAGTGGCACCCAGAATTATGTTGCACGAAGCACAATTTCACATCATTCTGGGTCAATTTGTGTGAAAACAAGGTCCAATCCGGCTGAAACGCTACAAGAAGGTAGAATCTATTGAGTTGTAAGTGATCTAAACGTTTCAAGATGATCGCACATTCCTATAGGGGGTCAAACCATGTCCCAAAGATCACCGGGCCAAGTGTCACTTTAAAGAAGTAGTCCAGTTACACCTTTGTGGGCTTATAACTTGGCTTCTGAATGTCCTAGAGAGGTTAGGTTTGTTTTAGTGTACTCCAATCAACAGCCCCTACAACCACAAAAAGGAATGGAGTCATTAGCACTTATGGTTTGTAAATGGCACCCAGAATTATTTTGCACGAAGCACAATTTCACATCATTCTGGGTTCATTTGTGTGAAAACAAGGTCCAATCAGGCTGAAACGTTACTGGAAGCTAGAATCTATTGAGTTGTAAGTGATCTGAACGTTTCATGATGATAGCGCTTTCCGAAGGGGGTCAAACCATGTCCCAAAGGTCACCGGATCTGGTGTCAATTTAAAGAAGTAGTCCATTTACACATTTGTGGGCTTATAACTTGGCTTCTGAATGTCCTAGAGAGATCAGGTTTATTTTAGTGTACTCCAATCAACAGCCCCTACAACCACAAAAAGGAATGGAGTCATTAGCACTTATGGTTCTTAAATGGCACCCAGAATTATGCTGCACTAAGCACAATTTCACATGATTCTGGGTCAATTTGTGTGAAAACAAGGTCCAATCCGTCTGAAACGCTACAAGAAGGATGAATCTATTGAGTTGTAAGGGATCTGAACGTTTCAAGATGATCGCACATTCCTATAGGGGGTCAAACCATGTCCCAAAGGTCACCGGGCCAAGTGTCACTTTAAAGAAGTAGTCCAGTTACATCTTTGTGTGTGGGCTTATAACTTGGCTTCTGAATGTCCTAGAGAGATCAGGTTTGTTTTAGTGTACTCCAATCAACAGCCCCTAGAACCACAAAAAGGAATGGAGACATTAGCACTTATGGTTTTTAAATGGCACCCAGAATTATGTTGCACGAAGCACAATTTCACATCATTCTGGGTTCATTTGTGTGAAAACAAGGTCCAATCAGGCTGAAACGTTACAGGAAGGTAGAATCTATTGAGTTGTAAGTGATCTGAACGTTTCATGATGATAGCACTTTCCTAAGGGGGTCAAACCATGTCCCAAAGGTCACCGGATCTGGTGTCAATTTAAAGAAGTAGTCCAGTTACACATTTGTGGGCTTATAACTTGGCTTCTGAATGTCCTAGAGAGATCAGGTTTGTTTTAGTGTACTCCAATCAACAGCCCCTACAACCACAAAAAGGAATGGAGTCATTAGCACTTATGGTTTGTAAATGGCACCCAGAATTATGTTGCACGAAGCACAATTTCACATCATTCTGGGTCCATTTGTGTGAAAACAAGGTCCAATCAGGCTGAAACATTACAGGAAGGTAGAATCTATTAAATTGTAAGTGATATGAACGTTTCATGATGATAGCACTTCCCTAAGGGGGTCAAACCATGTCCCAAAGGTCACCGGATCTGGTGTCTAAAGAAGTAGTCCAGTTACACATTTGTGGGCTTATAACTTGGCTTCTGAATGTCCTAGAGAGATCAGGTTTGTTTTAGTATACTCCAATCAACAGCCCCTACAACCACAAAAAGGAATGGAGTCATTAGCACTTATGGTTTTTAAATGGCACCCAGAATTATGTTGCACGAAGCACAATTTCACATCTTTCTGGGTTCATTTGTGTGAAAACAAGGTCCAATCAGGCTGAAACGTTACAGGAAGGTAGAATCTATTGAGTTGTAAGTGATCTGAATGTTTCATGATGATAGCACTTTCCTAAGGGGGTCAAACCATGTCCCAAATGTCACCGGATCTGGTGTCAATTTAAAGTAGTAGTCCAGTTACACATTTGTGGGCTTATAACTTGGCTTCTGAATGTCCTGGAGAGGTCAGGTTTGTTTTAATGTACTCCAATCAACAGCCCCTACAACCACAAAAAGGAATGGAGTCATTAGCACTTATGGTTTGTAAATGGCACCCAGAATTATGTTGCACGAAGCAAAATTTCACATCATTCTGGGTTCAGTTGTGTGAAAACAAGGTCCAATCAGGCAGAAACGTTACAGGAAGGTAGAATCTATTGAGTTGTAAGTGATCTGAACGTTTCATGATGATAGCACTTTCCTAAGGGGGTCAAACCATGTCCCAAAGGTCACCGGGCCTGGTGTCACTTTAAAGAAGTAGTCCAGTTACACCTTTGTGGGCTTATAACTTGGCTTCTGAATGTCCTAGAGAAATCAGGGTTGTTTTAGTGTACTCCAATCAACAGCCCCTACAACCACAAAAAGGAATGGAGTCATTAGCACTTATGGTTCTTAAATGGCACCCAGAATTATGTTGCACGAAGCACAATTTCACATCATTCTGGGTCCATTTGTGTGAAAACAAGGTCTAATCAGGCTGAAACGTTACAGGAAGGTAGAATCTATTGAGTTGTAAGTGATCTGAACGTTTCAAGATGATCGCACATTCCTATAGGGGGTAAAACCATGTCCCAAAGGTCACCTGGCCTGGTGTCACTTTAAAGAAGTAGTCCAGTTACATCTTTGTGGGCTTATAACTTGGCTTCTGAATGTCCTAGAGAGGTTAGGTTTGTTTTAGTGTACTCCAATCAACAGCCCCTACAACCACAAAAAGGAATGGAGTCATTAGCACTTATGGTTTGTAAATGGCACCCAGAATTATGTTGCACGAAGCACAATTTCACATCATTCTGGGTTAATTTGTGTGAAAACAAGGTCCAATCAGGCTGAAACGTTACAAGAAGGTAGAATCTATTGAGTTGTAAGTGATCTGAACGTTTCATGATGATCGCACATTCCTATAGGGGGTCAAACCATGTCCCAAAGGTCACCGGGCCTGGTGTCACTTTAAAGAAGTAGTCCAGTTACACATTTGTGGGCTTATAACTTGGCTTCTGAATGTCCTGGAGAGATCAGGTTTGTTTTAGTGTACTCCAATCAACAGCCCCTACAACCACAAAAAGGAATGGAGTCATTAGCACTTATGGTTTGTAAATGGCACCCAGAATTATGTTGCACGAAGCACAATTTCACATCATTCTGGGTCCATTTGTGTGAAAACAAGGTCCAATCAGGCTGAAACGTTACAATAAGGTAGAATCTATTGAGTTGTAAGTGATCTGAACGTTTCATGATGATAGCACTTTCCTAAGGGGGTCAAACCATGTCCCAAAGGTCACCGGATCTGGTGTCAATTTAAAGAAGTAGTACAGTTACACATTTGTGGGCTTATAACTTGGCTTCTGAATGTCCTAGAGAGATCAGGTTTGTTTTAGTGTACTCCAATCAACAGCCCCTACAACCACAAAAAGGAATGGAGTCATTAGCACTTATGGTTTGTAAATGGCACCCAGAATTATGTTGCACGAAGCACAATTTCACTTCATTCTGGGTTCATTTGTGTGAAAACAAGGTCCAATCAGGCTGAAACGTTACAAGAAGGTAGAATCTATTGAGTTGTAAGTGATCTGAACGTTTCATGATGATCGCACATTCCTATAGGGGGTCAAACCATGTCCCAAAGGTCACCGGGCCTGGTGTCACTTTAAAGAAGTAGTCCAGTTACACATTTGTGGGCTTATAACTTGGCTACTGAATATCCTAAAGAGGTCAGGTTTGTTTTAGAGTACTCCAGTTAACAGCCCCCATTACCCCAAAGAGGAATGGAGTCATTAGCACTTATGGTTTTTAAATGGCACCCAGAATTATGTTGCACGAAGCACACTTTCACATCATTCTGGGTTCATTTGTGTGAAAACAAGGTCCAATCAGGCTGAAACGTTACAGGAAGTTAGAATCTATTGAGTTGTAAGTTATCTGAACGTTTCATGATGATAGCACTTTCCTAAGGGGGTCAAACCATGTCCCAAAGGTCACCGGATCTGGTGTCAATTTAAAGAAGTAGTCCAGTTAAACATTTGTGGGCTTATAACGTGGCTTCTGAATGTCCTAGAGAGATCAGGTTTGTTTTAGTATACTCCAATCAACAGCCCCTACAACCACAAAAAGGAATGGAGTCATTAGCACTTATGGTTTTTAAATGGCACCCAGAATTATGTTGCACGAAGCACAATTTCACATGATTCTGGGTCCATTTGTGTGAAAACAAGATCCAATCAGGCTGAAACGTTACAGGAAGTTAGAATCTATTGTGTTGTAAGTGATCTGAATGTTTCATGATGATAGCACTTTCATAAGGGGATCAAACCATGTCCCAAAGGTCACCGGATCTGGTGTCAATTTAAAGAAGTAGTCCAGTTACACATTTGTGGGCTTATAACTTGGCTTCTGAATGTCCTAGAGAGATCAGGTTTGTTTTAATGTACTCCAATCAACAGCCCCTACAACCACAAAAAGGAATGGAGTCATTAGCATTTATGGTTTGTAAATGGCACCCAGAATTATGTTGCACGAAGCACAATTTCACATCATTCTGGGTTCATTTGTGTGAAAACAAGGTCCAATCAGGCTGAAACATTACAGGAAGGTAGAATCTATTTAGTTGTAAGTGATCTGAACGTTTCATGATGATAGCGCTTTCCTAAGGGGATCAAACCATGTCCCAAAGGTCACCGGATCTGGTGTCAATTTAAAGAAGTAGTCCAGTTACACATTTGTGGGCTTATAACTTGGCTTCTGAATGTCCTAGAGAGATCAGGTTTGTTTTAGTGTACTCCAATCAACAGCCCCTACAACCACAAAAGGAATGGAGTCATTAGCCTTATGGTTTGTAAATGGCACCCAGAATTATGTTGCACGAAGCACAATTTCACATCATTCTGGGTCCATTTGTGTGAAAACAAGGTCCAATCAGGCTGAAACATTACAAGAAGGTAGAATCTATTGAATTGTAAGTGATCTGAATGTTTCATGATGATAGCACTTTCCTAAGGGGGTCAAACCATGTCCCAAAGGTCACCGGATCTGGTGTCAATTTAAAGAAGTAGTCCAGTTACACATTTGTGGGCTTAAAACTTGGCTTCTGAATGTCCTAGAGCGATCAGGTTTGCTTTAGTGTACTCCAATCAACAGCCCCTACAACCACAAAAAGGAATGGAGACATTAGCACTTATGGTTTTTTAAATGGCACCCAGAATTATGTTGCACGAAGCACAATTTCACATCATTCTGGGTTCATTTGTGTGAAAACAAGGTCCAATCAGGCTGAAACGTTACAGGAAGGTAGAATCTACTGAGTTGTAAGTGATCTGAACGTTTCATGATGATAGCACTTTCCTAAGAGGGTCAAACCATGTCCCAAAGATCACCGGATCTGGTGTCAATTTAAAGAAGTAGTCCAGTTACACATTTGTGGGCTTATAACTTGGCTTCTGAATGTCCTAGAGAGATCAGGTTTGTTTTAGTGTACTCCAATCAACAGCCCCTACAACCACAAAAAGGAATGGAGTCATTAGCACTTATGGTTTGTAAATGGCACCCAGAATTATGTTGCACGAAGCACAATTTCACATCATTCTGGGTCCATTTGTGTGAAAACAAGGTCCAATCAGGCTGAAACGCTACAAGAAGGTAGAATCTATTGAGTTGTAAGTGATCTGAACATTTCAAGATGATCGCACATTCCTATAGGGGGTAAAACCATGTCCCAAAGGTCACCGGGCCTGGTGTCACTTTAAAGATGTAGTCCAGTTACATCTTTGTAGGCTTATAACTTGGCTTCTGAATGTCCTAGAGAGATCAGGTTTGTTTTAATGTACTCCAATCAACAGCCCCTACAACCACAAAAAGGAATGGAGTCATTAGCACTTATGGTTTGTAAATGGCACACAGAATTATGTTGCACGAAGCACAATTTCACATCATTCTGGGTTCATTTGTGTGAAAACAAGGTCCAATCAGGCAGAAACGTTACAGGAAGGTAGAATCTATTGAGTTGTAAGTGATCTGAACGTTTCATGATGATAGCACTTTCCTAAAGGGGTCAAACCATGTCGCAAAGGTCACCGGATCTGGTGTCACTTTAAAGAATTAGTCCAGTTACACATCTGTGGGCTTATAACTTGGCTTCTGAATGTCCTAGAGCGGTCAGGTTTGTTTTAGTGTACTCCAATCAACAGCCCCTACAACCACAAAAAGGAATGGAGTCATTAGCACTTATGGTTTTTAAATGGCACCCAGAATTATGTTGCACGAAGCACAATTTCACATCATTCTGGGTTCATTTGTGTGAAAACAAGGTCCAATCAGGCTGAAACGTTACAGGAAGGTAGAATCTACTGAGTTGTAAGTGATCTGAACGTTTCATGATGATAGCACTTTCCTAAGGGGATCAAACGATGTCCCAAAGATCACCGGATCTGGTGTCAATTTAAAGGAGACATAACATGAAAAACCCACTTTTTTATCCATTAACACGGGGTGTTTCACATTTTAAGTGTCTAAGTGAGCAAAAAGGCTTATATTATTCACTGGAGTTGCTATTTAGATATTTAATAATTAAGTTTTGGGCATATTTGTCCACCCGTTCAGTTTTTACATTATCTATTACATCAGTAATTAATTTAGTGAGGATAACTACCAAATATGGTAATGGCCCTCGGCTAAACACAGAGCCAATCCGCCATTTTTTCTTCTCGCTAAGATTTTTTGTAGTCCTATTGGAAAAATGCAGAATGTCTGGTTATTTTAGCCACACACAGCTCAAAACTGTTCCTCGTTTTAAGGAAGGGTGGTGTGGCAGTATTTAAACCCAGGAGCTGATGACACTACTGCTAAAAAAACACAGAAGAAAAAGTAGTGTGTTTGCGTTTGTTTGTGTGTGTGTGTGTGTGTGCGCGCGCGCGCGCGTGGTTCGTTCGTTCTGTCTCCAGGCTAGTGGCTAAGTACTGAGGGCTTCATCTATCTAAAAGGAGTTATTTCCATCTGAATTTGGCAGCACTGGGACACAGCAGCAGAGCTTCATATCACTCTAAAATGTCGACAAACTTTACTTTAGATTTACGGGCATTAGCAGCACTAAAGCGTTAGCATCCGGCTTGCTATCGCTAGCACAGTATGCTAGTAAAGTTAGCACCCAGATTAATGTGGATTTGGCTGATTTTCGTGGAATAAAACGTGATTTCTGATCAACGCCTTCTTTTACACCAGATGATAACCTCCCACTGATTGTAACAGCAGAGAGCCTGTGTGTTATTCTACATGAGTGTGATGTAATCTTAGCATCCAGTAAATAAAGTCCCATATCAGCTAAAATGCAGCATGACAAAGTCATTAAAGTGCGTCAACACAGTGGATTTAATAGAGTTTTAAAGAACGATCTCTAAGTGAAGTGAGGTTAGTTTTTTGTCTCACTGCAGATATAAAAACTAACTCTGCATCAGTCAGACGCAGCAAAGCTCACCGTCTGTATGAGCGTGAGCGTCGGAAAGCTGATAAAATTGGCTGTAAAATAATTAAAACAAAGTAAAAATGTTCCTTTGCTTTTTAGAGTCCACATCCAGAAGACTGGAGCCGTGTTTCACTGACAGGCTGTCAGACTAACGCCCTGATGAGCTCAGCTGGGACAAACTGGTCTGATGTTTAGGTAAGTGAAGATCTGCTTCTCCAAGTCCTTGAGATGCTAGTAAAAAATAATTTAGCCAGCTTGCTAATGTTAATTTTCTTCTCCTCTAAGGAACACAGAACGTTCAGATGTTGGCGTTTCACGTCACCTACTGAGGAAGGAGACCCACCAGTAAAGAGACGGTCTGGACCAGACCAAAGTGAGTGATGACACACCTCAGCCACCCTCATCATTAAGAACACCTCACCCCCTGAATCACTCCGTCTGATGACAGCAGAGTGATTTATTTGATGTTTTACTTGTTTAGTCTGTTTAGAAATTATTGAATTACATTATTTTCTGTAATCGACCATCTGATCTGGACGTGTACAGAATAACTTTCCCCAAGTTCAGCAGCAGCTGGCCTACAAAAACAGCTGCAGCATGTAGTAAGTCTGTCTGCACTGCTCTCTAATGAGCTTCCTTTCATAAGGAATCATTTGTATAATTTTAGTGTCACTATTTTATTACATTTGTAGGAAAATATGAAGTCACTGCAGCAAAGTGAACTTGTGAACAAACACAAACGTGACTATAAACATGAAAGCTAAAGAAACAACTTTCCTAAAGCTGCTTGTAAACAAAATATGTCATTAAAGTTATTGTCTATCATTGCAGAATATGGCGATGACATCATGGAACTGGTCTTTGGAAAAGTTTTCCCTGAACCAACTCCGTTTCTAGATGAGGTAGAGAAGATCTGCATCTCACCAACTCTCTGGTCTCAGTATTCAGACAACGGAGGTCTCCCACTGTTGTCCAGGACCAGTTTGAAGCCCACATACTGCCCCTCCCTCATCATCAGGAAACATCAATCCGTATCCTGAGGACAACAGAAGACGGCAGGAGGACAGGAACTCTGAGACCTAGACACCACCAGCACCGAGACACAAAGCACCTGTGTGCACAACGCCTGTTTTAACTACTAAAGCCTGTTTATTATATTGTTCTACTTATTTGCTGTGAGGTTAATACTTAGAAAATTTGTATATTAATGTAAACAATAAAAAAAATCACTGATTGTATGCTTTCTTTTAGATGTAATGGTCCAAACTCAGCCTTGTAGACATTTATTGCATCCTGTAGGTAAATACACAGAACAGGCTCAGGTCCAGGATGACCCAGCATGCTCTTCTTCCATTCTGGCTGTTAGGGATTGTATCAATAACTCAATGCCTACTGATGTTTTCACCTAACAGTATTTATTTAGAATGCAGGTAAGATTTAACTATATTTGTTAGCAAAGCAGACTGATCTTGGGAATTTCACTGCAGCACTGATGTCCACCTCTCTGTACACATTAGAGAGAATTACCACTTTACAGCTAAACACATTTAATAAAGATATAGGCTACGCATTGCAGACAATAAAAACAAAGTTGTAAGCATTAGAATTATAATGATGACATTAAAGAACACTTGGAGGAATGTTCTTTATTTTTGACTAGAATCTCAAATCTTTAAATTAAAATGTAACTGCTTTTTATCCATTTTCAGCCATTAAGACACCCAATATAAAATAAGACTACTTATAAAATTATTTATAATTATATGTATGTATATAGATAGAGATCTTAATAAAATATATTCTTTGAATGGTGTTTTAATGAGCTGTATCATTTTTTTAAACATTTTTTACAGAAATAAGCAAGCAGCATTCCTTGTGTGTGTGTGTGTGTGTGTGCGCGCGCGCGTGTGCCTGCTCGCTTGTCCCTCCGTCGGCCGTGACGGGTGTGTGTGAGTGACTACAGACAAATGCATGAGAGAGTTAGCAGCCATGAAACAGCTTGATGAACTACTCTCCCCACGTGTTTTAAAAATGCTAATATGCTATGCTAAATCTGCAATGCTAAATAATGATTTCTCTATAGAACTACAAAGTCCGACTGGAGGAGGAGAGTACAGGACTGCACTATGGAGGGGGGCGGAGTTTACAGCTCCTCCTCCAGTTTAAAGAGACAGTACCCCAAAACGGCTCGTTCTCAAGACTCTACTCAGAACAGGGGTAGATGAGGGTCTGTAGAGCAACAATAATGAGGAAATCAGACCAAAGAACTGCAGTTCCACTGTATTTAGACCCCCAACTGAAGGATTTAGATGTAAAAAGGAATAACTTAAAAGCATGTTATGTCTCCTTTAAAGAAGTAGTCCAGTTACACATTTGTGGGCTTATAACTTGGCTTCTGAATGTCCTAGAGAGATCAGGTTTGTTTTAGTGTACTCCAATCAACAGCCCCTACAACCACAAAAAGGAATGGAGTCATTAGCACTTATGGTTTGTAAATGGCACCCAGAATTATGTTGCACGAAGCACAATTTCACATCATTCTGGGTCCATTTATGTGAAAACAAGGTCCAATCAGGCTGAAACGCTACAAGAAGGTAGAATCTATTGAGTTGTAAGTGATCTGAACGTTTCAAGATGATCGCACATTCCTATAGGGGGTAAAACCATGTCCCAAAGGTCACCGGGCCTGGTGTCACTTTAAAGAAGTAGTCCAGTTACACCTTTGTGGGCTTATAACTTGGCTTCTGAATGTCCTAGAGAGGTTAGGTTTGTTTTAGTGTACTCCAATCAACAGCCCCTACAACCACAAAAAGGAATGGAGTAATTAGCACTTATGGTTTGTAAATGGCCCCCAGAATTATGTTGTACGAAGCACAATTTCACATCATTCTGGGTCCATTTGTGTGAAAACAAGGTCCAATCAGGCTGAAACGTTACAGGAAGGTAGAATCTATTGAGTTGTAAGTGATCTGAACGTTTCATGATGATAGCACTTTCCTAAGGGGGTCAAACCATGTCCCAAAGGTCACCGGATCTGGTGTCAATTTAAAGAAGTAGTCCAGTTACACATTTGTGGGCTTATAACTTGGCTTCTGAATGTCCTAGAGACATCAGGTTTGTTTTAGTATACTCCAATCAACAGCCCCTACAACCACAATAAGGAATGGAGTCATTAGCACTTATGGTTTTTAAATGGCACCCAGAATTATGTTGCACGAAGCACAATTTCACATCATTCTGGGTTCATTTGTGTGAAAACAAGGTACAATCAGGCTGAAACGTTACAGGAAGGTAGATTATATTGAATTGTAAGTGATCTGAACGTTTCATGATGATAGCACTTTCCTAAGGGGGTCAAACCATGTCCCAAAGGTCACCGGGCCTGGTGTCACTTTAAAGAAGTAGTCCAGTTACACCTTTGTGGGCTTATAACTTGGCTTCTGAATATCCTAGAGAGGTCAGGTTTGTTTTAGAGTACTCCAATTAGCAGCCCCCATTTCCACTAAAAGGAATGAAGTCATTAGCATTTATGGTTTGTAAATGGCACCCAGAATTATGTTGCACGAAGCACAATTTCACATCATTCTGGGTTCATTTGTGTGAAAACAAGGTCCAATCAGGCTGAAACGTTACAGGAAGGTAGAATCTATTTAGTTGTAAGTGATCTGAACGTTTCATGATGATAGCACTTTCCTAAGGGGGTCAAACCATGTCCCAAAGGTCACTGGGCCTGGTGTCACTTTAAAGAAGTAGTCCAGTTACACATTCGTGGGCTTATAACTTGGCTTCTGAATGTCGTAGAGAGATCAGGTTTGTTTTAATGTACTCCAATCAACAGCCCCTACAACCACAAAAAGGAATGGAGTCATTAGCATTTATGGTTTGTAAATGGCACCCAGAATTATGTTGCACGAAGCACAATTTCACATCATTCTGGGTTCATTTGTGTGAAAACAAGGTCCAATCAGGCTGAAACATTACAGGAAGGTAGAATCTATTGAGTTGCAAGTGATCTGAACGTTTCATGATGATAGCACTTTCCTAAGGGGGTCAAACCATGTCCCAAAAGTCACCGGATCTGGTGTCAATTTAAAGAAGTAGTCCAGTTACACATTTGTGGGCTTATAACTTGGCTTCTGAATGTCCTAGAGAGATCAGGTTTGTTTAGTGTACTCCAATCAACAGCCCTTACAACCACAAAAAGGAATGGAGTCATTAACACTTATGGTTTATAAATGGCACCCAGAATTATGTTGCACGAAGCAAAATTTCACATCATTCTGGGTCCATTTGTGTGAAAACAAGGTCCAATCAGGCTGAAACGCTACAAGAAGGTAGAATCTATTGAGTTGTAAGTGATCTGAACATTTCAAGATGAATCCACATTCCTATAGGGGGTAAAACCATGTCCCAAAGGTCACCGGGCCTGGTGTCACTTTAAAGTAGTAGTCCAGTTACACCTTGTGGGCTTATAACTTGGCTTCTGAATGTCCTAGAGAGGTTAGTTTGTTTAAGTGTAGTCCAATCAACAGCCCCTAAAACCACAAAAAGGAATGGAGTCATTAGCACTTATGGTTTGTAAATGGCACCCAGAATTATGTTGCACGAAGCACAATTTCACATCATTCTGGGTTCATTTGTGTGAAAATAAGGTCCAATCAGGCTGAAACGTTACAGGAAGGTAGAATCTATTGAGTTGTAAGTGATCTGAACGTTTCATGATGATAGCACTTTCCTAAGGGGGTCAAACCATGTCCCAAAGGTCACCGGATCTGGTGTCAATTTAAAGAAGTAGTCCAGTTACACATTTGTGGGCTTATAACTTGGCTTCTGAATGTCCTAGAGAGATCAGGTTTGTTTTAGTGTACTCCAATCAACAGCCCCTACAACCACAAAAAGGAATGGAGTCATTAGCACTTATGGTTTTTAAATGGCACCCAGAATTATGTTGTACGAAGCACAATTTCACATCATTCTGGGTCCATTTGTGTGAAAACAAGGTCCAATCAGGCTGAAACGTTACAGGAAGGTAGAATCTATTGAGTTGTAAGTGATCTGAACGTTTCATGATGATAGCACTTTCCTAAGGGGGTCAAACCTTGTCCCAAAGGTCACTGGATCTGGTGTCAATTTAAAGAAGTAGTCCAGTTACACATTTGTGGGCTTATAACTTGGCTTCTGAATGTCCTAGAGAGATCAGGTTTGTTTTAATGTACTCCAATCAACAGCCCCTACAACCACAAAAAGGAATGGAGTCATTAGCACTTATGGTTTGTAAGTGGCACCCAGAATTATGTTGCACGAAGCACAATTTCACATCATTCTGGGTCAATTTGTGTGAAAACAAGGTCCAATCCGGCTGAAACGCTACAAGAAGGTAGAATCTATTGAGTTGTAAGTGATCTGAACGTTTCAAGATGATCGCACATTCCTATAGGGGGTCAAACCATGTCCCAAAGGTCACCGGGCCAAGTGTCTCTTTAAAGAAGTAGTCCAGTTACACCTTTGTGGGCTTATAACTTGGCTTCTGAATGTCCTAGAGAGGTTAGGTTTGTTTTAGTGTACTCCAATCAACAGCCCCTACACCCACAAAAAGGAATGGAGTCATTAGCACTTATGGTTTGTAAATGGCACCCAGAATTATTTTGCACGAAGCACAATTTCACATCATTCTGGGTTCATTTGTGTGAAAACAAGGTCCAATCAGGCTGAAACGTTACTGGAAGCTAGAATCTATTGAGTTGTAAGTGATCTGAACGTTTCATGATGATAGCGCTTTCCTAAGGGGGTCAAATCATGTCCCAAAGGTCACCGGATCTGGTGTCAATTTAAAGAAGTAGTCCATTTACACATTTGTGGTCTTATAACTTGGCTTCTGAATGTCCTAGAGAGATCAGGTTTATTTTAGTGTACTCCAATCAACAGCCCCTACAACCACAAAAAGGAATGGAGTCATTAGCACTTATGGTTCTTAAATGGCACCCAGAATTATGCTGCACTAAGCACAATTTCACATGATTCTGGGTCAATTTGTGTGAAAACAAGGTCCAATCCGGCTGAAACGCTACAAGAAGGTAGAATCTATTGAGTTGTAAGTGATCTGAACGTTTCAAGATGATCGCACATTCCTATAGGGGGTCAAACCATGTCCCAAAGGTCACCGGGCCAAGTGTCACTTTAAAGAAGTAGTCCAGTTACATCTTTGTGTGTGGGCTTATAACTTGGCTTCTGAATGTCCTAGAGAGATCAGGTTTGTTTTAGTGTACTCCAATCAACAGCCCCTACAACCACAAAAAGGAATGGAGTCATTAGCACTTATGGTTTTTAAATGGCACCCAGAATTATGTTGCACGAAGCACAATTTCACATCATTCTGGGTTCATTTGTGTGAAAACAAGGTCCAATCAGGCTGAAACGTTACAGGAAGGTAGAATCTATTGAGTTGCAAGTGATCTGAACGTTTCATGATGATAGCACTTTCCTAAGGGGGTCAAACCATGTCCCAAAAGTCACCGGATCTGGTGTCAATTTAAAGAAGTAGTCCAGTTACACATTTGTGGGCTTATAACTTGGCTTCTGAATGTCCTAGAGAGATCAGGTTTGTTTAGTGTACTCCAATCAACAGCCCCTACAACCACAAAAAGGAATGGAGTCATTAGCACTTATGGTTTGTAAATGGCACCCAGAATTATGTTGCACGAAGCACAATTTCACATCATTCTGGGTCCATTTGTGTGAAAACAAGGTCCAATCAGGCTGAAACGCTACAAGAAGGTAGAATCTATTGAGTTGTAAGTGATCTGAACATTTCAAGATGATCGCACGTTCCTATAGGGGGTAAAACCATGTCCCAATGGTCACCGGGCCTGGTGTCACTTTAAAGTAGTAGTCCAGTTACACCTTTTGGGCTTATAACTTGGCTTCTGAATGTCCTAGAGAGATCAGGTTTGTTTTAGTGTACTCCAATCAACAGCCCCTACAACCACAAAAAGGAATGGAGTCATTAGCACTTATGGTTTGTAAATGGCACCCAGAATTATTTTGCACGAAGCACAATTTCACATCATTCTGGGTTCATTTGTGTGAAAACAAGGTCCAATCAGGATGAAACGTTACTGGAAGCTAGAATCTATTGAGTTGTAAGTGATCTGAACGTTTCATGATGATAGCGCTTTCCTAAGGGGGTCAAATCATGTCCCAAAGGTCACCGGATCTGGTGTCAATTTAAAGAAGTAGTCCATTTACACATTTGTGGTCTTATAACTTGGCTTCTGAATGTCCTAGAGAGATCAGGTTTATTTTAGTGTACTCCAATCAACAGCCCCTACAACCACAAAAAGGAATGGAGTCATTAGCACTTATGGTTCTTAAATGGCACCCAGAATTATGCTGCACTAAGCACAATTTCACATGATTCTGGGTCAATTTGTGTGAAAACAAGGTCCAATCCGGCTGAAACGCTACAAGAAGGTAGAATCTATTGAGTTGTAAGTGATCTGAACGTTTCAAGATGATCGCACATTCCTATAGGGGGTCAAACCATGTCCCAAAGGTCACCGGGCCAAGTGTCACTTTAAAGAAGTAGTCCAGTTACATCTTTGTGTGTGGGCTTATAACTTGGCTTCTGAATGTCCTAGAGAGATCAGGTTTGTTTTAGTGTACTCCAATCAACAGCCCCTACAACCACAAAAAGGAATGGAGTCATTAGCACTTATGGTTTTTAAATGGCACCCAGAATTATGTTGCACGAAGCACAATTTCACATCATTCTGGGTTCATTTGTGTGAAAACAAGGTCCAATCAGGCTGAAACGTTACAGGAAGGTAGAATCTATTGAGTTGCAAGTGATCTGAACGTTTCATGATGATAGCACTTTCCTAAGGGGGTCAAACCATGTCCCAAAAGTCACCGGATCTGGTGTCAATTTAAAGAAGTAGTCCAGTTACACATTTGTGGGCTTATAACTTGGCTTCTGAATGTCCTAGAGAGATCAGGTTTGTTTAGTGTACTCCAATCAACAGCCCCTACAACCACAAAAAGGAATGGAGTCATTAGCACTTATGGTTTGTAAATGGCACCCAGAATTATGTTGCACGAAGCACAATTTCACATCATTCTGGGTCCATTTGTGTGAAAACAAGGTCCAATCAGGCTGAAACGCTACAAGAAGGTAGAATCTATTGAGTTGTAAGTGATCTGAAAATTTCAAGATGATCGCACGTTCCTATAGGGGGTAAAACCATGTCCCAAAGGTCACCGGGCCTGGTGTCACTTTAAAGTAGTAGTCCAGTTACACCTTTTGGGCTTATAACTTGGCTTCTGAATGTCCTAGAGAGATCGGGTTTGTTTTAGTGTAGTCCAATCAACAGCCCCTAAAACCACAAAAAGGAATGGAGTCATTAGCACTTATGGTTTGTAAATGGCACCCAGAATTATGTTGCACGAAGCACAATTTCACATCATTCTGGGTTCATTTGTGTGAAAACAAGGTCCAATCAGGCTGAAACGTTACAGGAAGGTAGAATCTATTGAGTTGTAAGTGATCTGAACGTTTCATGATGATAGCACTTTCCTAAGGGGGTCAAACCATGTCCCAAAGGTCACCGGATCTGGTGTCAATTTAAAGAAGTAGTCCAGTTACACATTTGTGGGCTTATAACTTGGCTTCTGAATGTCCTAGAGAGATCAGGTTTGTTTTAGTGTACTCCAATCAACAGCCCCTACAACCACAAAAAGGAATGGAGTCATTAGCACTTATGGTTTTTAAATGGCACCCAGAATTATGTTGCACGAAGCACAATTTCACATCATTCTGGGTCCATTTGTGTGAAAACAAGGTCCAATCAGGCTGAAAAGTTACAGGAAGGTAGAATCTATTGAGTTGTAAGTGATCTGAACGTTTCATGATGATAGCACTTTCCTAAGGGGGTCAAACCATGTCCCAAAGGTCACTGGATCTGGTGTCAATTTAAAGAAGTAGTCCAGTTACACATTTGTGGGCTTATAACTTGGCTTCTGAATGTCCTAGAGAGATCAGGTTTGTTTTAATGTACTCCAATCAACAGCCCCTACAACCACAAAAAGGAATGGAGTCATTAGCACTTATGGTTTGTAAGTGGCACCCAGAATTATGTTGCACGAAGCACAATTTCACATCATTCTGGGTCCATTTGTGTGAAAACAAGGTCCAATCTGGCTGAAACGCTACAAGAAGGTAGAATCTATTGAGTTGTAAGTGATCTGAACGTTTCATGATGATAGCACTTTCCTAAGGGGGTCAAACCATGTCCCAAATGTCACCGGATCTGGTGTCAATTTAAAGTAGTAGTCCAGTTACACATTTGTGGGCTTATAACTTGGCTTCTGAATGTCCTGGAGAGGTCAGGTTTGTTTTAATGTACTCCAATCAACAGCCCCTACAACCACAAAAAGGAATGGAGTCATTAGCACTTATGGTTTGTAAATGGCACCCAGAATTATGTTGCACGAAGCAAAATTTCACATCATTCTGGTTTCATTTGTGTGAAAACAAGGTCCAATCAGGCTGAAACGTTACAGGAAGGTAGAATCTATTGAGTTGTACGTGATCTGAACGTTTCATGATGATAGCACTTTCCTATAGGGGGTCAAACCATGTCCCAAAGGTCACCGGGCCTGGTGTCACTTTAAAGAAGTAGTCCAGTTACACCTTTGTGGGCTTATAACTTGGCTTCTGAATGTCCTAGAGAGATCAGGGTTGTTTTAGTGTACTCCAATCAACAGCCCCCACAACCACAAAAAGGAATGGAGTCATTAGCACTTATGGTTCTTAAATGGCACCTAGAATTATGTTGCACGAAGCACAATTTCACATCATTCTGGGTCCATTTGTGTGAAAACAAGGTCCATTCAGGCTGAAACGTTACAGGAAGGTAGAATCTATTGAGTTGTAAGTGATCTGAACGTTTCAAGATGATCGCACATTCCTATAGGGGGTAAAACCATGTCCCAAAGGTCACCGGGCCTGGTGTCACTTTAAAGAAGTAGTCCAGTTACATCTTTGTAGGCTTATAACTTGGCTTCTGAATGTCCTAGAGAGATCAGGTTTGTTTTAATGTACTCCAATCAACAGCCCCTACAACCACAAAAAGGAATGGAGTCATTAGCACTTATGGTTTGTAAATGGCACACAGAATTATGTTGCACGAAGCACAATTTCACATCATTCTGGGTTCATTTGTGTGAAAACAAGGTCCAATCAGGCAGAAACGTTACAGGAAGGTAGAATCTATTGAGTTTAAGTGATCTGAACGTTTCATGATGATAGCACTTTCCTAAGGGGGTCAAACCATGTCGCAAAGGTCACCGGATCTGGTGTCACTTTAAAGAATTAGTCCAGTTACACATCTGTGGGCTTATAACTTGGCTTCTGAATGTCCTAGAGCGGTCAGGTTTGTTTTAGTGTACTCCAATCAACAGCCCCTACAACCACAAAAAGGAATGGAGTCATTAGCACTTATGGTTTTTAAATGGCACCCAGAATTATGTTGCACGAAGCACAATTTCACATCATTCTGGGTTCATTTGTGTGAAAACAAGGTCCAGTCAGGCTGAAACGTTACAGGAAGGTAGAATCTACTGAGTTGTAAGTGATCTGAACGTTTCATGATGATAGCACTTTCCTAAGGGGGTCAAACGATGTCCCAAAGATCACCGGATCTGGTGTCAATTTAAAGAAGTAGTCCAGTTACACATTTGTGGGCTTATAACTTGGCTTCTGAATGTCCTAGAGAGATCAGGTTTGTTTTAGTGTACTCCAATCAACAGCCCCTACAACCACAAAAAGGAATGGAGTCATTAGCACTTATGGTTTGTAAATGGCACCCAGAATTATGTTGCACGAAGCACAATTTCACATCATTCTGGGTCCATTTATGTGAAAACAAGGTCCAATCAGGCTGAAACGCTACAAGAAGGTAGAATCTATTGAGTTGTAAGTGATCTGAACGTTTCAAGATGATCGCACATTCCTATAGGGGGTAAAACCATGTCCCAAACGTCACCGGGCCTGGTGTCACTTTAAAGAAGTAGTCCAGTTACACCTTTGTGGGCTTATAACTTGGCTTCTGAAAGTCCTAGAGAGGTTAGGTTTGTTTTAGTGTACTCCAATCAACAGCCCCGACAACCACAAAAAGGAATGGAGTAATTAGCACTTATGGTTTGTAAATGGCCCCCAGAATTATGTTGCACGAAGCACTATTTCACATCATTCTGGGTCCATTTGTGTGAAAACAAGGTCCAATCAGGCTGAAACGTTACAGGAAGGTAGAATCTATTGAGTTGTAAGTGATCTGAACGTTTCATGATGATAGCACTTTCCTAAGGGGGTCAAAAAAATGTCCCAAAGGTCACTGGGCCTGGTGTCACTTTAAAGAAGTAGTCCAGTTACACATTCGTGGGCTTATAACTTGGCTTCTGAATGTCATAGAGAGATCAGGTTTGTTTTAATGTACTCCAATCAACAGCCCCTACAACCACAAAAAGGAATGGAGTCATTAGCATTTATGGTTTGTAAATGGCACCCAGAATTATGTTGCACGAAGCACAATTTCACATCATTCTGGGTTCATTTGTGTGAAAACAAGGTCCAATCAGGCTGAAACGTTACAGGAAGGTAGAATCTATTTAGTTGTAAGTGATCTGAACGTTTCATGATGATAGCGCTTTCCTAAGGGGATCAAACCATGTCCCAAAGGTCACCGGATCTGGTGTCAATTTAAAGAAGTAGTCCAGTTACACATTTGTGGGCTTATAACTTGGCTTCTGAATGTCCTAGAGAGATCAGGTTTGTTTTAATGTACTCCAATCAACAGCCCCTACAACCACAAAAAGGAATGGAGATATTAGCACTTATGGTTTGTAAATGGCATCCAGAATTATGTTGCACGAAGCACAATTTCACATCATTCTGGGTTCATTTGTGAGAAAACAAGGTCCAATCAGGCTATAACGTTACAAGAAGGTAGAATCTATTGAGTTGCAAGTGATCTGAACGTTTCATGATGATAGCACTTTCCTAAGGGGGTCAAACCATGTCCCAAAAGTCACCGGATCTGGTGTCAATTTAAAGAAGTAGTCCAGTTACACATTTGTGGGCTTATAACTTGGCTTCTGAATGTCCTAGAGAGATCAGGTTTGTTTAGTGTACTCCAATCAACAGCCCCTACAACCACAAAAAGGAATGGAGTCATTAGCACTTATGGTTTGTAAATGGCACCCAGAATTATGTTGCACGAAGCAAAATTTCACATCATTCTGGGTCCATTTGTGTGAAAACAAGGTCCAATCAGGCTGAAACGCTACAAGAAGGTAGAATCTATTGAGTTGTAAGTGATCTGAACATTTCAAGATGATCGCACATTCTTATAGGGGGTAAAACCATGTCCCAAAGGTCACCGGGCCTGGTGTCACTTTAAAGTAGTAGACCAGTTACACCTTGTGGGCTTATAACTTGGCTTCTGAATGTCCTAGAGAGGTTAGTTTGTTTTAGTGTAGTCCAATCAACAGCCCCTAAAACCACAAAAAGGAATGGAGTCATTAGCACTTATGGTTTGTAAATGGCACCCAGAATTATGTTGCACGAAGCACAATTTCACATCATTCTGGGTTCATTTGTGTGAAAACAAGGTCCAATCAGGCTGAAACGTTACAGGAAGGTAGAATCTATTGAGTTGTAAGTGATCTGAACGTTTCATGATGATAGCACTTTCCTAATGGGGTCAAACCATGTCCCAAAGGTCACCGGATCTGGTGTCAATTTAAAGAAGTAGTCCAGTTACACATTTGTGGGCTTATAACTTGGCTTCTGAATGTCCTAGAGAGATCAGGTTTGTTTTAGTGTACTCCAATCAACAGCCCCTACAACCACAAAAAGGAATGGAGTCATTAGCACTTATGGTTTTTAAATGGCACCCAGAATTATGTTGTACGAAGCACAATTTCACATCATTCTGGGTCCATTTGTGTGAAAACAAGGTCCAATCAGGCTGAAACGTTACAGGAAGGTAGAATCTATTGAGTTGTAAGTGATCTGAACGTTTCATGATGATAGAACTTTTCTAAGGGGGTCAAACCATGTCCCAAAGGTCACTGGATCTGGTGTCAATTTAAAGAAGTAGTCCAGTTACACATTTGTGGGCTTATAACTTGGCTTCTGAATGTCCTAGAGAGATCAGGTTTTTTTTAATGTACTCCAATCAACAGCCCCTACAACCACAAAAAGGAATGGAGTCATTAGCACTTATGGTTTGTAAGTGGCACCCAGAATTATGTTGCACGAAGCACAATTTCACATCATTCTGGGTCAATTTGTGTGAAAACAAGGTCCAATCCGGCTGAAACGCTACAAGAAGGTGGATCTATTGAGTTGTAAGTGATCTGAACGTTTCAAGATGATCACACATTCCTATAGGGGGTCAAACCATGTCCCAAAGGTCACCGGGCCAAGTGTCTCTTTAAAGAAGTAGTCCAGTTACACCTTTGTGGGCTTATAACTTGGCTTCTGAATGTCCTAGAGAGGTTAGGTTTGTTTTAGTGTACTCCAATCAACAGCCCCTACAACCACAAAAAGGAATGGAGTCATTAGCACTTATGGTTTGTAAATGGCACCCAGAATTATTTTGCCCGAAGCACAATTTCACATCATTCTGGGTTCATTTGTGTGAAAACAAGGTCCAATCAGGCTGAAACGTTACTGGAAGCTAGAATCTATTGAGTTGTAAGTGATCTGAACGTTTCATGATGATAGCACTTTCCTAAGGGGGTCAAACCATGTCCCAAAGGTCACCGGATCTGGTGTCAATTTAAAGAAGTAGTCCATTTACACATTTGTGGGCTTATAACTTGGCTTCTGAATGTCCTAGAGAGATCAGGTTTATTTTAGTGTACTCCAATCAACAGCCCCTACAACCACAAAAAGGAATGGAGTCATTAGCACTTATGGTTCTTAAATGGCACCCAGAATTATGCTGCACTAAGCACAATTTCACATGATTCTGGGTCAATTTGTGTGAAAACAAGGTCCAATCCGGCTGAAACGCTACAAGAAGGTAGAATCTATTGAGTTGTAAGTGATCTGAACGTTTCAAGATGATCGCACATTCCTATAGGGGGTCAAACCATGTCCCAAAGGTCACCGGGCAAGTGTCACTTTAAAGAAGTAGTCCAGTTACATCTTTGTGTGTGGGCTTATAACTTGGCTTCTGAATGTCCTAGAGAGATCAGGTTTGTTTTAGTGTACTCCAATCAACAGCCCCTACAACCACAAAAAGGAATGGAGTCATTAGCACTTATGGTTCTTAAATGGCACCCAGAATTATGCTGCACTAAGCACAATTTCACATGATTCTGGGTCAATTTGTGTGAAAACAAGGTCCAATCCGGCTGAAACGTTACAGGAAGGTAGAATCTATTGAGTTGCAAGTGATCTGAACGTTTCATGATGATAGCACTTTCCTAAGGGGGTAAAACCATGTCCCAAAGGTCACCGGGCCTGGTGTCACTTTAAAGTAGTAGACCAGTTACACCTTGTGGGCTTATAACTTGGCTTCTGAATGTCCTAGAGAGGTTAGTTTGTTTTAGTGTAGTCCAATCAACAGCCCCTAAAACCACAAAAAGGAATGGAGTCATTAGCACTTATGGTTTGTAAATGGCACCCAGAATTATGTTGCACGAAGCACAATTTCACATCATTCTGGGTTCATTTGTGTGAAAACAAGGTCCAATCAGGCTGAAACGTTACAGGAAGGTAGAATCTATTGAGTTGTAAGTGATCTGAACGTTTCATGATGATAGCACTTTCCTAATGGGGTCAAACCATGTCCCAAAGGTCACCGGATCTGGTGTCAATTTAAAGAAGTAGTCCAGTTACACATTTGTGGGCTTATAACTTGGCTTCTGAATGTCCTAGAGAGATCAGGTTTGTTTTAGTGTACTCCAATCAACAGCCCCTACAACCACAAAAAGGAATGGAGTCATTAGCACTTATGGTTTTTAAATGGCACCCAGAATTATGTTGTACGAAGCACAATTTCACATCATTCTGGGTCCATTTGTGTGAAAACAAGGTCCAATCAGGCTGAAACGTTACAGGAAGGTAGAATCTATTGAGTTGTAAGTGATCTGAACGTTTCATGATGATAGAACTTTTCTAAGGGGGTCAAACCATGTCCCAAAGGTCACTGGATCTGGTGTCAATTTAAAGAAGTAGTCCAGTTACACATTTGTGGGCTTATAACTTGGCTTCTGAATGTCCTAGAGAGATCAGGTTTTTTTTAATGTACTCCAATCAACAGCCCCTACAACCACAAAAAGGAATGGAGTCATTAGCACTTATGGTTTGTAAGTGGCACCCAGAATTATGTTGCACGAAGCACAATTTCACATCATTCTGGGTCAATTTGTGTGAAAACAAGGTCCAATCCGGCTGAAACGCTACAAGAAGGTGGATCTATTGAGTTGTAAGTGATCTGAACGTTTCAAGATGATCACACATTCCTATAGGGGGTCAAACCATGTCCCAAAGGTCACCGGGCCAAGTGTCTCTTTAAAGAAGTAGTCCAGTTACACCTTTGTGGGCTTATAACTTGGCTTCTGAATGTCCTAGAGAGGTTAGGTTTGTTTTAGTGTACTCCAATCAACAGCCCCTACAACCACAAAAAGGAATGGAGTCATTAGCACTTATGGTTTGTAAATGGCACCCAGAATTATTTTGCCCGAAGCACAATTTCACATCATTCTGGGTTCATTTGTGTGAAAACAAGGTCCAATCAGGCTGAAACGTTACTGGAAGCTAGAATCTATTGAGTTGTAAGTGATCTGAACGTTTCATGATGATAGCACTTTCCTAAGGGGGTCAAACCATGTCCCAAAGGTCACCGGATCTGGTGTCAATTTAAAGAAGTAGTCCATTTACACATTTGTGGGCTTATAACTTGGCTTCTGAATGTCCTAGAGAGATCAGGTTTATTTTAGTGTACTCCAATCAACAGCCCCTACAACCACAAAAAGGAATGGAGTCATTAGCACTTATGGTTCTTAAATGGCACCCAGAATTATGCTGCACTAAGCACAATTTCACATGATTCTGGGTCAATTTGTGTGAAAACAAGGTCCAATCCGGCTGAAACGCTACAAGAAGGTAGAATCTATTGAGTTGTAAGTGATCTGAACGTTTCAAGATGATCGCACATTCCTATAGGGGGTCAAACCATGTCCCAAAGGTCACCGGGCAAGTGTCACTTTAAAGAAGTAGTCCAGTTACATCTTTGTGTGTGGGCTTATAACTTGGCTTCTGAATGTCCTAGAGAGATCAGGTTTGTTTTAGTGTACTCCAATCAACAGCCCCTACAACCACAAAAAGGAATGGAGTCATTAGCACTTATGGTTCTTAAATGGCACCCAGAATTATGCTGCACTAAGCACAATTTCACATGATTCTGGGTCAATTTGTGTGAAAACAAGGTCCAATCCGGCTGAAACGCTACAAGAAGGTAGAATCTATTGAGTTGTAAGTGATCTGAACGTTTCATGATGATAGCACTTTCCTAAGGGGGTCAAACCATGTCCCAAAGGTCACCGGATCTGGTGTCAATTTAAAGAAGTAGTCCAGTTACACATTTGTGGGCTTATAACTTGGCTTCTGAATGTCCTAGAGCGATCAGGTTTGTTTTAGTGTAATCCAATCAACAGCCCCTACAACCACAAAAAGGAATGGAGTCATTAGCACTTATGGTTTTTAATTGGCACCCAGAATTATGTTGCACGAAGCACAATTTCACATCATTCTGGGTTCATTTGTGTGAAAACAAGGTCCAATCAGGCTGAAACGTTACAGGAAGGTAGAATCTATTGAGTTGCAAGTGATCTGAACATTTCATGATGATAGCACTTTCCTAAGGGGGTCAAACCATGTCCCAAAAGTCACCGGATCTGGTGTCAATTTAAAGAAGTAGTCCAGTTACACATTTGTGGGCTTATAACTTGGCTTCTGAATGTCCTAGAGAGATCAGGTTTGTTTAGTGTACTCCAATCAACAGCCCCTACAACCACAAAAAGGAATGGAGTCATTAGCACTTATGGTTTTTAAATGGCACCCAGAATTATGTTGCACGAAGCACAATTTCACATCATTCTGGGTTCATTTGTGTGAAAACAAGGTCCAATCAGGCTGAAACGTTACAGGAAGGTAGAATCTATTGAGTTGCAAGTGATCTGAACGTTTCATGATGATAGCACTTTCCTAAGGGGGTCAAACCATGTCCCAAAAGTCACCGGATCTGGTGTCAATTTAAAGAAGTAGTCCAGTTACACATTTGTGGGCTTATAACTTGGCTTCTGAATGTCCTAGAGAGATCAGGTTTGTTTAGTGTACTCCAATCAACAGCCCCTACAACCACAAAAAGGAATGGAGTCATTAGCACTTATGGTTTGTAAATGGCACCCAGAATTATGTTGCACGAAGCACAATTTCACATCATTCTGGGTCCATTTGTGTGAAAACAAGGTCCAATCAGGCTGAAACGCTACAAGAAGGTAGAATCTATTGAGTTGTAAGTGATCTGAACATTTCAAGATGATCGCACGTTCCTATAGGGGGTAAAACCATGTCCCAAAGGTCACCGGGCCAAGTGTCACTTTAAAGAAGTAGTCCAGTTACATCTTTGTGTGTGGGCTTATAACTTGGCTTCTGAATGTCCTAGAGAGATCAGGTTTGTTTTAGTGTACTCCAATCAACAGCCCCTAGAACCACAAAAAGGAATGGAGAAATTAGCACTTATGGTTTTTAAATGGCACCCAGAATTATGTTGCACGAAGCACAATTTCACATCATTCTGGGTTCATTTGTGTGAAAACAAGGTCCAATCAGGCTGAAACGTTACAGGAAGGTAGAATCTATTGCGTTGTAAGTGATCTGAACGTTTCATGATGATAGCACTTTCCTAAGGGGGTCAAACCATGTCCCAAAGGTCACCGGATCTGGTGTCAATTTAAAGAAGTAGTCCAGTTACACATTTGTGGGCTTATAACTTGGCTTCTGAATGTCCTAGAGCGATCAGGTTTGTTTTAGTGTACTCCAATCAACAGCCCCTACAACCACAAAAATGAATGGAGTCATTAGCACTTATGGTTTTTAAATGGCACCCAGAATTATGTTGCACGAAGCACAATTTCACATCATTCTGGGTTCATTTGTGTGAAAACAAGGTCCAATCCGGCTGAAACGTTACAGGAAGGTAGAATCTATTGAGTTGCAAGTGATCTGAACGTTTCATGATGATAGCACTTTCCTAAGGGGGTCAAACCATGTCCCAAAAGTCACCGGATCTGGTGTCAATTTAAAGAAGTAGTCCAGTTACACATTTGTGGGCTTATAACTTGGCTTCTGAATGTCCTAGAGAGATCAGGTTTGTTTAGTGTACTCCAATCAACAGCCCCTACAACCACAAAAAGGAATGGAGTCATTAGCACTTATGGTTTGTAAATGGCACCCAGAATTATGTTGCACGAAGCACAATTTCACATCATTCTGGGTCCATTTGTGTGAAAACAAGGTCCAATCAGGCTGAAACGCTACAAGAAGGTAGAATCTATTGAGTTGTAAGTGATCTGAACATTTCAAGATGATCGCACGTTCCTATAGGGGGTAAAACCATGTCCCAAAGGTCACCGGGCCTGGTGTCACTTTAAAGTAGTAGTCCAGTTACACCTTTTGGGCTTATAACTTGGCTTCTGAATGTCCTAGAGAGATCAGGTTTGTTTTAGTGTAGTCCAATCAACAGCCCCTAAAACCACAAAAAGGAATGGAGTCATTAGCACTTATGGTTTGTAAATGGCACCGAGAATTATGTTGCACGAAGCACAATTTCACATCATTCTGGGTTCATTTGTGTGAAAACAAGGTCCAATCAGGCTGAAACGTTACAGGAAGGTAGAATCTATTGAGTTGTAAGTGATCTGAACGTTTCATGATAATAGCACTTTCCTAAGGGGGTCAAACCATGTCCCAAAGGTCACCGGATCTGGTGTCAATTTAAAGTAGTAGTCCAGTTACACATTTGTGGGCTTATAACTCGGCTTCTGAATGTCCTAGAGAGATCAGGTTTGTTTTAGTGTACTCCAATCAACAGCCCCTACAACCACAAAAAGGAATGGAGTCATTAGCACTTATGGTTTTTAAATGGCACCCAGAATTATGTTGCACGAAGCACAATTTCACATCATTCTGGGTCCATTTGTGTGAAAACAAGGTCCAATCAGGCTGAAACGTTACAGGAAGGTAGAATCTATTGAGTTGTAAGTGATCTGAACGTTTCATGATGATAGCACTTTCCTAAGGGGGTCAAACCATGTCCCAAAGGTCACTGGATCTGGTGTCAATTTAAAGAAGTAGTCCAGTTACACATTTGTGGGCTTATAACTTGGCTTCTGAATGTCCTAGAGAGATCAGGTTTGTTTAGTGTACTCCAATCAACAGCCCCTACAACCACAAAAAGGAATGGAGTCATTAGCACTTATGGTTTTTAAATGGCACCCAGAATTATGTTGCACGAAGCACAATTTCACATCATTCTGGGTTCATTTGTGTGAAAACAAGGTCCAATCAGGCTGAAACGTTACAGGAAGGTAGAATCTATTGAGTTGCAAGTGATCTGAACGTTTCATGATGATAGCACTTTCCTAAGGGGGTCAAACCATGTCCCAAAAGTCACCGGATCTGGTGTCAATTTAAAGAAGTAGTCCAGTTACACATTTGTGGGCTTATAACTTGGCTTCTGAATGTCCTAGAGAGATCAGGTTTGTTTAGTGTACTCCAATCAACAGCCCCTACAACCACAAAAAGGAATGGAGTCATTAGCACTTATGGTTTGTAAATGGCACCCAGAATTATGTTGCACGAAGCACAATTTCACATCATTCTGGGTCCATTTGTGTGAAAACAAGGTCCAATCAGGCTGAAACGCTACAAGAAGGTAGAATCTATTGAGTTGTAAGTGATCTGAACATTTCAAGATGATCGCACGTTCCTATAGGGGGTAAAACCATGTCCCAAAGGTCACCGGGCCAAGTGTCACTTTAAAGAAGTAGTCCAGTTACATCTTTGTGTGTGGGCTTATAACTTGGCTTCTGAATGTCCTAGAGAGATCAGGTTTGTTTTAGTGTACTCCAATCAACAGCCCCTAGAACCACAAAAAGGAATGGAGAAATTAGCACTTATGGTTTTTAAATGGCACCCAGAATTATGTTGCACGAAGCACAATTTCACATCATTCTGGGTTCATTTGTGTGAAAACAAGGTCCAATCAGGCTGAAACGTTACAGGAAGGTAGAATCTATTGCGTTGTAAGTGATCTGAACGTTTCATGATGATAGCACTTTCCTAAGGGGGTCAAACCATGTCCCAAAGGTCACCGGATCTGGTGTCAATTTAAAGAAGTAGTCCAGTTACACATTTGTGGGCTTATAACTTGGCTTCTGAATGTCCTAGAGCGATCAGGTTTGTTTTAGTGTACTCCAATCAACAGCCCCTACAACCACAAAAATGAATGGAGTCATTAGCACTTATGGTTTTTAAATGGCACCCAGAATTATGTTGCACGAAGCACAATTTCACATCATTCTGGGTTCATTTGTGTGAAAACAAGGTCCAATCCGGCTGAAACGTTACAGGAAGGTAGAATCTATTGAGTTGCAAGTGATCTGAACGTTTCATGATGATAGCACTTTCCTAAGGGGGTCAAACCATGTCCCAAAAGTCACCGGATCTGGTGTCAATTTAAAGAAGTAGTCCAGTTACACATTTGTGGGCTTATAACTTGGCTTCTGAATGTCCTAGAGAGATCAGGTTTGTTTAGTGTACTCCAATCAACAGCCCCTACAACCACAAAAAGGAATGGAGTCATTAGCACTTATGGTTTGTAAATGGCACCCAGAATTATGTTGCACGAAGCACAATTTCACATCATTCTGGGTCCATTTGTGTGAAAACAAGGTCCAATCAGGCTGAAACGCTACAAGAAGGTAGAATCTATTGAGTTGTAAGTGATCTGAACATTTCAAGATGATCGCACGTTCCTATAGGGGGTAAAACCATGTCCCAAAGGTCACCGGGCCTGGTGTCACTTTAAAGTAGTAGTCCAGTTACACCTTTTGGGCTTATAACTTGGCTTCTGAATGTCCTAGAGAGATCAGGTTTGTTTTAGTGTAGTCCAATCAACAGCCCCTAAAACCACAAAAAGGAATGGAGTCATTAGCACTTATGGTTTGTAAATGGCACCGAGAATTATGTTGCACGAAGCACAATTTCACATCATTCTGGGTTCATTTGTGTGAAAACAAGGTCCAATCAGGCTGAAACGTTACAGGAAGGTAGAATCTATTGAGTTGTAAGTGATCTGAACGTTTCATGATAATAGCACTTTCCTAAGGGGGTCAAACCATGTCCCAAAGGTCACCGGATCTGGTGTCAATTTAAAGTAGTAGTCCAGTTACACATTTGTGGGCTTATAACTCGGCTTCTGAATGTCCTAGAGAGATCAGGTTTGTTTTAGTGTACTCCAATCAACAGCCCCTACAACCACAAAAAGGAATGGAGTCATTAGCACTTATGGTTTTTAAATGGCACCCAGAATTATGTTGCACGAAGCACAATTTCACATCATTCTGGGTCCATTTGTGTGAAAACAAGGTCCAATCAGGCTGAAACGTTACAGGAAGGTAGAATCTATTGAGTTGTAAGTGATCTGAACGTTTCATGATGATAGCACTTTCCTAAGGGGGTCAAACCATGTCCCAAAGGTCACTGGATCTGGTGTCAATTTAAAGAAGTAGTCCAGTTACACATTTGTGGGCTTATAACTTGGCTTCTGAATGTCCTAGAGAGATCAGGTTTGTTTTAATGTACTCCAATCAACAGCCCCTACAACCACAAAAAGGAATGGAGTCATTAGCACTTATGGTTTGTAAGTGGCACCCAGAATTATGTTGCACGAAGCACAATTTCACATCATTCTGGGTCAATTTGTGTGAAAACAAGGTCCAATCCGGCTGAAACGCTACAAGAAGGTAGAATCTATTGAGTTGTAAGTGATCTGAACGTTTCAAGATGATCGCACATTCCTATAGGGGGTCAAACCATGTCCCAAAGGTCACCGGGCCAAGTGTCACTTTAAAGAAGTAGTCCAGTTACACCTTTGTGGGCTTATAACTTGGCTTCTGAATGTCCTAGAGAGGTTAGGTTTGTTTTAGTGTACTCCAATCAACAGCCCCTACAACCACAAAAAGGAATGGAGTCATTAGCACTTATGGTTTGTAAATGGCACCCAGAATTATTTTGCACGAAGCACAATTTCACATCATTCTGGGTTCATTTGTGTGAAAACAAGGTCCAATCAGGCTGAAACGTTACTGGAAGCTAGAATCTATTGAGTTGTAAGTGATCTGAACGTTTCATGATGATAGCGCTTTCCTAAGGGGGTCAAACCATGTCCCAAAGGTCACCGGATGTGGTGTCAATTTAAAGAAGTAGTCCATTTACACATTTGTGGGCTTATAACTTGGCTTCTGAATGTCCTAGAGAGATCAGGTTTATTTTAGTGTACTCCAATCAACAGCCCCTACAACCACAAAAAGGAATGGAGTCATTAGCACTTATGGTTCTTAAATGGCACCCAGAATTATGCTGCACTAAGCACAATTTCACATGATTCTGGGTCAATTTGTGTGAAAACAAGGTCCAATCCGGCTGAAACGCTACAAGAAGGTAGAATCTATTGAGTTGTAAGTTATCTGAACGTTTCAAGATGATCGCACATTCCTATAGGGGCTCAAACCATGTCCCAAAGGTCACCGGGCCAAGTGTCACTTTAAAGAAGTAGTCCAGTTACATCTTGGTGTGTGGGCTTATAACTTGGCTTCTGAATGTCCTAGAGAGATCAGGTTTGTTTTAGTGTACTCCAATCAACAGCCCCTAGAACCACAAAAAGGAATGGAGACATTAGCACTTATGGTTTTTAAATGGCACCCAGAATTATGTTGCACGAAGCACAATTTCACATCATTCTGGGTTCATTTGTGTGAAAACAAGGTCCAATCAGGCTGAAACGTTACAGGAAGGTAGAATCTATTGCGTTGTAAGTGATCTGAACGTTTCAGGATGATAGCACTTTCCTAAGGGGGTCAAACCATGTCCCAAAGGTCACCGGATCTGGTGTCAATTTAAAGAAGTAGTCCAGTTACACATTTGTGGGCTAATAACTTGGCTTCTGAATGTCCTAGAGCGATCAGGTTTGTTTTAGTGTACTCCAATCAACAGCCCCTACAACCACAAAAAGGAATGGAGTCATTAGCACTTATGGTTTTTAAATGGCACCCAGAATTATGTTGCACGAAGCACAATTTCACATCATTCTGGGTTCATTTGTGTGAAAACAAGGTCCAATCAGGCTGAAACGTTACAGGAAGGTAGAATCTATTGAGTTGCAAGTGATCTGAACGTTTCATGATGATAGCACTTTCCTAAGGGGGTCAAACCATGTCCCAAAAGTCACCGGATCTGGTGTCAATTTAAAGAAGTAGTCCAGTTACACATTTGTGGGCTTATAACTTGGCTTCTGAATGTCCTAGAGAGATCAGGTTTGTTTAGTGTACTCCAATCAACATCCCCTACAACCACAAAAAGCAATGGAGTCATTAGCACTTATGGTTTGTAAATGGCACCCAGAATTATGTTGCACGAAGCACAATTTCACATCATTCTGGGTCCATTTGTGTGAAAACAAGGTCCAATCAGGCTGAAACGCTACAAGAAGGTAGAATCTATTGAGTTGTAAGTGATCTGAACATTTCAAGATGATCACACGTTCCTATAGGGGGTAAAACCATGTCCCAAAGGTCACCGGGCCTGGTGTCACTTTAAAGTAGTAGTCCAGTTACACCTTTTGGGCTTATAACTTGGCTTCTGAATGTCCTAGAGAGATCAGGTTTGTTTTAGTGTAGTCCAATCAACAGCCCCTAAAACCACAAAAAGGAATGGAGTCATTAGCACTTATGGTTTGTAAATGGCACCGAGAATTATGTTGCACGAAGCACAATTTCACATCATTCTGGGTTCATTTGTGTGAAAACAAGGTCCAATCAGGCTGAAACGTTACAGGAAGGTAGAATCTATTGAGTTGTAAGTGATCTGAACGTTTCATGATGATAGCACTTTCCTAAGGGGGTCAAACCATGTCCCAAAGGTCACCGGATCTGGTGTCAATTTAAAGAAGTAGTCCAGTTACACATTTGTGGGCTTATAACTTGGCTTCTGAATGTCCTAGAGAGATCAGGTTTGTTTTAGTGTACTCCAATCAACAGCCCCTACAACCACAAAAAGGAATGGAGTCATTAGCACTTATGGTTTTTAAATGGCACCCAGAATTATGTTGCACGAAGCACAATTTCACATCATTCTGGGTCCATTTGTGTGAAAACAAGGTCCAATCAGGCTGAAACGTTACAGGAAGGTAGAATCTATTGAGTTGTAAGTGATCTGAACGTTTCATGATGATAGCACTTTCCTAAGGGGGTCAAACCATGTCCCAAAGGTCACTGGATCTGGTGTCAATTTAAAGAAGTAGTCCAGTTACACATTTGTGGGCTTATAACTTGGCTTCTGAATGTCCTAGAGAGATCAGGTTTGTTTTAATGTACTCCAATCAACAGCCCCTACAACCACAAAAAGGAATGGAGTCATTAGCACTTATGGTTTGTAAGTGGCACCCAGAATTATGTTGCACGAAGCACAATTTCACATCATTCTGGGTCAATTTGTGTGAAAACAAGGTCCAATCCGGCTGAAACGCTACAAGAAGGTAGAATCTATTGAGTTGTAAGTGATCTGAACGTTTCAAGATGATCGCACATTCCTATAGGGGGTCAAACCATGTCCCAAAGGTCACCGGGCCAAGTGTCACTTTAAAGAAGTAGTCCAGTTACACCTTTGTGGGCTTATAACTTGGCTTCTGAATGTCCTAGAGAGGTTAGGTTTGTTTTAGTGTACTCCAATCAACAGCCCCTACAACCACAAAAAGGAATGGAGTCATTAGCACTTATGGTTTGTAAATGGCACCCAGAATTATTTTGCACGAAGCACAATTTCACATCATTCTGGGTTCATTTGTGTGAAAACAAGGTCCAATCAGGCTGAAACGTTACTGGAAGCTAGAATCTATTGAGTTGTAAGTGATCTGAACGTTTCATGATGATAGCGCTTTCCTAAGGGGGTCAAACCATGTCCCAAAGGTCACCGGATCTGGTGTCAATTTAAAGAAGTAGTCCATTTACACATTTGTGGGCTTATAACTTGGCTTCTGAATGTCCTAGAGAGATCAGGTTTATTTTAGTGTACTCCAATCAACAGCCCCTACAACCACAAAAAGGAATGGAGTCATTAGCACTTATGGTTCTTAAATGGCACCCAGAATTATGCTGCACTAAGCACAATTTCACATGATTCTGGGTCAATTTGTGTGAAAACAAGGTCCAATCCGGCTGAAACGCTACAAGAAGGTAGAATCTATTGAGTTGTAAGTTATCTGAACGTTTCAAGATGATCGCACATTCCTATAGGGGCTCAAACCATGTCCCAAAGGTCACCGGGCCAAGTGTCACTTTAAAGAAGTAGTCCAGTTACATCTTGGTGTGTGGGCTTATAACTTGGCTTCTGAATGTCCTAGAGAGATCAGGTTTGTTTTAGTGTAGTCCAATCAACAGCCCCTAAAACCACAAAAAGGAATGGAGTCATTAGCACTTATGGTTTGTAAATGGCACCCAGAATTATGTTGCACGAAGCACAATTTCACATCATTCTGGGTTCATTTGTGTGAAAACAAGGTCCAATCAGGCTGAAACGTTACAGGAAGGTAGAATCTATTGAGTTGTAAGTGATCTGAACGTTTCATGATGATAGCACTTTCCTAAGGGGGTCAAACCATGTCCCAAAGGTCACCGGATCTGGTGTCAATTTAAAGAAGTAGTCCAGTTACACATTTGTGGGCTTATAACTTGGCTTCTGAATGTCCTAGAGAGATCAGGTTTGTTTTAGTGTACTCCAATCAACAGCCCCTACAACCACAAAAAGGAATGGAGTCATTAGCACTTATGGTTTTTAAATGGCACCCAGAATTATGTTGCACGAAGCACAATTTCACATCATTCTGGGTCCATTTGTGTGAAAACAAGGTCCAATCAGGCTGAAACGTTACAGGAAGGTAGAATCTATTGAGTTGTAAGTGATCTGAACGTTTCATGATGATAGCACTTTCCTAAGGGGGTCAAACCATGTCCCAAAGGTCACTGGATCTGGTGTCAATTTAAAGAAGTAGTCCAGTTACACATTTGTGGGCTTATAACTTGGCTTCTGAATGTCCTAGAGAGATCAGGTTTGTTTTAATGTACTCCAATCAACAGCCCCTACAACCACAAAAAGGAATGGAGTCATTAGCACTTATGGTTTGTAAGTGGCACCCAGAATTATGTTGCACGAAGCACAATTTCACATCATTCTGGGTCAATTTGTGTGAAAACAAGGTCCAATCCGGCTGAAACGCTACAAGAAGGTAGAATCTATTGAGTTGTAAGTGATCTGAACGTTTCAAGATGATCGCACATTCCTATAGGGGGTCAAACCATGTCCCAAAGGTCACCGGGCCAAGTGTCACTTTAAAGAAGTAGTCCAGTTACACCTTTGTGGGCTTATAACTTGGCTTCTGAATGTCCTAGAGAGGTTAGGTTTGTTTTAGTGTACTCCAATCAACAGCCCCTACAACCACAAAAAGGAATGGAGTCATTAGCACTTATGGTTTGTAAATGGCACCCAGAATTATTTTGCACGAAGCACAATTTCACATCATTCTGGGTTCATTTGTGTGAAAACAAGGTCCAATCAGGCTGAAACGTTACTGGAAGCTAGAATCTATTGAGTTGTAAGTGATCTGAACGTTTCATGATGATAGCGCTTTCCTAAGGGGGTCAAACCATGTCCCAAAGGTCACCGGATCTGGTGTCAATTTAAAGAAGTAGTCCATTTACACATTTGTGGGCTTATAACTTGGCTTCTGAATGTCCTAGAGAGATCAGGTTTATTTTAGTGTACTCCAATCAACAGCCCCTACAACCACAAAAAGGAATTGAGTCATTAGCACTTATGGTTCTTAAATGGCACCCAGAATTATGTTGCACGAAGCACAATTTCACATCATTCTGGGTCCATTTGTGTGAAAACAAGGTCCAATCAGGCTGAAACGCTACAAGAAGGTAGAATCTATTGAGTTGTAAGTGATCTGAACTTTTCAAGATGATCGCACATTCCTATAGGGGGTAAAACCATTTCCCAAAGGTCACCGG